>NW_020954572.1:30670877-31113370 GCF_900497805.2 Vombatus ursinus | reverse complement strand
AAGAAAGAAAGAAAGAAAGAAAGAATCAAGAAAAGGCACTAAGTAAACACAACAAGAACGTAGATATTACAATAGGGTGTGATATTTGTTCAGAAAACATGTGTGAAATTATATAGAAAATGACTTAAATGAAAAATTCAAGTACAGTATCCAAAAGATTGCACTTGTGTCCCTGAGAGTAGCTTCCAAATAACAGTTTTATCGAAAAAGGTAAGGAAAATGGCAACATGGTATAGTGAGAGAAAGTCAGCCTCAAAGACAAAAAGTCCTAGCTTCAAGTTCCATTGCTAACACTCACTGGTTGTGTGACCCAGGACAAGTCATTTAACCTCTCAATGCTCTAGGCAGCTCTCTATGTGCCAGAGGAAGTGTCAGATTGCTTTACTAAGTAGTAGCAAAGTGAAGTAGTTACTTATATCAATGAATTCTGATTCAGTCCCTATTCCTATTGTATTCCAACTTTTTAAAAAGGGATTGAAGGCAGCAAGTTACAATGGAAAGAGTACTGGGTCTGGAACCAAAAGATCTAAGTTCATATCCCACTTAGTACTTATGTAAACTTGGGTAAATTATTTAATTTCCCTGGGCCTCAGTTTCCTCACCTGTAAAAATGAGGAGGCTTGGTTAGAGGGCCTCTAAGGTCCATTCTGTCTCTTTGGTCTTAATGATCTGATGAGCCTAAGGGGCCCACCATGTGTGATAACAGCCATCAAGACAGTCTTGAATAATGACCAGGAAGGATATTGTAGTCTCATTCTGAATCTAATGTCTAACTATTTAGAGCTTAAAGGGAACTTAGAGCCCATAAAGTCCATCTCTATTTTGGAGATGAGAAAACTGAAGGGAGAGAGGTTAAGAGAATTAATCTTGGTCACTCAGCTATTAAGTATCTAAGGTAGGATTAAATTCTTGGCCAGGGGAAAGTTCATTAATAATTGGGCATGTCTCTCACTCTGATCATAGATATCCCATCTGCTCCTGTCCCGTCTTCTCCCAATGGATGAAGAAAACTTGATAGAATTTATGCCATTTTTGATTGACTAAAAAAAATGATGACAAAAAGACCAGTGTGAGCAATTATTCCATAGTGTTGCATAATTTTCAGGTAATATGCCTTGTTGTTTTATTTGTTCTATGATCTTAATGATCCAGTGAGCCAAAGTGGCTCACCATATGTGATAATAACCATCAGGACAGTCTTGAATAATAACAGGAAAGACATTAAGTTATAGTCTCAGACTCAGGTCTTGCTAACTCCAAGCCACATTCTCTATCCATTGTACAACCTTGTCTTCTCAATTGTCTTTGGAGTGTAGAATCCTAGGAAGGATTTAGCAAATTGTGAATAAGAATCCTGAAGAGAGACTTTATCCCACCACAGCATTTAAACACTAACTAAAATGACTTCTGATATCTCAGCAGCTACACTTGTGTCTCCAATCTGTTTGACAGCCTCAGACTGTATTTAAGACAACTTCCTAGAACTTATATTACTGAACAGCTTCCTCATTGCTACCTTCATCTCTTTATTCCTGAATGTGTAGATGACAGGATTCATAAAAGGGGTGATAAGTGTATCAAAGATGGCAAGAAACTTATCTATTGGCAATGTGGGGAATGGCCATACATAGACAATGATGCATGGACCAAAGAAAAAGATCACTACTGTAATGTGAGCTGACAGGGTGGAGAGGGCTTTGGTTGAACCACCTGAAGAATGTTTACGAACAGTGACCAGGATGAAGATGTAAGAAATAATCAATATGAAAAAAGTGCCCATGGAAATGAAGCCACTGTTAGCAGTGACCAAGAACTCCAGTCTATAGGTATCCATGCAAGCAAGCTGGATGAACCTAGGGAAATCACAATAAAAACTATCTACTTTATTAGGGCCACAGAAAGGTAAGTTTACAACAAAAGCCAATTGCATCATAGAATGTATAAAGCCAATAATCCAAGACACCATCAAAAGCAAGATGCACCTTCTCAGGCTCATAATGGTCAGGTAGTGAAGAGGTTTACATATTGCAATGTATCGATCAAAGGCCATAACTACAAGTAGCACCATCTCAGTATCTCCAACTGTGTGAATAAAGAACATCTGGGTAGTGCAGCCATTCCGAGAGATGACTTTGTATTTTCTGAAGAGATCAGAAATCATCTTAGGGGTTGCAATACTGCAAACACATGTGTCAATGAAAGAGAGGTTAGCCAGCAGAAAGTACATGGGTGAGTGTAATCGAGCATCAGCGATAACTGTCAGTACAATGAGGAGGTTTCCTAGCATGCTCGCCACATAAAACACTGAGAAGAACAGAAAGAGAAAAACTCGCATCTCCTGAGAACTTGTGAGTCCCAACAAAACAAACTCATACACCACAGACTCATTTGATCCATCCATTAACTCAGTTTGCAGAGTAGATTCTGGAATTTACCTGAAGAAAATAGTAAGAAGAAAATACAATTATTGGTATCAAAAGCAGACAGCTTGAGTGGATAGGGGCTCCAACCTCAAAACTCCTATACTGACTTATCATGTTGTATGGCTGGATAACTATCCACAATCATAGGGTGATGGATTTAGAACTAGAAGAGACCTTAGAAGTCATTGAGACTATTTCCTTCATTTTACAAATGAGGAAACTGAGACCGAGAAAGCTTGAGTGACTTGACCTGATTCAATCTCAGATCTTTCTGACTCCCATTCCAAAACTTTATCCACTGCATTGTCTAGCTTTCTTATTGATAATAACTTATAATGTCCCGATACAAGACACTCCTATGCCTGGAATGCACTGCCTCCTCAAAAACCTTTTTTTCTTCAAACTTCTCCTCTGCCTTTAGCATCTTCTGTGAAGTTTTTCCTGATCCACTCTTCCCTTCCCCACCACCAATACATGCTCTTAGAGGACTTTTTTAGTACTCTCTCTCCTCTATTTTCTTGGATAAACTGAGATAATATTTATAAAGCACTTTGAAAACCTTCAAGTATTATGTATATAATACTAGCTTTTATCATTATTACCATACTTATTTGCATAGTTGTATCACACCAGTAAATTGTAAGCTCCCTGAGAGGAGACATTGTTTCGGTTTTGTATTTCTACCCCAAGATCTTGCACATAGTAGGCACTTAAATGTTTGTTATTGTACTTAATTTTAAATTTTGTACCATGTCTGATTTCTTGATACCTCCTGGTAGCATTTCTAACATGACATGTTTCTGAGAGATTCCAACTTCAAATTAATGTTGGGTCTTTATCAATATTCCAGAGGGTACTAGATACATACAATGTGAGACACTGGAAAATTTAGGGATGACCAAATCCAATATAGGAGTATATCATAGGGAGTAGTTTGTTGCTGCCTTAAATCTCATTAATTGCCAGTAATGTTCAACAAGGCAAAATGTGTCAGTTATATTCATTTTCTATTTTGACTTAAGTCAAACATATCTCCATATAATGCTTCATAGAAAAGAAATCTAGAAGTGAAAAGGAATGGGATGTGGGGGGGGGGGGGAGGGGGAAAGGAAGACGGGGGAAGGGAAAAAGATGTGACTAAGAAAGAGGGAATGTCCAGAAGAATGGGAAATGCATTGGGCACTATTAAGAGAAACAACCGAAGTAGCACAAGGAGTATTAATGAGGGAAGGATAAAGAATTAGGAAAGGGAATCTACTATCTTTTTCCTCTCTCCTCTTGCTGCTATTCTTTAATAGGCACTTTGAAGCTTTTTCTATTTCTCTACAGCCTGGACTTCTACTCATTTCCTACACATATACAATAATTTTCTAAAACAATTATACAATCATCCCCGCACTACTGTTGTATCTTTCAATATTCACACTCATAAAACTGCTATAAAAATGCTGCTTGTGTGTTCCAGTATTACTGTATGTTAAGAAAAGTCTTTACCATGAAAAAAAAAATCCCCCTCAAGTGGTCATACAGCCTTCTTGAATACCATCAATGAAAAGAAACTCACTATTACCATTCCAATTTTGGAAGTTTTAAAAGTTATAAGTTCTTCACTATGCTGAAATAAAAGCTTCCTATTTCCAGAATGGATACCCTATTCATCTCTCCTTATGAAATCTGTTTTCTGTTGTTTGCCATCATTTTGGTTGCTCTCTCTGGAGGTTGTTCTCTCCTCCAGTCTCAACCAATTGTTTATTAAATATATCAAGTAAGATGAGACATAAAATGGTCCTAAAATGAATCTGACAAATGATAGGTCTAAGAACAGAATTATTTACTTATAGTTGTGCTTCATGTTTCTATTTATCCATCCCAATATTATGTTGACATTTACTCATACAATCCTGATAGTGGAGTGAAGAAATCCTACATCCAAGGGATTTGAGATACTCTGCTATGGGCTCTTATTGATGTTGTCTACAACTAAAGAGTTATGAAACCATCCAAAGTGAGAAGGAGCGCAGTTATCACTCTTAGTATATCATAGTAAAGTCCAGACAACAGATTGACTGCTGCCTGAGGAACAACCTCAGTAACTATGGAAAGGCTTATCACCCACAGGCTGGATATAAATTGATAGACTATTTGACATTCTATACTTATAGTTAGAGTCATTTAAAGTGCTATCTTAAAATAATTCCTGATAGAGTTAAAGCTGGAAAGGATTTTAAAGGTCAACTAATCCAACCCCTTCATTTTATAGATGAGGAAACTGGGGTCTACAGAGATTAAGAGATTTGTCCATAATCACACAGGTAGAAAATGGCAGAACTAGGATTCAAACCCAGCTCCTTTGACACCAGACCCATCAGCCATTCTACTGTACCATGCTGCCTCCTTCCTTTCCATGT
Source organism: Vombatus ursinus (assembly GCF_900497805.2). Classification (NCBI taxonomy): domain Eukaryota; kingdom Metazoa; phylum Chordata; class Mammalia; order Diprotodontia; family Vombatidae; genus Vombatus; species Vombatus ursinus. Next base: position 31,108,539 of record NW_020954572.1, on the reverse strand, counting down.
TCATAACTGAAATGATGTATCAAATCATCTAATACGTTAACATTTGTAAAGTGTTTAGTACAGTGCCCGGCATATAATAAGAACCAGTTCCCTTCCCTTTCCTTTTCCTTCAGCAATTTATGACAGTGATAGCAAAAAGTTCATGGAGGTAGTTTCTCCTAGGAAAGGGGACAGTTTTTACCACCAGGACTCTCAGAAAAATTACAAAATAGGTAATATTTGCTTTTAATGCTCTCCAACCTCCTACTCTCACCTCCTCCTTCTGTATTCCTTCTCTGCTCCTCAGGTACCCAGTGATCTCATATATTGTCCTATCTAAAGTCTTTCTTACATTCCAACTAGTTTAAATGCCATTCAAAAGGCTTTCTTTTTCTGTAAGACAGATCAAGGTAGAATGAAAGCAATTAAAATAATCCATGCAAATGTGTGAATAGCTAGCATTTAATCTTCATAGATTCAGAGAGCTAAAGCTAGAAGGAACTTCAATCTCATCCAACTCCCCCTCATTTTACTGATGAGCAAACAGATACCCACAGAGATTTGCCCAGTGTCACACAGGTAAAAATGTCAAAGTTAAGATATGAACCTAGGTCTGCTTCTAGGAGTGGTAATCCCACTGTACTATCCTGGCACTGTCTTTGTGGACGGTATTTGCTTAACCCTCCTAGGAAGACATTTAGATTAGGGAGACATTCTTGGGGTTCTTGTTTGCTCTAGACCAGTGCCACTATCTCTTAGCATTAAGCCCTCCCTGCATACCAGGAGAATGGGGGTCAGCTCTTAGTACCCCAGATCTGAATGATTACTAATTCCAGCCAAAAGATTTAGAGCTAGAGGGAAATTTACAGATCATCTAGTTAGTTTCCTCCTCATTTCACAGATGATGAAACCAAGAAGCAGAAAAGCAAAGTGACCTGCCCAAAGTCATACAACTACCAAGTGGTAGAACTAAAGTTAGAAACCAGATCTTTTGACTCCAAATCCAGTCTGCTTTCTACTAAGCCATGTTGTCTCCAAACCACAGAATCAATGACCATACTCTACCCAAAGTTACCAAGTCAGAAAAAATACTGATCAGTCTCATCTGAGCTCTGGAAATGACCCTACCCAAGTACTGAATGGGTACCATCAAATATGTAAAACAATGGCTTCCAAGGAGAAACTGATGCCATACTCACCTTTGAGACAGACTGAAGATTCTCTTCCCCTCCACCTGGTACACCAGTTTCCTCTGTAGCCTGTGAGAAGATGATTTACCTGAACAAAGGTCATGAGAAATGTAGTTCCAAAAAGAGAAAAAAGAGGAAGCTAGGAGGAAAGAATTGATCATAACTTTAGATTGTATCATTATGACAGCTGAGATAGTAGTAAAAATTGTTGGAGGAAACTTGAGAGTTCAGGAAAGTTGGAAGATAAATTTCAAATTAAGGATTTATTACACCATTATTCACATCAATGTGAAACAGAAGGAAGAGTGATTTTGGGAAAGTCACTTTTGAAGCGGTTTTGGAATCAGAGGACCTGTTGAAATCCTGCCCCTCTCATTCACTAACTGGATGACCCTGAAAAAATAAATTAACCTCTCTGGGCTTCATATTCCTCCTATATAAGATGAGGTATTGGACTAAGTAGTTTCTAAAGTCCTTTCCAGCTATAAATCTATAATCCATGATCTTATAATCCATGACAAGCAGTAAGGGGATGTGAAATAAAAGTAGAAAAGTATAGAAAAAGAAAATGAAAGACAGGATTTAAAAAACAGCACACCATTCCTTCCACCTGAAGTAGCTTCCTCCCCTCATTTCCATATGTCATATTCACACCCATTTTTCTAAGCCCAACTCAGATAGACCTCTTCCACAAAACCTTCCCAAATCTCAGCCACCTACATTTATTTCCTGTTTCTGGAAATGTATTTCAAAAGACAGAGATATGGAGGATCCTGGTCCCCAAGAAGATTGGAACTGAATATAAATAGTAATAATAATAACAATAATAATAATAATAATAATGACTGGAGCTATCCAAAACTAGACTGACATGGACCTCATCTATTTCAGATTCCTGCCTTTCTATTGCATCCTCAAAATTTTACCTATTCTCTGCTTGAATACCTCTAGTGTACAGGAATATAGTCCCTTATAAACTTACCCATTTCATTTTTTGACAACTCCCATTATAATTAAGTTCTTTTTTATACTGAGTTCCATCCTACCTGTGGTCCAAGACCTTCCACTATCTTTGCCTTTTGGTGCCCTTGACTTCCATTGGTATGTAGATATTACCATCAGCTTATATGCTACCTCTTCCTTTAAACCTTCCCTAACTTACCCTCTCCACTCACCTCAGATAAAAGTGATCTCTTCCTTCTCAAAATTCTTTTATAATTTCATCACAACCTATCCTTTGAAACATCCCTATTATCCTTGAACCACAATTATTGAGGTACATGCCTTATTCCATTAGATTACAAATTCCATAAGAAAAAGGAGAGGCATTTTTTTTTTCATTTTTGTCCCCAGTGCCTCACACATAGTAAACATTTAATGAATGTGATATTTAATTGAATCAGAATATCTCCTATACCTTTCATCCAATGATCTTAGTTCTCCTCTCTCAAATAAATCAAAGAAAAATATAAGAAGTAGATTGAGAAAGAGGGAAATAGGGATAAAAAGATGGAGATTACAAATTTAAATTGTGTTTTCCTGATAATTCAAAAACATTGCTTTCAAAAATCTACCTTCTTTGAACTCTGGACTGAAGCAGCAACATCTTCCAAGGGTCAGAGAAGCTCTGACTTCTTAACATTCTGGATAGCAATACAATGTCCACATTCATCATAAATCACTATATGCCATTTTCCTTAGTACAAACGGCAGCTAATTAACAGCCTTGAATGTTAGTGACCAAATAATGCTGCTGCAACTTGGGAATAGCCAGACTATGATTGGATGGTTCTGGGAATTGTGCCTCACACACACACTTTTCATCCCACAGGAAATGAAAGGGACAAGAAGATGGAGGGGAAAAAAACTTATATGAAATAGGTTTAATGGTACCTGAGCTGGGAGAAGAACACTATTTTTATGTAAAATGAACAAGATAATAAGAATTAACATTTGTGTATCACTTTCAGGTTTACCAAGTGCTTTCTTTGTGTTAACATTTTGAGAGAATTGATGTAATTATTATCATGCCCATTTTACAGATGAGGAAATTGAGGTACATGGAGAGTAAGTGGCTTGCCTAATGTAATATAGTTAGTAAAAACTTAAGATAGGACTCAAAACTCAGATCTATAAGACTAGTGTTATTTTGACTACTTTGAGTTGGAAAGACTGAGAAGCAGAGATGGAAAAAAGTGAAAGCAACCAAAATCCTAACTAGATTTCATTGAGCACTGACCACCTCATGGATGACAAAGAGGGAACAGGAAATAAGAATCCTCAGAATGTAAACAAAGTCTTACAATTGAAGAGCAGTTTTCAAGTTTTTGAAAGTTTTTCTCCAGACTTTTTATCTCAGTTTACTCTCTTAACAATATGGTGAGGTTAAGTAAATTGTGTATTGCAATACTCATTTTACAGATGAGAAAATTAAAGTTGCTTATGGTCTCACAGCAAGTCATTAGGAAAGCCAGATCCAGATTCTCTGTCTCTTACCTCCTAGTTCCAACCTCTTTCCTCTAGATCACAATAACTTCCAAACCTTAACCACCAACTGGGATCAGAACACTTATATCAAATCACCTTTTCTGAACCAATAATCAAAACTAGCCAAACTAAGACCCTGGTTAGGTCTTAGTAGAAGAGAATGGATTTCCCTAAGTGCTATATGGCTTCCATCCTCCCAAGGAGCCAGTAAGAGAAGAATTTGATTTGATGGTCAGGACTGGTGGAAAGCATAGAATTCTTTCGAATTAATTTCAATGGGTGAAAACTGAATAAGCAAAGAGACTTGTATTCTTTAGAGGAGAAAAATTATTCAAGTAGGTAGGTAGCTTGCAGTAAGGCTATGCCATTAGAATACTTTTAATTAAGGAAGACAACAGCAGAAAATCCCACATCGTAGGATTTTTCTGTTTTGCTTTGTATTGGTTTGGTTTTTTTTTTTAACTGTATGACTTTTCCATAGACTATGGACAAGCTGAGGACCAAAGTTTTTCAATGTCTAAGGGTACTGAGGGTGAAATTAAGTAAAAGGTGTTTTGTTTTGTTTTGTTTTTTAGAATATATAGAAAAGTTTACCTAAGGTCATAAACAACCATTGAAGAGAAGGTGTTAAGATATACTTAGGCATTTATGTTTCTTTTAAAGAGGTTCTAAAGTATATAGTTTTTTGAGAATAATTAATTAGTATTTAGTTACGTAATATAGGATATTAGTTAAGACTTTTATAGAAAAAAATTGTGTGTTATTTATTTCTCTCAGTTATCTATACCCAAGGTGAGTCTCTCCATTGGGTCCATTCACTAATAATCATTCATCCTTGTTAATATGACAGCACCTACCAAAATGACAAACTCAAGTGCTCAGGAGTAAATAATTAGTCACTGTGAATCTAGCCTTGACTTCCAAGCTTATTAAACGACAGAAAGCATCACAATATACAATAAGTAGGTGTGAAAAGCTATTTCTTCTCTTCTGTCCTTGGGATTCCCTAAAACTAGCTAATAATCTACATAATTACTATACCTAGCGGCCTTATTTTCCCTAATCCACATGACCTTTATGTCCAAATACTGTCCTCTTCAGCAACATTCCATTTCTTAGAAAGGGCATGCTATCCACTCTCTCATCACCACATGCCTAGCAAACTATTTTGAGGTTGGGGATGCTACCTTTTCATTGCTCCTTTTGTTGTGTGCCTTATTCACCAGAAAATGAAATTAACATGATTTGAAAGTACTAGTACCCATATCTATAATGAACTAGTCATTTAGCACAGCCTTTGAGTAAGACTATAAGAGGAGCTTAGTCTCTGAGAAAATCTGTATTTGTGCTAAGCAAATAATTGCATTCCTCTAGCACTTCCATGACCAATAATATGACCTTTCAGTATCCCAATCCCTCTTCTTCCTCAATGATTCAAGTTATTCATCTACCCTTGCCTAAATATATTTTCTGTCTTGGGACATTATCTTCTATGCTTCCAGCTAAACTGCACTCTCACTCTCTCCCTATCATTCTTCTCTTTCTCAGTATCAATTAATCATAAGAAATTTGGCAAAGAGCTCAGAAACAGGATAAATTGATAAAGATATTGTTCATATGATTGCAATAATACATGGGCAGTTGGGTTGAATGAAGAGATAAAGACTAAGTACAGAATGAAATATTATCTGATATAGGTGTTTGACTACATGGCTAAAACTAGTGAATGCAAAAGTGAGGACACAGTAGTCCACATAAGGAATAACTAAGACTTGGGCCAAGGAATTTGTCTTTCATTGGAAAGGAAGAGAGCGCACTAACTGGTCTATAAAGTTGATTGGGGATAATCTAGAGGCATAGCTTAAAAAATGACAAAAGATAAAATAGATAATCTTTATTGCATGAAATTGAAAAGGTTGTACGTGAACAGAATCAGTACAGCCAGGATAAGGTGAGAAAGTATCAACTGGGAGAAAAGATCTTTGCTTAGAATAATCTCTGATAAGAGTCTGATATTCACATACATAAGGAATTAACAAAAATATATTTGATTGAGTAATTTCCCAATGAAAAAATAATCAAAGAATATGAACAAACAGTTCTTCTGTGCTCACTTCAGCAGCACAGTAACTAAAATTAAAACAATACGGAGTAAATTAGCATTGCCTGTTGCATAAGGATAAGTTGCAAATTTGTGAAGCAGTCTATTTCTAGAAAAAAATTTACAAAATATTAACAATCATATGGAAAATAGCTCCAAATCATTAATAATAAGATAATAAAAGTCAAAGCAACTTTGAGGTTTCAGCTCACACACCAAAATTAACAAAGATATCAAAAGACAAAAATGGTCAATAGTTGGGAGACCTGAAGAAAGATAGGCACTGGTAGAGTGTAAAATGGTTCAAACACACTGGAAAACCAATTTCCTAGAAAGGAATTTGTAACTACACTAAGAAAAAGTGATTAAAATGGCCATGTTCTTAGTCTCAGAAAGCCTACTTCTTAGTCATATGACCCAAGGAGGTCAAAGACAACAAAAAAGGTAATATACATACTAAAATATTCATAGCAGCCCTTTGGTGGTAGTAAATAACTGGAAACAAAGTACATGCCCATCAGCCAAAGAATGACTAAACAAATCTTAGCACATGAAAGTAATAGAATATTTTTGCTAAAAGAAACTATGAATATGAAGAATTTAGAGAAGCATAGGGAGATTTAAATGAATTGATGCAGAGTAAAATGGGCAGAATCAAGAAAACTATGCACAACTACAATAATATAGGTGGAAAGAACAAAAAACTGAATTCTGTATAATTATACTGATTAAACTTGAAAGAGTTAAGAAAGAATTAAGAATTAAGAAACTGCATCTCTCTCCCTTCATTGTGGGGGTAAAGGAAATATTTCTGTGCAGTGCTTGTCAGACTTAGTTGATATGTTAACTGGTTTTGCTAAACTACCTTTTTCTCTTTATTGTTTTGTTCTTAGTTGCAAGTGATGGCTCATTGAGTAGGGAAGGAGGCAAAGATATATTTGGAAGTGATAGTAAAGCAAAAACAAAGATATCAATAAAAAAATTTTAAGAATTTTTTTTAAACATAGCCTTTAAACAGCCTTAAATTATGGAGAAAATCAAATAAGATTTTAATTCAATAGAGGCAAATGTAAAGTTCTATGCTTGGATTCAAAAAAACAACTTCTTAAATACAGGATGAAGGAGAGAGAGCTAGACAGAAGTTTGTGTAAAATTGATCTGGGGGTGTTATTTATCTAAAAGCTCAATATAAGTTAACCTTGCATCACAGCATCATTACGTAAACTAAAAAGCCATTAGGCTATATTTAAAGAGGAATAGTGTCCAAAATGAAGGAGGTGATAGTTCCATAGTACTCTGCCTTGATCAGATCAAATATAGGATATCATATTAAGTTCTGGGACAACATGTTGTAAGGAGGATATTAAAAAGATGGAGTGTGTAGAAAAAAAGGCAAACAGAATAGTAATGAGACTCAAGATGATGCTTTGCAAGTTTTATACAAAAAAGCTAGAAGTATTTATCCTAAAAAATAGAAGACTTAAGGAGGACATGATAATTGTCTTCAAATATTTGAAGGGCTACTCTGTGAGAAAATAGATTTGACTTATTATGCATGGCCCCAAAAAAGTAGAACTAAGAACAGAGTGACGGAAGGTTCACAGAGGCAAATTAAGGCTTAATGTGAGAGGGAAAAAAGCTTCCTGAAAATTAGAGCTAAAAGTGGAATGAGTTTTCTCAGAAGGTGGCATGTTTCACTTCTCTTGCAGTCCTCGGGCTATACTTGTCAGGGCTATTGGAAAAAAAAAAAAGATTTCTGTTCAAATACAGGTTGGACTGGAGCATAGCCTCTTAGGCCCTTTCCAACTTTCAGATTCTGTGATATTAGGGAAAACTTTCTGACTCTAGGAATCATAAGACATAAAGATTAAGTTTTATCTAACTGTGTATACAATGCCTACTTCAAAAGTGTAAAATTCAACCAATTTTCTAGTCTACACAGTTGTTGTTGTTGTTGTTCGGTCATATCTGATTCTTTGTGATCCTAGTTTAGGTTTTCTTGGCGAAAAATTCTAGAGTGGTTTGCCATTTCCTTCTCTAGGTCACTTTAAAGATGAGAAAATTAGGCAAACAGAGAAAAGTGACTAGCCCAGGGTCACACAGTTAGTAAATGTCTGAGGCCAGATTTGAACTCATGGAGATGAATCTTCCTGACTCAGACGTGTCACTCTATACACTGTACCTACTAGTTGCCCTTACTGAAGCAGAACAGCAGTTAATTGACTTGTCCAGTGTTTCTACAGAAAACAGCTACCAGAATCTTGATTGGGTAATAAATATCTACTTAATGAACCTCCAAGGAGGAAAAGTTACTGATTAATTGCAGTAAAGAAATACACTGGAAGTGGCATTGGGTATGAAGGAGTAATTCAACTCCCCCACCATGACTAGGGAGTCTGGATAAATGAGTGAAAATGCAATAGGTCATAGAAAGGATAGCCAGAGAAAATGACATCAGGAGAGAGAGCCATATTTTTAGTGGAAGCAAAAAGATGGAGGGATTTAAGATGAAATCCAATTCATTACCTATAGACCAAACATTCTATAGGATATATGGAAAGGTTGGATAGCTTTAAATTGGGAGGTTGGAAGAGGAGTTCAGTTAAGGAAAAGGGGAATAAAGGAGCAGTCAGTGGAAGATGAATAATTGGACTTAATCAATGGCATTTGGACATTCAGAATCACTGGGATTCTGTAGGCATGATGGGGTAGAAGTTTCTTAGTCATTGAAGAATTCACCCAGGTAGGTTATCTCATACAAAAACAACTGACCTGGAAAATAGGTCAAGGAGAGATCATTTGAGATTCATTGGACCATTTGCAACAGGGCTTCATCCTCTAGTAGAATTGTCCCACGACTTTAAAGTTCAGGAGATCTAAGGTTGCTGTATGGAGGGGCAGCAGCACAGAGGCAAGACAAGCTCTGAGAAGATAAAGATGACTGCAGATAGTGCCTACCTGGAACTTAATGAAAAAGCAAGTCAGGCCTGTAGATTCTGCTTGCCTGGAGCTCAATGGAATTGCCATCCATTTAATAATTGTTCAATATCTGTTTTAGGTATTGAATCATTTGACAATGCCAAGGACTTGAGTGGTGAGAACTTTTTTTCAGGCTCTTTAGTAGTTATGGTTTCTGAGGAGGCAAGGTCTTTAGTACCCACAGAAATAGTTGTCAGGTTGCATCTCTACCTATGTTACCACAGAAGTAGTCTAACTGCTTCCATATAAAGAGAAGCAACACAACTGCTACAATTCAGCAGAGAGCCAGGAGGTGGCAATGCAAAGGAAACGAGAGTCCAACAAATGACACCAGATCAGATGCAAGAACAGTGGTGAGCTGGTTTAACAACAGGCTAACTGGGGAAATGTATGCATGACACACTTTTAAATTTAATCTGCATTTTTAACCTTTTCTCCGTCCTCTGGTCTAGATCAGAGGTGTCAAACACATCTGTGGGCTACTTGCAACCCACAATACTATCTAGTGCATGACAAATCAGATTAAAATGTAGTTCCTATCTGATTTTAATTTGTCAATGTATTAATTTTTTTTAAAAAATAAATATAAAATGTGTGGTTTTCTAAGTCAATGTATGGGCTGAAGGGATCCTTATGTATAGTTTAGTGACCTTATTTCTATTTGAGTTTGACACCACTGGTCTAGACAATCAACAAAACAACAAATCAAGTCCTGATTTGTGCCATTTGATGATTTCCAAGGTATTAATGCTCACGGTGAAAATTTAACAATTGGCCCTCCTGAGCTGGTGCAAACTGACTCCAGCACACCACTGGGTGAAAGCAACCCAGCAAATGAGTTCACCAGACAAGTAGATGGCATTAGTAGCTATGCCACAGAATCAGAGGCAAAGGAATGTTCCAACTGGGGAACAAACCAATGCATCTTCCCTGAGAGAAATTATTATTAATAACCAATTGCTCATATCAGGGGGATCCAAGGTTTTTTCCCCCTATTTCCTCATTTAAAGACTAACTCAGGGCAGCTAGGTGGCACGGTGGATAGTGCTCTGGCCTTGGAGTCAGGAGGACCTGAGTTCAAATCTGGTCTCTGACACATAACATTTACTAGCTGTGTGACCCTAGGCAAGTCACTTAACCCAGATTTCCTCACAAAAAAAAAAAAAAAAGACTAAGTCAAAGCAGCTTCTGAAGGACAGGGCTAATGATAAGATTGGGTTAATATTCTCCTCAATCTTGGACAGGACCCAACTCAACTGGGAAAAGTTAGTTCTGATTAAAGGTAAAGAGAATCTAATCTAGGTGAATTCTAGCCCATTGTATAACTACATAACTGGTCTGGTTGGAGGATAGATCCTTATGTATAGATTGCTGGAGGTGTATGATCTGAGTGTGGAGACAAGCCTTTTTGTCCAAGAGTGACATGATCAGAAACCTATTTCTCAGTCCCTCATCAGAACAGGCCCACCTCTCATTATATATATTCATTCTCTCATTAATTGTTAACCAATCAGAGTTGGTTTCTGCCTGTCAGGAACACCCATTCTTCCAAGGGTGTTTAAGCATTCGGGGCCTCCAAGGTTTGTCTTTGACTTCTGAGAAGGCCACTGACCTCATTTTATTGATTACTTGCCAGCCATAATTAATAAATTGATTATTAATTGCCCGTTATGTCTCTTGGACTTTTCATTTATCACCTCCATTCCCCATTTGTGGTATAGGAATCTACAGATGAGTGTGCCTGGCTCTGTGCCAGCTCTTGGGAATACAAATCGAAAACTGAGTAGTCTGCTTATAAGTTAACGTTCAATGGGGAAATACAACTTTTTCAAAGATAAGTAAATATGTAATATATTCAAAATAACTACACAGAGGTGGGGAAAGTATTAACATGGGGGTAGAGGGGAAGAGGATCAGGAAAGTCCTCTTGACTGAGGCAGCAGCTGAAGAAAGATAAGGGTTGGTTCCAAGAGGTTTAGGTGAGGAGGAAAAGCATCCTGAACATGGAAATCACTGTGGGGAAAAAAAAGAACAAAGGTGAGAAGTGTGATATCATGTATAGGAAACAGCAAGTTTGGAAGAATAATAGAGTAGGTGAAAGGGAGTAATGTGCAATAAGTCTGGAAAGACTGTCTGGATCCAGATAGTAAAGGATGCTAAATGCCAAAAAAAAGAAGCAGAAGAAGAAGAAAAGAAGAAAAGGAGAAGGAGGAGGAGGACGAGAAGAAGAAGAAGTTATATGTGTGCAGTCATGCAAAACATATTTCCATGTAAGTCATGTTGGGGGGAAACAACAACACAGAACAAAAGAATAAAAATAAAGTTTTTTGAAGTATGCTTTGATCTGCTTTCAGACTTGATCAGTTCTTTCTCTGGAAGTGGATAGAATTTTGCATCATAAGTTCTTCGAAATTAGATTATTACATTGCTGAGAACAGCTAAGTTATTCACAATTGATCATCTTTGCAGTATTGATGTTACTGTGCACACTGTTCCCTTGGTTCTTCTCACTTCACTTTGTATCAGTTCATATAAGGTTTCCCAAGTTTTTCTGAAACCATCCTGCTTATCATTTCTTAAGCACAACAGTATTCCATTACAATCATATACACCATAACTTGTTCAGCCACTCCACAGTTGATGGGCATCCCTTCAATTTCTATTTCTTTGCTACCACAAAAGAGCTGATATAAATATTTCTTTAAATGTTGGCCCTTTTCCTCTTCTTTTTCATCTCTTTGGGATACAGACCTCATGGTGGTATTGCTGGGTCAAAGAGTATGCACAGTTTTATAGCCCTTTGGGCATAGTTCTTCAGAAAGGTCGAGTGAATTTACAACACCAACAGTGCTTTAGCATCCCAATTTCCTCACATCCCCACAAACATTTGTCATTTACTTTTCTGTTATATTAGCCAATCTGATAGGTGTGAGGTGGTACCTCAGAGTTGTTTTAATTTGCAAAGCTTGTTCTTCAGGAGTAGCTTTCAAGAATTCGGGACCATTTCCACACCACTGGAGTTGTGGATAGCTCATGAATTAATTTATTATAAATGTAAGCTTTTTTAAGACATTTAATTATTAACACTCTACTATCTTCAGTGCTCTAGTTGCTTCTAGGGGTTATGGCCTCCAGGTTACACTGGCAGAGAAATGAATTAATAAAAATGAAAAGAATTACTAGTTGGTGCAGTCTTTTGTCTTATGAGGTTTTTTTCACTAGAAGTATGGGTGAATCTATGTAGCTTACTGACATATTGCCTCCTTCCCTTATAACTAATGACATGGCTTGCAAGCCAGCTAAACTAACTGGTCACTTTTAATTTTCAGGGAAAATTAATATTCAGAGAAGACTAGCATCTCTGGTGTGAGGGCTTGCCAAACCCTTTTCAGGGCTCCTCATCCCACCTTTGGTGTCTACCTGCCACCCAACTCTCACCTGTGGCTCTAAGAAACTCTAGCATGTACAATGGCCACATACCAGTAAACTGTCTTGACAGACAGGTTAAACCAGGTTGAGGATAACAAACAAGACTCGAACCTACTGGTGAGGTAGAGACATGTCTACCCCAAGCATGTGAAGACTCCTCCTGGCAGAATGGGTGGATGAGAACAATTTGTTTCAACAGCCATGAAGGCAGCTGAAGCAGGCACTGCAGAGCTCTTAGAGTCTGGTCAGGAAGACACCAAGTTTATTCATTGCACCCCTAGCCACCAACTGTTGTCTTGACTTTTGTCTTACAATTGGACTTTAATGACTGGAATGGAGAGTGAGGCTGACAACTTTGTGCAATTCTGCCTCACTTAAATCCAATTCACACGTAAGTCAAGACATCACCCATGATGTCATTGGTCCTCCTTGAAAATGAATGAAAACAACAAGTCAGACTTGATATAAGGAGCAAAAAATTAATATCAACCTAATTTGACCCAAGCTCTTGTTCTCCCTAATTATCCACTAATTTAGACTGGCTTCATACCCTTCATTGGTCTTTTTTCACCTGAGTTTTTAAGTGGTCAGGAAAACACTTCGACAAAATGGAGACAAATAACATATTACTTCTTGATCTCCTGAGGGAAGATTTCAATGTATTCAGCAGTCAGAGTAGCTGCAAGCTATTTTTTTATTACCACACCAAAACAGAAAAAAAGTCTCATAAAACTATAGAATATAACATCTCATCTCCTTTCTTTTCACTAGATTCTCTAGAAGTTTTGTTTAATTATTGAAAAAATTAAGTATTTAAACTTCAACTTAGCCTCAAATCAAAACAACCATATGTAGAACTGAGTCTTTTTAAAAGCCAATATGTACCACAAGAAGTAAAATTTGCCACAAATAATTGAGATAACTTTCTCCAGCAGACTTCATTTAAAATCAAAGTTGGTAGAAAGTTAAGTTCTGGGGCAGCTGAGTGGCGCAGTGGATAGAGCACCGGCCCTGAAGTCAGGAGGACCTGAGTTCAAATTCAGCCTCAGACCAAACACTTGACACTTACTAGCTATGTGACCCTCGGCAAGTCACTTAACCCCAATTGCCTTAAAAAAAAAAAAAAGAAAGTTAAGTTCTATGACTGTTCAGCATAGTAACAGACCTATTGTGGTTTTCTGGATATATTGTAGTCTTTCATAATTGTCAAGAATGGAGAACTTCAATCAGTCAATCAAACAAGCAAGACAGCATTTATGCATCCATCATTTTCTGTATTGTTGGTAACCTGTGCATATTTTCCCCAGATAACTTTGCCTTCTTATGTCCCAAGGCCCAGCTCACTCACATTTACTTCAGTGATAGTACCTTTGATAATAACACTCAAAGTTGCATATAGTGGAAATGAGAGGGGCAGCTAGGTGGTGCAGTGGATAGACCACTGGCCCTGAAGTCAGGAGGACCCGAGTTCAAATTCAGCCTCAGACCAAACACTTGACACTTACTAGCTGTGTGACCCTGGGCAAGTCACTTAACCTCAATTGCCTTAAAAAAAAAAAAAAACAACAACAAGAAATGAAAGATTCATCTTCACACCATGTATGGGTAAACAAAAAGTCACTTTAAGTTCAAGATGAGTTACATGAGCCTTCTTAAAATGCAAACCCATTGGCCTAATAAATCTTTCATATTTTGGTTGTTTTTGAGTATGGTCATCCCCCACAATGCAGACATTAGTTAATTATTCTCTTCCAAGAAGTTTTCTTTCTCTTTCTTGTATGAATAAGCTTTACCACTTCTGTTTCTCCTTGGGCATGAGCTTTTGGCAAGGCCATTTCCCATTTACCAGCTTTGATTTTTTGTTTTTGTTTAATTATGTTATAAAGGACTTTGGCTTAGAATTGTCCCTCTCTGTCCAGCAGATATGTAGGCACTGCTCCTTGGGGAGTTTTCTTCATCATTCTTTCACTTGTTATTTCTCTTTTCATGCATCTTAATAGTCTTTCCCATCTGAATCTGCTCAGCATAATGCTGTTTATGGTAGAGCCTGGCCTTTAGACAAATCATTTTCTTTACTTTCTTTGAACATTTATGAGTCTCTTGACTTCCTTCTTTCTCTTTTTCTCACAGTAATTCAAGTAGTAGCTGTACCATTTTTGATGTAACTCTATGTATTCTGTGGCATGGGGACAGCTGGGTGCCAATCAAGAGGCTGACAAAAATGCTCCCAACTTTTAGACCCTATACCTTTAATAACCTCAAATCTCATTTCTAAAAGGAAAATTTCCTATGAAAAAGTTTAGAACTAAATGGAACCTTAAAGATCATCCAACTGCTTAATTTTACAGACTGAGAGTGAAAGAAGTCAAATAATTTGCCCACGATCACACAAGTGTTAAGTAACAGTGTTGAGATTGTGACTGAAATCTAGGTCCCATTCCAGATCCATCACATCTTCTGCTACCTACCTTCCTGCCTCTCAATCTCTTGCTAAAATAAAACCAATATGTACTATGATATAAAATATAGTCTATTAGAAATATGGTAGCATATGAGGTGCAGAGGATAGTAGAAAAGGAACTTAATGAAAAAACAAGAGATTTGTTTTCTAGCCCTGACTCTACTATAACTAACAACGTGACCTTATACAAGTGACTTCATCTCTGCAGGTATGTATCCTCATTTATATAAATACTCGATGATCTCTAAAAACCAGATGATCTTTCAAAAGCTTGACTAGATTATCCCAAAAGGCTCATCCTGCCATAACATTCCATAATTCTGATTCACTTATGCAATGTTCTACTGAGAATATTATATGCTTCAATGTGGATTTTCCTAGAGAAATTCACTTATCATTAATAGGGTATGACTGCCATCTAGTGGAGTATTTGTGAAAAATACAGATGTCAGGATTCTCATTTGATAAGGAAACTAGCATAATAAAAAATGTGCCACCTCCCCTGTGGGTGACACATTTCACAACTGACTGGCATTGTAAATTCATAATTCAGAGGTATAGCCCCTACTACAGTTACGGTTGCATATGTGTATATGTATACATACATACATATACACAGCGAAATTAATAACTGACTTTGTGATGATTTAAAAGGTTCAAGAGACATAGTTTCTGGGTAATTTAATCATTTTATGAATAAGGCCAGCAGGTTATTAATAAAAGGATGGTCATTTAGCTGTCTCTCTTAGACCAAAGATAATCATGGCAGTGAACTCACAGTTTATATACCCTTTGGAAAAGTAAGTGTTCAATGAGGGGCTGAGAGTGACATCATGTCAAAAATATTTCTATACTCAGACTACTCACAGCCTTGGGCTATTAGGACAAAAAGATCTGTCTCCACCCAAGCTTGAGTAGAAGGCAATGGGCTTCCCCATCTTAGATCAAATTCCTTGTAAGGTTGAATGGGATCTGACCAAGATGAGGAGAGTTAATTCAATCTGATCATCAGTAATGTCCCTCAAGAGACTGAACTTTTTAAAATCAGGAATTTGAAAGAAGGGGAGAGCTCTGAATCTCCCTAAGATATTGGTTATTAATAATCATTTCTCTCACCTTGATCAACTCCTTTAAACTCTCTAAGTTTCATATTCCTTGTGATAAACGGTTATACCAGTACTTACAAAAAACAACAATAATAAAGCATTCTATAAACTTTTGATTTGTTCCTAACTACAGATAGTTGAGATAACTTTCTCCAAATGCTCTCATACTCGGTTTTAGCTTCAGCACTGGAAAAAAAAATTAAGTACTTATTAATTCATTAGACAGGTACCCTGTTCTGTGGGACTCTCATAGGGAACTGAAAAATTCCAAAGAAGGTATTCAGTTCCAAGAAGTAAGTACAAGTTGCAATAATTCAGCACATTAGTAACATAAGATTAAAAGCCTAGAGAAAAAATAAAGATGTGATCCGCAAAAAAAAAGTAAAATTGTATTTTCTTCAACATTGTCACAATATTATCTTTGATATTATGCTGTCCCTGCCATTGATTCTTTTGTTTTTTTAGTCACATAAGAAGCTATAGCATATGTTTGCATCTTTTTGCATATATTTGGTCATGATAATCCTCTATTCTACATCCTTCAATGACTACCTATTGCTTCCCAAAGAAAAGTTTAAAAATCTTTAACTTGGCATTCAAAGGTCCCTCACAGTCTGATCTAACCCTACCTCTGCAGTATTATCTCCTGTTCTTTCCCTCCACATTGTCTATGCTCTAACTAAACCAGATTATTTGCCAACCTCTATTAATAACACATGAATTTCCATCCCCAAGCATTTACTCACACTCTACCTTATGACAGGATAACAATGGCCACCCCCCAGAGAATGGGCCTTTGGAAATTATCACATAGAGCATGTATAGGGCTGAGTATGCAACCTGGCCACTTCCTATGAGAAATTTGTTTGGCCTCTTGACTAGGGGTGTGTACAAAGGCTTCTGTTTGTTCTCCATATGCCACACTGTTGTAATGGAGTTGTAGATGGAGGCTACATCAGGGAGACTGGCTAGTGAGTAGCAAGTGCTGCTTACTTAGTGGACCTTAAAGGGAGAGAGGTTTTGGTTTTTTTTTTTTTTTGGTGAGGCAATTGGGGGTTAAGTGACTTTGCTCAGAGTTATACAGCTAGTGAGTATTAGGTATCTGAGGCCCCATTTGAACTCAGACTCTCCTGACTCCAGGGCCGGTGCTCTATCCACTAGCTCCTCCTAGTGACCCGAGAGAGAACTTCTCTTCTTCCTGGCTTCTATGTCTTGGGACTCCAGCAGGTCTCTCTTGGACTTACTGGGAGAAGAAATCCAATTCTCCTCTCCTCCCTCCTTCTCAAGGAAAAATTGCTCACACATATGAATTAGAATATGTACTGTCTAAAGGAGCCCGAAGCTTTCTATGAAAGCCTCAGGTTTCTGACTGCTTCTTCTTTTTTGTGTTTCTTTCCCTAAACCCAGGTAACTAAACATTGAACTAGATGTTTCAACTTGGTGACTACCTTAAAGACTCAAGAGATTTAAAGTCTTGAGAGGTTCAGGTGGCTTATACTGATATGTAATTCCTGAAGCTACTATCACACTTTTCAGAGGATAATATGACTAACAAGATGATAAGCCCTTCCCCCTGTGGTAGGAGGGGCATTTGTTTTATAAAAGCTGGGATGATTTCCTTTTAAGAGGGCAAGAAAGCCATTCTTGGGATCATGATTGGTTTGACTTCCTTGGAACTGGAGCCTAAAAGGCTCAGCCAATGGAAGGTTAGCATTAGAGACTTTAGAAAGATCCCCATTGCCTTATGGAAATATCTTTCTAGCCTAGTGATTCAGATAAAATAGCTACTTTCTTTACCTTAGGTATTTTATCCTTTGTTATTAGTAATATAATTTTTATTGCATTTTATGGTACATGTGAAGCAAGGTAACACAATGGAGAGAGCACTGGGCCTGACATCAGGAAGACCTGAGTTCAAAGTGAGAAAAATGATTATTTTCTTGTTATATTAATAACAAATTTTATATATAGGATCCACTTCCCTCATTCAATGTCCAGTCTCTTAAGTATATTTCTGACCTTGCCCAAAGAATTCACCCCACCCAAACCATGTAATCTAGGTGAATTCTGGCCCATTGTGTTCTACCCAGGTAGGATTGGGGAGGAGAATAGATCTTTTCATGGACGTTTGAACCAAGACAAGTCACTTAACTTCTGTTTGCCTCAGTTTCCTCATCTGTAAAATAGGGATAATAATAGCATCTACCTCCCACGGTTGTAGGGAGACTCAATGAGATCACTGTAAAGTGCTTAACCCAGTGACTGGTACATAGTAAGCACTATATAAATATTTGTTGTTGTTTGTTCATTTATTCAGTGATGTCTAACTCTTCATGAATCCATGGACCATATTGTCCATGGGGTTTTCTTCGCAGAGATACTGGAATAGTTTGCCATTTCTTTCTCCAATGGATTAAGGTCACACCATTATTAAATGTCTGTGGTTGGATTTGAACTCAGGTCTTCCTGACTCCAGGCCTAGCTAGCGCTCTATCCACTGAGCCATCTAGCTGTCCAATATAAATGTTAGCTAGTATTATTAGCTATTAGTTATCTACAGGAGACTCAGAGTATGAGAAGGCTTTTACCAACAAATAACTGTGGAGGTTACAGAGAAATTTAAAGAGTAAGCTAATGAATCATTAGAAAAATTGTTAATGAGGGTGTGCTCTAATGAGCACAACTGAGAGTTTTTGTCAGTTTCAGAGTTCTATTAGCTTAGAGAGATGACAGACAAATTGCCCTTGAAAAGTCAGCTAAACCAATTAGTTATAAGAGACACAGAACTAGAGACCAGGCATTATGGAAGACATTGTAAAAATTAAAGTTTTATTGGTTGTGCAACAATCATCAATAATACTTCTTTTTAAGAAGACAAAAACCTTTCCTATAAACCTAAAGTCCATGGACATCTCATAAAATTTCTCAATCCATTTCCACATTCTGGAGCTAGGAGGTTTCCATGGAAGGGCAATTTGATTAAACAAACTTCCCCTCCACAGATAATCAAGTTCATACTCTGTGCTTAACATCTTTTTTTAATCTTGTCTTTACATGCTCAGCTCTCTTAGCTCCCATTACCAAATCCCTCCCTTCCCCTATCCCCAACTTTGTTTATTTGTTTAGTTGGTTAGCTATTTTTTCCATTTCATTTAACATTTTTTTAAACCTTTCTTCTCTTCCAGGTTAAACCCTCCCTTCTGACAAAGAAAAACAATTAAGAGAAAAAAATCCAACATTGTAACAGCAACTACCCATTTAATTATCTGTTCTTTAGATCCTTCATTGGTTTTTCAGTTATTCAGAGTCAATGTCTGTTAAGTGATCTTTTAATTTATATTACCATAATTGTTGTGTATGCTGATCTTTGGGTTCTCATTTCACTCTTCATCACTTCATGCAGCCTTTATGTCATGTCTTATAGCTTATTAATATTCCCTTACATTCTTACACCATAGGTTTTTCAGCCAATCTCCAATCAATGGGCTTTGTTTCCATTTCTTTGCTACCACAAAGAGTGCTACTGTGAATATTTTGCTATGTAAGAACCTTTGTTTCTGTTTTTGTTTTCTTTGAGGTATACATCCTGTAATCGATAGTGTAATCATTCTATTTGCATAGTTCCAAATTAATATCCAGAAGCTGGACTAATTCACAGATCCACCAAGTGCATTAGTGTGTATGTGCCCATCTTCTCACAGTCCTTCTAATATTGACTATTCCCCTTTTTTTGTCATCTTTTTACAGTTGCATAATATGAGATGAAATCTCAGAATTGCTTTAATTTGCAGTTCTCTTAAAATTCTCCATTTAGCCGTTCCCTTTTGAAGGTGAAATTTAGGGCTTCTTTTCAGATCTATAATAGTCATAGCCCAGGTAATAGGCTTACCAACACCCAGGAAATGTGTATTTATTCAGTTATCAAGGAGAAGTAATCAAAAATCAAAATAGGTGTCAATGGGGATGATCAGACTTTGTATAGGAAAATATCTTCAAAGCTAGAACAAAGGTCCCCTTCCTTTTATCATTGAGGCTTTTGTCTTATATTTTCCAGACTAGTACAGTCCCTGGCAAATAAAGATAAGGCATAATAAATGCTTACTGGATTAACTAAATCAATCTTATTAATCCTCTAACCTTGTTAAATTGAATTGATTACTTTTGATCACACTCCCTCCATAGGGTTACTTTTGATAACAAAATTGCAAGATGACACAAAAATAAGAGGAATATGTTGGCTGATAGAATCAGCACCCAAAGGGATCTAATCTAATAATACTTGCTTTAATTTACTAAGATGAAATTTAACAAGGCCAAATGTAATCTTATACTTGGGTTCAAAAAAATTACCTTCACAAATATGAGATAGAAGAGACATGGCTAAGCCACTGTTCATCTGGGGAAAAAAATCTGAGGGCTGTAATGAACTATAAACTTAATATGGGTCCACAGCGTGATATGGCAGCCAAAAAAGCTAATGCCATATTAAAATAATAATAATAGTTAGCATTCATATAGCACTTTAAGGTTTATAAAGCACTGTTTAAGGTTTATCAAAGCACTGATACTATATCATTTTATCTTCACAACAACCCTGTGTTGTTATTATCATTATTTTACAGATGAGGAAATTGAGGCAGACAAAGGTTAAGTGACTTATCCAGGGTCACACACTTGGTGTCTTCATTTGGTGGAGGCTTCATTTGAACTCAGGTCCTCCTGATTCCAGGTCCAGTGCTCTATCCACTGTATTAACTAGCTGCCTATAAGAGACATCACTTCCAAGGCAGCTAGGTGGCACAGCAGATAGAGCATGGATGCTGGAGTCAGAAGGACTTGAGTTCAAATGAAGCCTCAGATACTTACTAACTGTGTGACCCTGAGCAAGTCATTTAACCCCAACTGCCAGAGAGAGAGAGAGAGAGAGAGAGAGAGAGAGAGAAACATCACTTGCGGAATGAGGAAGGTTATAAACCCACTCTGCTATGACATTCCGTTCTAAGCATATTTTAATATTTTAATTTTTTTAATAAGGAAATTGATCATCTGAAGAGCATCCAGAGGAGGGTGATCAGAATAGTGAAGAAGCTCAAGACCATGCCATATGAGGATATGCTGAAAGAACTGGGGATGCTTTAGCCTGGAGAAAAAGAATAACACCAGTCTTTAGTTATTTGAAGGTTTGTCCCACAGAAAGGGAATTGGATTTATTCTGCTTATTGCCAAAGTACAGAATAAGACGGGAGTTATACAGAGGCAGACTTAGACTTGATATGAGGAAGAACTTCTTCACAATAAAAGATATACAAAATTTGAATGGGTTGCTTCAGCAGGTAAAACCCTGGACCACCTCAGTCACTGTGAAGGGGAAGAGAATTAATTTCATATTTTAGTTCAGTTCCCATAGTTCCAATCCAAAACCCACCTTACACTCAAATCCAAGGCACTCCAGCTTCTCAGGGCTTCTATGCTGTTGGCAGCCTGTGCCACCTCACCTGCAATTCTGGCTCCATGTCTCCAATTCATGGTCTGGTGGGGATCACCCTGGGTTCCTGAAACTGAAGAGGACAGATAACGCAGAAGAGAAATAAACACCTCTCAGATCCATTCCTCAGAGCTAGGGTAAAAGAATGGGAGCAGGGGAAGGAAAAGACCTTCCCTTCTCACCAGTTCAGTTTATGGTGTCCTCACTGTGGGTGAACTATGATCTTTACTCTCCAGATGCAGCAGAGTACAACAGAAAAAGAACAGCCAGCTGAAGCCTCCATGATAAGCAGTCTGGACATGCTCCAAAGACCCCTCAAGGTAACTCCATGTTAGGAGATTTGGACATGCCCAGACCAACCAGGGTTACACATTTCCCCAACTGAAATTTTCTATTCCCAGCAAATAGTCAGGGTACATTTTTTTTTAACACAGTCCTCATCCCAAATTCACGCACACAACCACTGAGACTAGATCTCTCCTCTCTCCCCTTCTCACAGAGACCTCTCCTCCGGATCTCACAAAGCACAGTGCCTGAGACATAGTAAGCATTTAATAAATGCTTAATTGACCGACTATTAACTGACAAAAACAGATTTCAAGCCTGGGGGAGTTTAACCCCTGAATCAGAGAAGTCAGACTCTTTTGGCAGTTCAGTTCTCTGGCTTTTTTATACTCCAGAGCCCCAGGAAAAAGTACTTAAAATTTAGATTTGTCTAACTGGTTAATTTAGATTTAGAAAGGTACTAAATGTACAATGTAAATTAGGTAGAGGACAGCTATTTATTTTCTCTACATAAAAGAAATGCTTAACACAAGTGACTCATAAGAATTTATTAACAAAGATTTAGACATGTAGTAGCAAATTATAACTGCTATTATGCTCTAATAGGAGACTGATACTTAAAATCTCATAATATGAAGCAGTTTTCAGAACTGCTAAATGGTATATCATCTTTAACCTTGACTCTGCATTGTCTCCCTCAAGGCCTATTATCTTCTAAGAAGCCAAGCCAGGGATGGGGCTCATTCTTCAGTCGGTAGTCATCTTCTCCTCCACAAAGTACTGCCATGGATTCAGGGTGCATCTCCTAGAGTACATCTGGCAGCAAGTGAGGGATCTAGCAGCTCTGAACTTTTCAAACTCACAAAGTCACTTTCAAGGTTGAAAATGTCCATCTCCAGATCACTGGTCACCTATGCTTCAGGGAAAGAAACACAAAGGAGAAAAGACTGTCAGGACCTAGAATTTGGACTCACGTTCACCTAAGAATACATGGGCCTGAATGCTATGTATATATAGTTCACAGTTTCTGTGAAGATCAGAAAGAATACTTGCCATTCTTTTTAGAAAATTCCACACAGGGAATGCTACATGCTCAAGAGAGGAAGGAAAAGAGGGTTCCAGAGAGCAGAGTTACTCCTTTTAGAGTCTTCTGAATAGATGGCTATTCTTATTTCAGGTGACAGTCCTCTCTACAGCCTCCTTATGACTATAGGCAAAGGATAAGGAAGACCAAAGGACCCCAGAATTTGCCACAATACCCCAAAGTGCCAAGCCCTTTAGTGCTGAAGCACACATGGCCCCAGAAGCTACCTAAGGAGCTTATCAAAAACTCCATGGGATGACATCCCTTCAGCACTATCTCTAGATACTTTCCATGGGTTATACTCCAATCTAATCCCTACTACACATTTATTTCCAAGTTACCCCACACCAAACCTAAGAATCTACAGGAACTGAAAGGAGAGATATTTAAAGTTTAGAAAGTTAAGGGTCCATCCTTGGCTTTTTTCCTTTTTCTCTGTATAGCCTTTCCTTTGGCAATTTAATCCACTCCCACTTCAAGTATAATGCCAATATAAATGATCTTTAAATCTATATTTAAAAGGATCATAGAATCATTGGTTTAGAGTTGAAAAGAACCCCCCAGGTCATCTAGTCCAACCCCCTCATTTTTCAGCTATCCCTCCTGCCTGAGAGAAATTATTATTAAGTAACTAATTGCTAATATTGGGGAGATCTAGGATTTTTTCCCTTTCTCATTTGGAGATTAGATCAAAGCTTAGTCTCTAAAGGGCAGGGCAGATGATGAGATGAAATCTTGGAGTTGTTACCCACCCAACTAGAGAACCTTACCAAAAATTTAATCTGGACCATTGTGTTCCACTCTGGCAGGCTAGACTGCCTGAGGCTGGGGCTTGTCTGGCTTGAGATAGTCTTTGTCCATGAGTGACATAATTAGTCATGTCTCCCAGCCCCTCATTAGAATAGGTCTGTCTCTCATTATAATATTCTTTCTCTCATTGCCACCCTCAGGAACACCCACTCTTCCAAAGGCATATAAGCATTAAGTGGGTTCCACAAGGGATCTTTGACATTCTAGAGTGCCACTGACTCCTTTTATTAATTATTGCTAGCATGATTAATAAAATGATTGATTACCCAGAAACTATCTCTCAAACTTTTTACATATCACAAGCCTCTTTTAGATCTGAATCTCCAATAGCCTTCAGGACATACCTCTAGTCCCAACAGCATCTCAAAATTAATGTGTCTAAAACCAAGTTTAATCTTTCTCTTTCAAACCTTTTCTTCCTTCTGAGTTGGAATATTTCTATCAATAGCAGCATCAGTCACCTATTCTTATATCTTACAAAATTTAGTTTTACTTTCACATTTCCCTCTCCCTCTATTCTCACATTTATAATATGCAGTCAACAAGGTATATAACTTCTTCCTCCATGATATTTCTCACATTCATTCCATTCTCTCTACTTTCACTGCTACCACCCTAGAATGGTCCTTCATACCACCCACCTGGTCTATTACAAGAACTGCCTCTCCACCTCCATTTCTTCCTAATCCATCCTTCTTTCTGCTGTAAAAGTAGCATTTCATGTACCTAGATAAAAAAAATTTTTTTTCAATAACTGCTATATTTCCTGCCAAGTAAAATTTAAACTACTTTGCCTAGCATTCATAGCCCTCCACAATCTGATGCCACCCTACTCTTTCCAGACTGGTTTCATGCTACTCTTGTCCTTTATAGATCAACAAATCTGGAATGTTCTCTGTATATCAAACATTTCCTCCACTTTCCTGACTCCCAGCCTTTGATCATGTTCTTCTCTATGTCTGGAATGGTCTTCACCTACTGAATTCATTTATACCCTTTAAAAATCCAACTCAAATGTCACTTCCTACATGAAGCCTTCCCTGATTTTCCCATCAATAATTGCCATATCCCTTCCAGAGGTGGGGAACCTTTGTTTTGTGAAGTTTGGATTCAAAGGGCCACACTTGAGGACCTAGAGAGCTATATGTGGCCTTGAGGCCACAGGTACCCCACCCTGCACTTTAGACCTTATATAGGACTAGGCTTAGTCTGTCTTTAATACACTTATCATGTAATACTGTGTATTAAACCTATCTCTGTGCCTTATCTCCCTACTGGAATGCAAACCACCAGAAATATACTCCAGATTACAAATTTTTATCTCCCTCAAATGGAAGGCACTCCCCAAAAGTTCATTCTTACTCTCTTATAATCAGGAAATAGTTCCAGGTAGTTTTAAAAAGCTGATGCAATTGCCAAGAGGGAAGCATGAAAACTGAAAGACAACTTGGCCCGAGCCTCGGGGGCATCATGACTGCCCCCTGGGAGGGCTCTAATGTGGCCTGCCTGGTGGCAAGATGAGGAGATCGGGCCCAGGCTCACCTCCTGCCACTCAGCAAAGCAGCTGGTGGAGATGATATCTTTTTAATTCAGGCTGCTACTTCTCTTGAGAAATTAAAAGTCCTTTGTAAAGAAGATGAAGAAAATATGAATCCATCAATTCTTATAAAGCTTTACACATAGGCTATATTGGACATGACATATTTTGAAGAGAATAAGTTGGTAGATGAAGATGTTCCAGAAGACACTTCTTTACAGAAAGTAAAGGAATTAATCACTGTTCTTTCAGAACCAGAAGTGGTAGTTAAAGAAAGTAATCTGTATCCAAAACACTCTGATATCCTTGGGACAGAACTACTAGAATGCCTTTATTGGAGAAGGGGAGCCCTACTCTATATGTATTGCCATACTGTGACAGCAAAGGAAGAGTGGCAGTCAGCAAAGACAGATGTGCTTAAAAAGTACCTCAATGATAGAATCAATTACTTGCTAAAGATGTTTAATTTTCGATGCCCTCTTCAACTAAATGAAGATGTTTCTTTTTAAGACATAGACACAGTTAAGTTACTTAGTGTAACTTAAAGTGTATTCAGGGACACTCATTTGCTGGCCATGATGTACAGTGGAGAAATGTGTTATTGGGGACTGAAATATTGTGTAAATGAAGAGCCAGAAAATTGTGACATAGACACTAATGGATCTGCGACAAGCAGCATTTCACTCAAAGAATCCTTGGATTTTCGAGAAATAGGAGAAAAGATTTTAAGAAATTATCTATCTGTTTGTGAATGACCACTGAAAGGACTATCATGGAATACTACAAATGCAAAGAAAATACTAGACTTCTTCCAACATTGCCATCACTAGTACATTCTTACCTTTGTTAATTTTTTCCTGTTTCACCACAAAAAGATATGTTTATCAAGAACTCTGGAAAATAAAAAAAAACTTGCTGATTCTGAACTAATATAATTTTAACTCACATTATACAATGTAATATGGTTATTGATTTTTTTCATCTGTTAAGCTATCAACATCATTTGATTTTTAAAAAACTTTAAACTTCTGAAATAACATCTCAAATGACAATCTGGGGAAAAAAAGAAAGAAAGACAACTTGTGAAAGTGAGTGGAGTGCTCCCTTCTAACGTCTAAACCTGACTCAAAATGCTGACCAAGAGGGAATAAGTCACCATGAGTTAACATGGAATTTGACAGAGAGATTAAATAGGTGTAGATATTATTCCCATTTTACAGTTGAGAAAACTGAGGTTAAGTGAGTTGTCTAGTGTCACACAGCTAACAAGTGTCTAAGGCTGGATTTGAACTCAGGTCTTCCTGACTTCACGCCCAGTACTCTATCCACTATACCACTTAGCTGCCTAAGGAAATGGTTCCTCTGGCCCTGGCCAAATCCTCAAAAGGTCCGGGGCCAGAAGAAATGCTATAGAAGTACATTAGAATTAGAAATGTACTGTACTTGCAAATTATAATAACTCTGAGATACCACTTCACACCTACCAGATTGGCTAATATGATAGAAAAGAAAAATGACAAATGTTAGAGGGGATGTGGAAAAACTAGGACACTACTGCACTACTGAGTTGTGAGCTAGTCTAACCATTCTGGAGAACAATTTGGAATTACATCCAAAGGGCTATATGCATACCATTTGACCCAGCAATACCACTAGTAGGTCTGTATCCTAAAGAGTTCAAAGAAAAGGGAAAAGGAACTATTTGTACAAAAATATTTACAGCAGCCCTTTTTGTGGTGGCAAAGAATTGGAAATTGAAGAGATACCCATCAAATGAGGAATGACTGAAGAAGTTTTGGTACATGATTGTGATGGAATACTATTGTGCTTAAGAAATGACAATTTCCTAGTTTCAGGACAGCTTCAGAAAAACCTAGAAAGACCTATGAACTGATATAAAGTGAAGTGAGCAGAACCAGGAGAACATTGTACACAGTAACAGCAATATTCTATAGAATGCTCAACTGCAAAAGACTTAGTGACTCTGATCAAGATAATGATCCAAGACAATTCCAAAGGACCCATGATGAAAAATGCTATCCACCTCCAGAGAAAGAACTGATGAACTCTAAGTGCAGATGGAAGCATACTTTTTTTTACTTTACTTTTCTTGAGTTTTTGTCTGTGTTTTCTTTTGCAACATGGCTAATATAGAAATATGTTTTGCATGATTTCACATGTATAATCAACATCATCTTGCTTGCTTTCTCAAGAGGTGGGAAAGAGCTTGAAGAAGGGAAAGAATTTGGAATTCAAAAATTTTTTAAATGAATGTTTCAAAAAAATTACATGTAGTTACTATTATAGATATGTTTTGCATGACTACACATGTATAACCTATATCCAATTGCTTGCCTTCTCAATGAGGGATGGTAGGGAAGGCGAAAGGGAGGGAATCTGGAACTCAAAGTTTTAAAAACAAATGTTTAAAAAAAATCTACATGTAATTGGGAAATATTTAATGAAATAAATAAGAAAAATTTCCCCCAAAAAAATGTATTGTACTCAGAAAAGGCATACTCTGCAACATCCTTCCCCTGTAAGTCATATTAGAAGGCTCATCCTCTGATAGAGTAATGAGCACCAACTGCTGAGAGTTAATAACAGCTTTGAAACAAGGAAGAAGAACTAATTCGTGAAAAAAACAGTATGGTTAGTATCTATGGATTCTGACAAGAGTCCTACTGATTTCACATACAGAATTAACAAGATCTGAAAAGGTAGAAGGAACTTCAGAGGCTCAGTAGATAGAGGACTGGACCTGGGGTCAAGAAGATCTGAATTCAAATGTAGCTTCAGACATTTCCTAGTTGTGTAACCCTGAGTAAGTCACTTAATCTGTTTGCCTCAGTTTCCTCATCTGTAAAATAGGAACGGCATCTACTTCCCAGGGTCATTTTGAGGATCAAATGAGAGAATAATTGTAGAGTGCTTAGCACAGTACCTAGCACATAGTATAGCTATTTTTTAAGCTATTTAGTCTAATCAATACTTGTACAAGAATCTCTACAACTTGCCCAACCACAAACTTATAAGTATTTTAAATAATTAAGTTGAATTTTTAGTTCAATTCACTTAAACATTTATTAAGCATCCACTCTATGGTGCTAGCTGGGTACTGATGATAAAAATCAAAAGACAAAATCAAAATAGTCCCTACCCTCGGGAGCTTGCATTCTCCTAGGGAATGCATCATCTGTATGTACAAAATTTGAGAAGGCAGAGGATAATTAACATGTGGCTGCTTGGTGACTAATCCTGTGCTCTGCAACCCACAGGAATAAGAGACAGAAGCTCTCAGATCATCTGGCTAAGGGAAGTGATCCCTAGAGAAGTTGTTGTTGTCCAGTTGTTGTTCAGTTGTACCTGATTCTTATTCGGAGTTTTGTTGGCAAAAATGCTGTAGTGGTTAGCCATTTCCTTCTCCAGTTCATTTTACAGATGAGGGAACTGAGGCAAACAGGGTTAAGTAACTTGCCCAGGGTCACACAGCTAGTAAGTGTCTGAAGCCAGATTTGAACTCAGAAAGATGAGTCTTTCTGACTCCAGGCCTGGAACTTTATCCATTGCAATACCTAGTTACCCCTAAAGAAGTAAGATGTGACATACTCCATGTCTGAGGGATCTTCTTACTAAAGGAAACTTCTGACATAAGGCTTACACTGTTACAGGGATGTGCTGGTAAATGTTCAAACCAGCTCTCCAAAAACACACAATACACTTCTAAATTTAATTTCCAATATAAATATTTTAACCATCACTTTCTTAAGTCCAGATAATGAACAACAAAACAATAAATCAAACCCTGATTTTTTTTTTAACCTAAATATCAACTCCAAACAGCTTTGAGTAGAGGCACATGGCAAGATTTGTTGAGTTGAATTGAACATATAATACATACACACACACACATCTGTGTGTATATGTTTGTGTGTATATAATTGAACCTAACTAAAATATAGATGTTTGAAATACATCTACTGGCCTCTAAGTTAGGATGACTTGGGTCCAAGACTCATCTCTGACACCTACAGTTATGGGATCCTGGGCAACTCACACAACTACCTGCTCACTGGCCCAGGCTAAAAGTAAGTAAGCTACCAATCTACATTGCCAGTGGGGGCTTCCTCATTTCATGCATCTGGACTACACCCCTATCCATGCCAATCTGACAAAAAAAAAAGTTGTTTTTAAATAAAAAGATCATTCAATTTTTTTCCCCTCCACTTTATGTAAATTCTACTTATAGACAGACTTGGACAGGAAGGGTAAACATATAACAAAGTCAAGGGCTCCAGGTATAGGGATCAGAAATATAATAAAGAGTACTGGGCCTGATGTAAGAATGCTTCAGACCCTGCCCACCTACCCTCCAAGAGCCTTTTTTTAAAGACTCTATAATTATATCCTGGAGAAAGCTCCCAAGCAAGTGTTAATGGCTTTGATGCTCCAATTTAACACCTGCCAATCTCCCTTTTAATTAACAGGGAGTGCCAGAATGGTTTGCAGAAAATCAGCAAGGAGGGCACTGAGAGGAGAGGGACAACAGAAGAGAATAGAGAAAAGAAGATCAGAAAGGCATCAAATATTCAAATCTTCATGACCTTTTAGACTCTAAACATGTAAGTTTTCTGGTATTGTAAACTCAGAGGAACCTATCCAGGGCCCAGACTTGTAGTGATATGTTTTGAGTGGCTCCTAGCTAGCTCCACTTAAAGGAAGGGTGGAGCAGGGAGAAACCAGGCTGGCTCCAGACAAAATTGTGAATTAGATGATGTCTGCTTTACTGCTTCTCCATCTCCCCTTTCATCTTTCTCCTGACCCCAACCCTACCTCTTTGCTTCTGGGTGTTAACTCAGTGCTCTTGGGCTTACCACATCCCTAAACACCCCACACCAAGGTCTGCCCTCTCCAGGCCTTGATTAAGAATTGCCCAGGCTAAGGGCAGCTAGGTGACAAAGTGGATAGAGCGCTGGCCCTGGATTCAGGAGAACCTGAGTTCAAATCCAGCCTCAGACACTTGGTATTTACTAGCTGCGTGACCCTGAGCAAGTCACTTAACTCCATTGCCTAACAAAAAAAAAAAAAAGAATTGTCAGGGCTGTTGACTGGTCTTTCTACTATCAAACCTTCCTCTTTTGCATTTAAAAAGTTGTTACAGGGGCAGTTAGGTGGCACGGTGGATAGAGCACCATCCCCAGCATCAGGAGGACCTGAGCTTAAACCCAGTCTCAGACATATAACACTTACTAGCTGTGTGACTCTGGGCAAGTCACTTAACCCCAATTGCCTCACACAAAAAAAAAAGAGTTGTTATGGTTCTCTCCCTCCTCAAAATATATTCTTTTTATTTATCCTTCATCTTATATGTTTTCCCAGTAGACTATAAACTCCTTGAAGGCACAGACTGTATTTCCTTTTTGTCTTTGTATGCTCCAGACCTAGCACTATACCTTATTCCTGGGGGTGGAGGATCTGGACCTCTGATTTCCTCAGTGTAAAAAACTGCCAGTATAGAAACTCCCTCTACAAATTCAGACCAGCCACTCTTCTGCAACTCAATCTTAGAAAGATATGTAAGACACTGAGAGCTTAAGTGACTTTCCCAGAGTAATATAGGCACTATATGTGTCAAAAGCAAGACTGAACCCAGTTCCTCCTGATTCCAAGGCCAGCCCTCTATCCACTATATCAGATGTCTCTCACCTTTAGCAGAGTAGGCAATAAGTGCTTGTGGAATGGAACTGAACAATGTCTTAACACAATGGAATGACGCTAACGGAGCAATTTCACACATGCCCTACACAGGATAGAAAGAGGCCAATACTGGCACCTCAGAAATCAAACCTCAGAGATGTGAAAGTGCCTCTCTCCAGGCAGCCATGGAAACAGAGTTAAGTGCCTGATTCCAAAAGGTGGGATACAATGAACTTAACTATGAGATCCAATTGCAGGCCTAGAGAGATATGTAGACATGTATTCAAAACACAAATGCTTTGGCTACAATGAATACCTGTGAAAAAGAGATAATGTGGAGTGGGTCACAGTGTAGCAAATAGCCTGGACTGGGGCTCTCTGTGAGCAGAAAGTGGGATGACTTAAGGTGTCTGTTAAAAATGCTCCCTCTCTCAAAGAGTTTTCCAATTTGGTAAAACACAAAAAGTGTATTGTTCCATACTCTATTTTGTGTCATCTGGTTTAACTTGTTTGAGTAAATGTACTTTTTGGTTTCAGTTTTTATGTTTATCAATAACTTTTCTTTAAGTAAGAAAAAAGCAAAAAACAAGAGCATTCTTGGCGGAGAAAACAGGAAGGAAAAAAAAACTCCCTCTCCTAACTACCCTACCACCCCATTCTAAGGTCCTTTTTCAGTTATGCCCTTTCTTTGCCTTATAACCTATTCTAAACCTGCCCTTTAGCAATACATTTAATCTGCAATGACTGGACTTGGGAAAAAAGCTAAAATAGGACACAGGGAATGAAAGAGGATAGGAAAGAAATTAAAGTTAAAAATTAATCACTGCACTGGCCTCCTTGGGCCATCTGGAGTCAGGAAGAAAAGTGAAGATTTACAGTAACATTTAAGCATGAAGTACAGGAAGTCAAAGGAGTATTTAAACTAGAAATGAAGGGACATGGATTCTAGTCCTGGCATCACTAAAACCTGATAACAGCTGTTTGCAACATATATTTAAAAAGGTGAAGACCCTAAGCAGCTAACCTATTAGTCTGAGTCATTTGAGGCAGAAAGGAGATAATGATGAAGTCACAGGATTTAGAGCTGGAAGTAACCTTACAGATCACTTGACACCATCATTTTACAGATGAGGAAACAGGGAAATGAAATGAATTGTCCAAGGCCATAAAGGTTATAAGTGGCATGGCCTTGAATCAAACCTAGGTCCTTCAGTCTTGACTCCAAAATCTGTCACTGATAAATAGAACTTGGTGAAAACTACTCAGGGTTGTTTGTTTGTGGGGTGGGAATATAGGGGGAAATAGAGGAAAGAAATGATAAGCTTGGTTTTAGATATGTTTAACTTGAGCAAGACATCTACTTCATATGTTTGACAGTATTAGAAATACGGGCTGGAGGTGAAAAATTAGATCCAGAGAGATAGGGTTGGAAGGAATCTGAGAAAGGAAGTCAGAAGAAGGAAAGAAGAAGAAAATTGTTCAGAAGAACAATTTTAGTAGCTATGAAGGGAGGTGGGTAAGATTTAGGGGGTTAATAAGTAATTTGGAGGAGAGGAAGTAATCAGTGAATATAGGCTACACATTTCAGGAGTTTAACAGCACAAGGGGATGGGGGGAGTATGGTACCTAGTTCACAGGTGCTAAAGAATCAAGCAGTGGTTTAATTTTTGTTTTCTTTTGGTTTTTTGGATGGTTGGTTGGCTGGCTTTCCACTCTTCAGGCTAGGGAAGGCTGGTCCACATTTGCCAAAGAAGGGAAAGGGCCTATAAAAAGAGAAAGGACAGTTGTTTAACTGAGGTTCCAGAGAAGATAAGAAGGTATGGATGGGCTATAGAATAAAGGTGAAAAAAGAAGAGAGAGAAATCTTTTCTGGGAAGTAAAAACAACTTTGTGAGACTGCTGAACAGATGTTTCCTATTCATCTAGGATCTGTACTATCTATGTAACTTAAAGTCCAGATCTTCTGGACAGCCAGACGTGGTTCTTTAATCCCTCCAGGCTCAAAGTGATGCAACTGATGGTCATTATTTCCTCTAAGAAGCAGTATAGTTTTAAGGAGCACCTCCTGCTGGGCAGGCAGCACTGACTCTGGAACCCAAGCTTCCTTGAACTCAAGGTAGTCACTGAAACTGGAAACATCAATCTCTAAGATCATTATTCAATCACTTGTGATCATGGAAAGACACACAAAACAGAATTGGTAACCAGACTTGAGGTCTAGGCTCAGGCTTGCCTAGGGAAACACATGTTCTTGCTACTACATATGAGTATCTTCTATTGATGCTAAAAGGGGAGGGGAAGGGAGGGAACTTCTTTCCCGCTTCTGCACAGAAGTCCAGAGAGTTGGAAGAATTCCAAGTGATAGGTTCAAAAGTGAGAGGGTGGAGCCTTTCTAGAATTCTTAGTTATTGAAGCAAGAATATTGAATTCCTCCTGACTCCATAGCCTTTGATGCACCCCAGCCACAGGGACCAAGGAATCAATCAGGAAGTTGCTGACAAAGTAAATGTCCTCTAGAATTGAGCTCCATAGGAAATGCTCTAGTCCAGCAAATCAGGTGTGCCCTTCTGAACAATCCTGTTCCACATGAATTAGGAGGTTTGGAGATATGTTGAGGGGTGGTGTTTCAAGGAAGATAAGCTGAGAGTTTAAGAACTGGAGGAGTCTAGAACAACTTCTGTGGGTAGTGCCCTAAGGAACTAATCAGATGGATTTATAAAGAGCACTGAACATGGAGCATGAATTCATTAACAAGGAGCATGAATTCATAACAGACCAGGTTTGCCTTGTTCCTAAGAAGCAAGCATCCTAAAAAATAAGAGTAAAAAATAGCAGGCAATAAAGGTGATCAAGGGCAGGGGTTGGCACAGCAGAGTTTTAAAAAAAAAAATCAGGGGACTGAGAGATCTAGGTGAGGACAGCAATAAAGCAGCTAAACATGGAATTCAGGGTTGAATACGGAATTCAATGTAGGCAAGAGGGGAGTAATGATCTAAGACAAGAGGGAAGGGTTGAATGATTAAAATTCAGGTAATGATGGAAGGAAGACAAGTTTTGTAGGAGTTGGGGAGTGGGAGAGATGAATTACAAGGAGATGGAATTCTGAGTAGTAATGAAGTCCAGAGCATTGTTGAGCAGGTTCCTAGCTGAAGCAGAATAGAGATGAAGGGTGAGGAATTAGTTGCTCAAGTCCCTAATGGTGACTCACTATAGTGAATTAACAAATGAAAAGAAATAATTTGAAGCAGGCAAAGGGCAGAAGTGTCAAACTCTCATCCTAGTTCCTGGGTCTTTGTGGATTTTATTTTGTGACTGCTATGTAAGTGGGCTTTCCTAACACGATTTGGATGAAGCAAGAAGGATGGAGAATAATTGTCACTTAATGACAGAGTCAAAAATTATAAAAAACTGGGGGCAGCTAGGTGGCGCAGTGGATAGAGCACCAGCCCTGGATTCAGGAGGACCTGAGTTCAAATCCAGGCTCAGATACATAACACTTACTAACCATTGCCCAACCAAAAATAAATTTAAAAAACTTGACTACTCAACCTATCTCTCCTCCTCACATACAGTAAAAAAAAACCTCTGGCAACTTTTTAAATAAAAAAATTATTGTTACATTGCATGGTCCAAGGACCATTTTTTGTATAGATTTAATTATGAAGAATGTATTGATTTGGAAATAGTCTCAGCATATAGAAGTTTAGCAATAGGATTTTATAGATATGAGAGCAAGGAATATTATCTAAGCAAATTAATACTGTAAACAGGAAATGTTAAGAGACTTTAAAAGTAACATTCAAATTCTAACAATGAATCTTTAGTTACAAATTATTGTCTGTTTTTAGGGGTCTCCAACCTTTCTATGAATACCTACTTTTCATTTTTCTAAAATCCTGAAATGAGAGGAAGAGGACATCTTTGGCTCCTGATACAGACACTTTTCAGCCCCTGTTGTCACTACTGTTGACACTACTAGGATGCCAATAAAAAAAATCTAAAGTCTCTCCCAAAATCCTTCTCCAATCAATTCAAAAAACATTTGTTAAGTGCCTATTACATGCCAGGCACTGCGCTAAGCACTGGAGGTACAAAATACAAAAAAAAAAGCAAAACACAGTTCCTACCCTCAAGGGGCTTACAATCTAAAGAGGGAGCTAACATGCAAACAGACAAGGGAGTAGGAGAGAAGACCTAAACTAAGGTCAAGTTGATCTTCTCCTTCCCCCAAGGGATTACTTCTCCAAGGCTTTCCTGGGAGCTTCTACCACTAAGCTTCAGGACACTCTAATTCCTAATTCTAAAATAGCTTGCCATTAAGTCCAACAGGGAATGATCAAATCCCTGAACCAATCCAAACATGTTTTTGTTCAGTTGTGTCTAACTCTTTGTGGTCCTATTTGGGGTTTTCTTGACAAAGATACTGCAGTGGTTTGCTGTTTCTTTCTCCAGGTCATTTTACAGATGATAAACTGAGGCAAAAAGGTTAAGTGACTTGCCTAGGGGCACACAACTAGTGAGTATCTGAGGCTAGATTTGAACTCAGGAAGATGTCTTCTTGACTTCAGGCCCAGACTGCTATCCACTGCTCCACCTAGCTGCCTGATAGAAGTATACTTCTTGCCCATCTGAATTCCAATTCACCCAATTATTCACTGGCTTCAATTTAATCAAGGACTATTTGCAACTAACAAACTATTTGAGTGATTAATTTAAAAGAGATGCTCCTACCTGGTCCAGGGAATAGCTCTTTTTTTTTTCCTCTTAATAGCATTTTTTCCAATTACACATATAGTTTTCAACATTCATTTTTGTAAAATTTTGAGTTCAAATTTTTCTTCCTCCCTCCTTCCCTCCCTTCCCCTCCCGAGACAGCAAGCAATTTGATATAAGTTACACACGTACAATCATGTTACACATATTTCCACATTAGTCATGTTGTGAAAGAACAACCAGAACAAAAGGGGAAAAACCATAAGAAAAAAAAATGAAAATAGTATGCTTAGATCAGCATTCAGATTCCATAGTTCCTTGTCTGGATGTAGACAGCATTTTCATCACTAATCTTTTGGAATTGTCTTGGAGCATTGCATTGCTGAGAAGAGCTAAGCCTATCATAGTTGATCATCAGACAATGTTGCTGTTACTGTGTACAAAGTCCTCCTGGTTCTGCTCACTTCACTCAGCATCAGTTCATGTAAGTCCAGAGAATAGCTCTTAAGTGGCGTGGGATAATGATTATTCTGTGGCCTCCCACCCATACAACATTAGTGCTAGATAAATAAGGGCTATGAGTTTCTCCTGTGGTTAAGCCTGACCCCATCCAACCATTCTCCATCTCTATTGAGACAAGAACTGAAGAAAATGAACAAGATACTACAATAAAAAGGGTGGGGTTTAAATCCTATAATAGATTTTCTAACAGGAAAAGAGTGTTATATAGTTATGTAATGTAGTTGAGATAGGCTAAAGGAATCCTCTTCTCTTAAAAAAATGTTTAAAAATACATATAAACAATATCTAGTCTTAAATGATATAATCGTTTAAGTCACTATGTTGACTGATAATAGTAACAAAGTGCTTTAAATGTTATTTTATTCTCAAAACAATTTTGTGAGTTAGGTGCTATTCTTATCCCCAGTTTAAAGCTTTAGAAACAGAAACAGAGGGGTTGTGACTTGCCCAGGGTCACATAGCAAGTAAGTGTCTGAGGCAGGATTTCAACACAGGTGTACCTAACTCCAAGTGCAGCACTACTTCACCTAGTGGCCAGTCAAGTCTTCTTTCTAGCGTGCAGAGAGAAAGAACTAGTGGCTGCAACAGAGGCGCTAAGGTCATCAACGAAGTACCTACTAAGTGAAGGGCATTGTGCAAGTTAATGAATATGCAAAGGCAGTCTTTGTCCTAAAAGGCACTTACTTATTACTTGGGAGGAAAGAGGAGGGATGCAACCGCCTTTCCTGAAGTGTTTCTTAGGAGGGGCTGCAGGAGGTGGCTACAGCCAGCATGGAGCCGCAGTGCCTCAAGGAGAAGTTGAAAGGCCGTACAAACTAAGTGGACTTGTAGTCTCAGACAAAAATGTACCTATACCTCTCTTGGGTGGTTGGGGGGGGAGAGGAAGGAGGTTTAGTCGGGGAGGAAAACACTGGTCTGTCCTGGCCTGGGTAAATGTAAGTACCTGATTGCTAGGTTGGAAAGATGTCTTAGAACAGGTAAACTTTGAGCTTGATTTTTAAGGAGCGGCTGCCCTTTCTCTCAGAAACGTTGGACCCTATCAACTCCTCCTTAAAAATCAAGCTCAAAGTTTACTTATTCAAACAACTAAGAGCAAATGAATTACAGGCCTTATGGGAATCTGGGGCATCTCAGGAATACAGAAACTCCCCAAATTACAGTTGGGACGGGGGATAGAGAAAAGAAATATTGCCAAGGAGGGCTGGAGGCGTTAGAGACCACCAGAGGGCGGCAGACTGGAGCTATGAAGTTAACTCTCCTCGTGTGATTAAAGGAAAGCGGGCATGGGCGAGAAAGCAGAGTGTCCTCTGGAGCCAGGAGAGGATGGGCGGGGGTGGTCTCTTACCCTTCATTTTAGAATCTGTGACTCCTTGTCCTAGGCTTCTCCTAGTTTATCCCCATTTCTTGTCATCTCCAAGGGTCCCAACTTAAATCTTCTCCAAACCTCGTAGCTCTGAATTGAGAGGGTGGGACCTTCCAGCCTCTCCATCCCCAAGACGCTCCCCACCCTCCATCCCCCCATCCTTAGCCCCTCACCATGAAGCTTGCCACCCCCATTCACCCACACCTTCCTCCAGACTAAGGCCAGGCGCCAGAATAGTGAAGCCCTAGAAGGAAAGGACCGAGGTTGGGGGCGGATGAGAGGGAAAGGAGGTGGAGAAGAAGCAGTGGGAGGGGGAGAAGGCTGCAGGGGAAGGAAGAGAAGGAAGAGCAGAAGGCCTAGAGCTGTAGGAAAAGTAAAGGACCAGGCGGGAGCTGAGCATTCCGAAGAGCATCCGGCTTCTGCGGAACAATGGCCCTGGGAATTGGGGCGGGAGACAGACTGTGGGGGGGGGGGTGGCTAGGGAGGATGCAGGAGGAGGGTGTGGGGGAGCTCTGACTCCCCAAAGCGGGAAGCTCCGCCCCTTCCCCGAGCCCTGACAACGCTGGGCTCGTTCCGCGCTCCTCTCCCCCTCCCTTCTTCTCTCCACCCAGCATCAGGCTGGGCCTGGGGCCAGAGTCGCTGCCGCCACCACCACCACCGCAGCAGCAGCAGCAGCAGCAGCAACCGCCACCACAGGCAGACGCTCTGCAGAGCTGGGGCCCGGGCCGGGACTGAGGCCCCCAGCCTCCTGAAATCATGAGCCAGGGCAGCCCGGGGGACTGGGTTCCCCTTGACCCTACCCCCGGGCCCTCACCACCACCTAATCCCTTCGTGCATGAGCTGCACCTCTCCCGCCTTCAGAGGGTCAAGGTGAGGTGTGGACTGGGGAAGCATAGGGGAGATTGGATGAGGCAAGCAGGAAGAACTAATGGAGATGGGGACATGTGGGACATTTGGGCCCTGGGGGAGATGGAAGTTGGCAACTGGGAAAGATGAGCCTTGGCGGTAGGGAATATGGGAGAATGGTTGGGGGGATGGTACCATGGGGATGGAACGTCTAGGGGATAAAGGATACCAAAGTAGCCAGATATAATAAATGGAGGACTGGAAGAATTAGGAAAGTGATGATGAAGAACCAAAAACAGACCCAGAGAGACTAGAACAGATGGAGGACACTGAGAGAGATGAAGATAGCATCCTAAAGCTACTGAGGACTCTGAGGTTGGAGTTAGGAGGTTAAAAGGAACTTGGGTGGGGATGTTGAATGTTCCACCTGGGAAACTGGCTTAGAGGAGAAGACTATCGGGTTGCCCCTGCCTATGTCCCTATGCCCTTCCCACCTCCCCCCAATCCCCTGCACTGCAGCACTTTGGGGGGGGGGGAATAGCTGCAGGAAAAGGAGGGCAACCTCAGACAGGTCAAAAGGTTGAGAACTAGGAAAGGGGCAAATAGGCTTGACTGTAATTTCTACTCCCAGGGTTAGGCTCTAGAGGCAGGATTTGTTTACCTGCTACCTCCCCAGGGTTACTGCCAGAGTAACCCAGGCTCCTGGCAACTCTAACACTACCTCTCTATTCTGGGCCCCAATCCCCTCCCCTCCCCCATCCCAGGGTATTACTGTTAAACAACTTGGGAAACCGGAAAGAGATGAATACTATGCCAATATGTCCTCCAAATTCATCCTCCATCCCAAATAAGAGAGAAGAGGGTGCTCAGGGAGCTCTGTGGATAGTTGAGCTACATATGGGTTGGGGTGGGGGGCTGAAAGGCAGGAAAAGTGGAGCTCTGATCCTGCATAGTCTTTTATGTTCCTGTTCTCATCGGGGTCTTCACTGCCCTTATTCCGTGCAGATACTCTCTCCCCCTTCCAT
The DNA here is from genome assembly GCF_900497805.2 of Vombatus ursinus. Lineage (NCBI taxonomy): Eukaryota > Metazoa > Chordata > Mammalia > Diprotodontia > Vombatidae > Vombatus > Vombatus ursinus. Next base: position 31,069,440 of record NW_020954572.1, on the reverse strand, counting down.
CCTTCTTTCAACCCACTCTCTTCCCCAGTTTGATTCATTAATCCAGATAATAATCTTATATTTGCATAACACTTTAAATATGTAAGTGTTTTTACATCCATTATCTTTTTTTGGCCATAGAACTATAAAGTCTTAAATAGAATTGGAATTTTCTCTCCCTTCTCCTAGTTTGGCCTATCTCCTTAACTTTCCCAAATTCCCCTCTCCTCCCCAGTATATCCTATCTCTAACCATATCAACCGTGTCACCCTTTACTCTGTCAGGAGAAAGGGGGAACCTCTCTGGCCCTGCTTCCATCCCTAAGAAAATGAGTAGGCTGTGTAAGAAGGTGTTCCAAGTTCTGATAGCCCTACCCCCTTCCCATTGTCCCCAGTTCTGCCTGCTGGGGGCACTACTGGCCCCCATTCGAGTGCTGCTGGCCTTCCTCGTCCTCTTTCTCCTCTGGCCCTTTGCCTGGCTTCAAGTGGCTGGTCTCACCGAGGAGCAGCTGCAGGAGCCAATCACAAGATGGAGGAAGTAAGTGAGAAAGCAGGAGACAAATAGCAATGGCTATTCCGTTCCAGAGCCCTTTATTCTTCCTTGCTACCCACCCCTTTCTTCTTTGAAAGAAAGAAAACATAGTGGGTAGAGAATGTGGGTAGAGCACTAGAATCCATTGGTGGGTTTAAAACCCTGTGGGTGGAATGTTTTTCTGATCCACTCCTGCTACCTGGGACACCATCTCTAAAATGGGATGCTGTAAGTGTATTGGGTCACATGACAAGATTGTCAGACTCTATTCTTTTCCCAGAAGTTTTAGCATCAGAATGAGATCTCCTAGCCTAGAACCTTGACTGTTCTTAGCCAGGATTCCTGGGGGGGGGGGGGGGGGGAAGGGGAGGAGAGAGAGAAGCCTAGTAGGGATAATACAGTGATACTTGCCTAGGTATCAGGGACCAAGGGATGGGTGAAGGTGAGTAGATTTGCCCTACTGATACCCAGACTTACCTTGTACAGGACAATCTGTCACAGTGGGGTACTAGGCCTGAGTCGGCTACTCTTTTTCCTTCTGGGCTTCCTGCGAATCCGGGTTCGAGGTCATCGTGCCTCATGCCTCGAGGCACCTGTCCTGGTTGCTGCTCCCCATTCGACCTTCTTTGACCCCATTGTTCTGTTGCCCTGTGACCTACCCAAGGTTGTATCCCGAGCTGAGAACCTCTCTGTACCAGTCATTGGAGGTAAGAGCACACTAGGTTTGAAGGAGAAGGGGGGGGGGGGGGGTGGCAGAAGACAGCTGGATGGAAAGAACCAGGGATTGGGAAGACTCTAAGGAAAACTGGCCTGGATTCACAAGGGAGAAAGGGCCACTTGGGTCTGTGTTGACAGTGACATGCAAATTAGCAACATTTTGTAAATTACTGCTTGGCCTCTCTTTATCAGAATAATTGGAGTTAGAAGTATCTTAAAAATACCTAGTCCAATACATGAGGAAACTGAAACCCATGGAGGAAAAGTGACTTGCCTTAAGTAACACTGATAGTAAGTAGCAGAGTGAGGATTCAGAGTCTCAGAACAATGAGTAAGACAAGGATGAGAGAACACAAGGGGAAATCCTTAACCCAAGATAGTAATAAAGACAGTAGTATGATATAATGGGTAGAGCACTGGACTTGGACTCAGGAAGACCAGGATTCAAATCTCACCTCAGATAGCTGTGTAACCCTAGGCAAGTCACTTCACTTCTGTCTTCCTCAGTTTCCTCATCTGTAAAATGAGGGTGTTGGACATAATCCTGGGATAAGTAATTTGGTTGCCTTCCAAGCACAAATTAGAAGACACTTGAGGTATGGGAAACAATGCATAAGAACACCTCCAGGTTTGGGCCTGGAGCTAGAAAACTGGGTGCTAGTTCTGGTTCTCCTGCTATTTACCAGTCTCCTGCCCTCTGGACATGTTACTTAATGTCTCTTGCCCTGTTTCATTTTCGCTATCTAAATGAGGGGGTTGAGCCAGATAGTCTCTTAGATGTTTTCCATCCCTAAAATTCCATGATTCTAAAACATGATCAACCCCACTGTTTTTTTACTTCTGCATCTTCCCCCTTTCCACCCACCCCCCCAGCACTTCTTCGTTTCAACCAAGCCATCCTAGTGTCCCGGCATGACCCTGCTTCTCGAAGAAAGGTGGTAGAAGAGGTTCGAAGGCGGGCAACTTCAAAAGGCAAGTGGCCTCAGGTAGGTCCAGGTTCTATGACCCCTTCTGAGTCTCTCTCCTGCTACATTTATAAAGAAGCCACTTCCCAATATACCGCTTTCCAGTTTCTCCATTCCAACATCAGCAGCTAGAATATCACCAATACTCTTGGTCCTCACTCTACCCCCTCTTCCTGGAAAAAAGGCATGACATGGTTATGCATGAACTTTAGGACATAGGAGTGGTGGGCTTCTGCATGAAATAGGAGTCAGGAGCCACTTCTAGTAAAGCCTCTCATAGAATGCTGGGAGGTAACCCCAAGAAGTGCAGGGGAAAAAATCTCCAAAGGAGTCACAGGAAGCTACCTAGCCATCTCTTGTGTCCCTTGGAGATGCCTTTTCAGAACACACAGCCATCTCTTCCCTCCTTCTCATCTCCATTCCCATACTGCTTCCCTATTGTACTTTTTAGGTGCTGTTTTTTCCTGAGGGCACCTGTTCCAACAAGAAAGCCTTGCTCAAATTCAAACCAGGTGAACAGGGAGTGGAGGTGGGGTGGAGGTAGAAGTAGAACTAGAGAAAAAGTAAGCATAACAGTTGAGAAGCAGTTTGGGGGCAGGGAGGAGACTCAGAATTCCAGGGGAGGGAGTCAAGTGGTCCAGAGAACCCATGATGACCTTTAGATAATAGTAAAAAAAAAAAAAAAAAGTCAAGCTCTCAGGTTGTTAGAAGTGACCTAGAATAGAAGACTTTGTTGGGGGTTGTCCTGACCCTCCATCCCTTCTTCCCCCATACACACTAATCTTTATTTTGGGTGTTGGGCATGGGGTTTAGGAGCTTTCATCGCAGGGGTGCCTGTACAGCCTGTCCTCATCCGATATCCCAACAGCCTGGTGAGTCTGAATCCAAGAAGGTGTGAAGATGAAAAGAGCTTGAATCTGCCCTAATATGGGAAAGGGGCCAATCATCACCCTCATCATGGAAGAACTTGTGCATAAGCTGGGTAGAAGGGGCAGAGCTGGCAGAGTCTGGAGGAGGGGCAGTTTCTGGAAAGAATGAGCAAGCCTTTCCTCTCATTCCTAATCTCTGCTTCTCCCTTAGGACACTACAACCTGGGCATGGAGAGGCCCTGGAGTGTGAGTCCTGGTGGTACCCTTGGGCATGTGGTGGGGGAAGAGGAGGTGGGAGTTGAGGGTGGGGTGTGGAAAAGGGAAGGGCTGAGGATTCATCACAGGATTCTCAGCCTACCTACCACCAGGCTGGCCAAGCCCTCCAGAGGTCATCCAGTCCAACTCATCCTGCTAACCACTTAAACAGAATAACACCGTTCCAATGGCTTTCACCAAAGCTAGAGAGAACTCCAAGAAAGGCAATACCTTAACTGCCTTACCACCTTTTCCAGGGTCTCATAACTAGCATAGTCTAAAAGTGTGTCCTGCTTTCCTATTCTAGTTGAAGCTTATTTATGCTTATTCTGTTCTCTGTGATTACCTCCCAAGTAACCTCATCTTAACAATGAAACCTTCAGGGCCTCCTCCATACCTAACCTTCTTACTCTTGGGGCTCTTTTCCTCTGACACAGCTCTCTAGGGCTCAACCATTTCTTTAGCCCTTATATTGTGGTTAGACCTAACTAATATTAGGTATAACAGGATATGATGGTTGTGCATTTCCTCTCCATTCCTCTCACCTATACCCCTAGTGCTTCCCAAATAAATGCCTTTGCACACAGCTGTGTGCAGCTAAAAGTCTACTTTGAGAACTCATTTAAAGGGCACACTCCCTTCTTGAATAGAGCCAAATGGCCTGTGACTTCCCCATGATTGTTGAGGTCCCTTCATGAAGAGTTGACATAGGATCCCTGGCCTGGTAGGCATCAAAACTCTCTTCTCTCCCAGGCTCAAAGTTCTCTGGCTTACAGCCTCCCAGCCTTGTAGCCTTGTGGATGTGGAGGTAAGAAATAGAAGACCCTAGGGAAAGGAAATGGGGGATGGGTAGGTGCCCCCAGACACCCCCCTTACTGAGACATATGTTTGCATTTCAGTTTCTCCCAGTGTATCAGCCAAGCCCTGAAGAGAGCAGCAACCCCACTCTCTATGCCAACAATGTCCAGAGGGTCATGGCACAGTGAGTGTCCTTTTTGCATACACCCAACTTCTGCCATAGTTTTGAAGGCCAATGGCATAGAGCCCTGGTGAAGAAACAACAAATGAGAACTAGCAGAGTGGAAGTGGGGTAACGGGATAGCAGAGTAGGGAGACAAAGTTCTAGAGTAGGGAGGAGGGTCAGTCAATAAGTTCTCAGAAAACAAGCATGTGAGTTCTTAGGTAATGAAAATTCAGGGGTTATGATTTGCTTCCTCCAGCAGGTAGATTTGGTGCTTTCCCAGATATAGGATCTCTGAAGACACTTTTTCTCTATATTCCTCTTTACCTTATAGGGCCTTGGGAATTCCTGCCACAGAATGTGAATTTGTGGGGAACCTGCCCGTGACTGTGGTTGGTCAGCTAAAGGTGGCATTAGAACCCCAGCTGTGGGAGCTGGGAAAAGTGCTTCGAAAGGCTGGGTGAGTGATTTGGAATACAGGGCAGAAATTGGGGAGATGGGGCCTGAGAGAAGAGAATATCAGAGGGAAATACAGAAAGAACAAGAAACACAAAGAATAGGGATTGAATGAAGAGTGGAATCCCAAGGAATGGGGAAAAAAGGAGAGAAAACTAGGAAACCAAAGGAAAAAAGGAGAGAAAATAAACCACCAAAGTATGAAAGGTGGGAGACCTCTAGGGACTATTAGTTAAGAGTACAATCTGGGAACACACGCTCAGGTGATCCCACACTGGGAAGACTCGAGGGACAGGCACAAGTTCTGAGAAGCATGGTGGGAAGGGAACTGGTCCAACTTCCCAGCCTGAAACACTTCCATTGTAGTTTGTCCCCTGGTTGTGTGGATGCCGGAGCAGAGCCAGGCCGCAGTCGCATGGTCAGCAAAGAAGAGTTTGCCAAACAGCTGCAGCTCTCCGACCCTCACACTGTGGCTCGTGCCTTCGACTACTTCCAGCAGGTGAGCAGGGAGCTGCGATGGAGAGTTCTGTCACCAAGGGTCTTATTCGCCAAGCCCTAAAGTGAGAAGCTTTAAGATTTGGGGAACGCCTTTCAATGGACATATTAGAAACTATCTCTGGAAAACATTGAAAGCCATATTGAAAAGGCTTCTCAAAGACCTCATCAGACATTTTGTTTACATCTATCTTATGCATTTGTCAGGCATTATTTTGCATTATAATTATTTGTACACGTGCCATATCCCCCCACTAGACTGTAAGCTCTGTGTTGGCAGTGACTCTAAACTTGGTATCTCCACTAGTACCTAGTACAATGCTTTGCTTATAAAGCCTTTGTTGAAGGCCACATCAGATAGCCAGTTCAGGGGGGACCATACTAGGTACTATAGCTGCTATGTTTGCTGTCCCTCATAATCCTGTCCAGCCATGGTAGACAGGAAATATTTGTTGAAGTAAGCAAGATAAGGAAATACTGGGAGAAATAACAAGTACAGTGTCATAGATTAGTTGACAGCAGTATCTGGATACTGTTAAAGTTAAAGGAGTATCTGGTCTTATATGGAGCCAAGTTTCTCTCTGTATAAGGGGGATGAGATGAAGTAATTAAGCAAAGTAGAAGGCTGAGTGCTTGTGGCTGGTCAGTTCTAGTACCATAACTTACTTTCATCCCATGAAGCTTATACATTTTGCCTCCTTTCCTTGTCTGTGAGTGGCCCCCTCCTCAGATAAATCCCATAGTGCTCAGGGGAGAGAGGATAGAAGTGGTAGCCCAGACACACATCCTTCCAAGTAACATCTGGTCCCACTCATAAACTCTGGTTTATGTCATTTAGGATCATCTAAACAACCTGGGAGTTTCCCATGTTTCCCAAATATTCCCAGGCTTTCTCAGGAAATTCCTGGTATTCCAAATATTTCTAGTGGCTTTGCCCACTGGTGTTCCTGGAAGATGTCTAATGTTTATTGAATGCCAGAGTTCTCTCTTATCCAAAACAGATAACATGGTTCTCAAAAGTCCCCAGAGCAGCAGAGAAAAACCAGATCTAATGATTCTCAAACTTAGGGGACCAAAGTTTCTAACAATCCCCCAGAGGATCAGGAATAAAGAACTAGATGTTCTGGACACACACACACACACACACACACACACACACACACACACACACATACAGCAAGCGTACTCCCCTTTTTTGTAATAAGTGATGCCAGTGGCCCTCTTTCTATGTCTGACCAGTTTTCCCACATCAGCCAAGACCAGGAGAGTGTAAAACCAGTTCATCCAGCTTGAGGGCAATGAATAAATGATGTTGACATGTGTAGTAAGAATGTCAATAATCTTGGAGCTTTCCTGCATTCCTTAGGAATTCCCTAAAGGAGATTCTCTACAGGAGAGTCTTGGGTACTCCCTCCATACTGGAGTAAGAAATCATTTTATCAGGTGACTCAGGAGACAACTTGAAGATGCCCATGGTATTTTAGGGAAGCTCCCCCTTCAGCACCCCAAAGGGAAATAATTCTGCCAGGAAGAATCAGTCCCTAGGCAGCTGAGAGATGGCAGTTGAGAGGAAAAGATAAACAAAGGCCCTCATCCTTACATTATTAACCACAATGCCATGATAACTCCCATTTTCCAGGATTCCAGTGGTTTAGTGGATTTCCGAGATGTGGCTCTTGCACTGGCAGCCCTAGATGGGGGCAGGAGCCTTGAAGAATTGACTCGTCTAGCCTTTGAGGTATTAAAAAGGGTGGGGAGAAATTGCTGGATGTGTAGAACATGATCTCCCCACCAAAATGCCTAAATACTTTATCCTAAGTTTTGGATAGTTTCTAGGACCTAGGCTCCTGACCCACTGCCACTTCAGTTAGACCATAGCAAATCTTAATATGGGGAGACCTAGAAAAGAATTGGGACAGGGTGGGGCCTGGGGTGATGGTTATAAAGTGCTCTGAGGTTCCACTGTGATCAGCCTGGAATAGTCTTAGGAAAGGGCTATCCATATTGGGAGGGAAGCGTGTATTGGGGACAGGTCATCAGCCTGGTGACTTGGGAAGATCAAGGAAAGAGATGATCCCAGACTAACTGTTCTCCATCTTTTCTTGCTTTTTTTTTTTGTTTGTTTTTTGATTTTTGTTTTCCCCTGAAAAGCTCTTTGCTGAAGAGGAACCAGAGGGACCAGGCCATTTGTTGTACAAAGATGGCTTTGGCACCATCCTGCACCTGCTGCTGGGCTCACCCCGACCTTCAACTGCCACTCTGCATGCCGAGCTGTGCCAGTCCACATCTACCCAAGGCCTCTCCCTCTGTGAGTCACCTCCTTCAAAGCCTGTCCTCAAAGGCACTGTGGGAAGGAATGAGGAGAGATTGGAGAAAAGAAATACAGATAAACACTAGGGCTGTGGAGAAGAACAGAGGCTGAGAATCAGAACATCTGAGTTCTAGAAAGGGAGGTGTGGTTGGGGCAAGAAAGTCAGGGAAAGTGCTGGGGGCCTGGGGAGAACAGAAATCTGTATTTCAGGAGAGCTGAAACTATGGGGAGAGAGCTGGGATTGAGGATACATGAATTCTGGAAAGGAAGAGGTCAGGCTGGGGGACAACTTTGTGGGAAGCCTAGGATCTACTCCTCCTGGTGCTATGAAAAAGTCCTCTTTTTCATCACCTCCTCTCTTTTCCTTACCCCATCTCCTTTCTTTACTTCCTACCTTACTTCACTAGGCCAGTTCCAGAACTTCTCCCTGCACGACCCACTCTATGGAAGGCTCTTCAGCACCTACCTACGCCCCCCACATACCCTTCGGGCCAACTCCCAAGCCTTAGAGGCCACATCTCACGGTATCCCTACCCCAACGTTCAATGGGACTGTGAACACCTCCAAGCCTAAAAACGACTGAGAATCCTGGCCCCCTCAACACCCCTTTATTCCTAGCTCGATCCCAGCCCCTCAGACTCAGGGCAGCACCGGGGGACTAGCCCATGCCTCCATCTCTGTTCATGTGACTCCTGGTTTTGTTTTGTTTTGTTTTTTAAGTTGGTTTTGTTTTTTTGTAAGAAACTATTTTATATATAAATATAAATCTATATCTATATCTATTAAAAAAAAACATGAAGCTCAACCATATCAATGGCATAAGTGTTTGGAGGCTTGGCAGTTGAGTTGCTCATTTGAGTTTTCCAAATGTCTGGGGATGGCTGGGCAGGGCCTTCCAAAGGTCATCCAAGATGCAACCAGAATGGTTCTTTCTTAATTCTAGGTGGACAAGATACTCTACTTTAAGACTACATACCCTATCTTCCTCTCCCTGCCAGTGTTATACATACACCATCACTGATGTCTCTCTGTCACACACACACACACACACACTCTATCTGCCCAATTCCTGTTCTATCACTAAAGATGGAGAATGACTGCTCACCCCAGCACAGCAGACACCTTTGGAGAGGGAAAGGAGGGGCAGAGGATGAGAGCCCTGGAAGCAAGGGTTGCTCCTAAACCCAGCGAGGTGCTGTATGCCTATGGATATTAATGGTGGGCATTCTATAGGAACCCTCTGCCCAGCTTCTTCCTGGGGCCCTATGGGGTGGGGGAAGGGACATAAAACACATTCCATTTGGGATAGCCTAGAGGAAATTGGTTAAATGTCAATAGGGCAGGTAGAGGTTGATACCAAAAAGGACTTACCATAGATGAGGGCTGTAAGACATGGAGACAGATCTTGCAGTAAGGCCAGTTGACTCCTCTTAGAGCTATCTCAGCATAGGGCTGTCATCTGTCAGGGGTTGGGAAAGGGGATGGATGAAATATCTGAAGAACCCTATCAAACCTAGGAAATGGACATGGAAGCCAACCTGTTCTCTCCTGATGATGGCTGCAGGGAGAGAACATGAGGCTGGAGGACAGGACCCCACATCCTCTGTGAACACATAGAACCTGGGATCCACCCATGATGTCTCCTCCCTTCCTCTACTCTGCCTCAGTTCCCCTGGCAGCAAAGACAGTAAGAACAAAGGAAAGATTCACTGCAGGCCATTTCCAACAGGGATGTCTTTAATTCACTTTCTCATAAAACTCCCTCCAAGGGTCTTCTCACATCTTACTTCTCACTGAGGTGGTCATCTCCATCCAGGTCAGTTGCTGATCTCCCCCAAACCTCACCATGTTTATAGAACAACCAGAAAGGAATGGCTGAGAGAAGATTAAAGAGCTCTGACTGAGTGCCACAGGGCCTAGATCAACTCTGAGGATCCCACCCCTGAGGAATTACTCGTTGGGGGTAGGATGATTTGGCTATCCCCTATAAGCTCCGCCTTCGCTTCTTTCTCCTCCCAGGAACATAACCCTCACGGCATCTCTTTCCGGACTGTGAAGTCCGTGCTTCCCCCAAATTCAAGGACAATTCCCCAGAGACACCCACTTCACCCACCAGGCAGGGCCTTTTGTCTACAGGAGACAGACTACCACCCAGAGAGTGCTTCCCAGACTTGAGTATGGGTGACGGAAGTTGGCTAAGGCCTAAAGCCTCTGGAGACAATGAGCGGGATCCTCGCCCATGTCCCCTAATCACTGTAGAGGCAGGTAGAAGACTGAGGGGCAGCCCCCGGGAAGACAGACTAAGTTTAGAGGCCAAGAGGGAAGCAAAGTTAGAAAGTTCCTCGTCCTCATCTTCCTCCTCTCGTTCTTTGCCAACCCTATCTATGGGTCCACATGTTTCCTCTCCTGGACAAGAGGTTTCTCCAAGAGCCAAAATGTCCCTAGTTTCCAAGGTTGGGGGTGTGTCCCCAAGACACTGGTTAGGGGAAGCTGGTTGTTGGCTCTCTTCTGTGATAGAGTCATCCTTGGTTTCCGGTAAGGGACTTGTGTCTTTGAACTTTGGTAGGCCAAAATCCTCTCTGCTCTCTCTTTGGCATTCATAACATTTACCTTCTGGTGAACTAGAGTTAACCCCAATAAGTAACTGGAGGTCATGATCATCTGTGATAGCCAGTAAATTGCCATTCTCAGTGGTTCCCAGCAGAGGGGAACCTGAGTTTCCTTTACTTTCTGTTATACTAACATCATGCCTCATCCCCGTAAAGGAGGAATCTTCTACAGACCCCAAGAGTAGGTCATGGTCTGGACATCTAGAGGAGAGAGTGTTTTGGGCAGACCCCAGGTTGGACGCACCATTTTTGCCCTCTATTATTAAGGAGCTACCTCCAGGATACAAATCACTAAGCTCCCCTCCATTTCCAGGGATGTGTCCCCCAATCCCTAAGACAGGGCTGTTGACCCTCAGAGGCTCTGAAAGGCTACAGTAGTTATCATTTTCTAGGGGAGGTGTGTCATCCTTGTCCCCCAAAGAGGCCACATTTTTCTCTGTGTCCTCAAGTGGAATACTTCCTCTATGCCCCAAGGAAGAAATGTGGCTTTGGGTTCCTGGAGCATGACAGCCTTCCTGAGACTCCACATACTGAGATATTTCCCTGATCCCCTCAGTCTGTCCTGGGGCCACTTCCAAATTTGTGGAGTCCCCCTTGCTACTCACCCAAGGGGCTGAGCTGAATGGGGTCCTCTCCCTATCCCCAGCTGCTCTGGAGGAGGGGCTCTGGCCAAAGCCTTTGATCATGGGAGCTCCTCTATCATCTCTCCAAGAAGTCCCCACCACAGTTTCTTCCTGGGGAGCAGAAGATGGCTCCTTCCCTTGAGGAAGCATCCCAAGACCTGTCACCTGGCATCCCTTCCTGAGACCTGTGACTTGTCCCATTCCCTGACCTTGTGGAGAAGTAGTGAAGTCAACTGGTTCTGGAGGTCCGGCCTCCAAATGGGTGGCTCCCTCCAAATGAGATCCTTTCTGCCAGCTGTGGGTAGAGGATTCTAGAATCCCCTCAGTCACTAAAGGGTCCCCTTGGTCTCCAGACACCCCTGAGTGGCCTTCCTGATGTAAAGACACCAGGGTGGTACCCTTCCCAGACCCTCTGCCCTCCATCCCTAAAAGGCCCCTAGTTATCCGTGGAGTGGAGGTCTCTAGCCGAAGGTCCCAGCTACTGGGGGATGGCAAAGTATTACCATCCCTTCCTAGTCCCCTTGGGCCCTCTGCTGCCTTGTCCTGCTGCCCACCATGCCCTTCTCCCCTTGCCCGTTTTCCTGGAGAAGCTGTCTGCCCCAAGCGGACAACGTCCCCAGCCACACGAGCCCCAGGTAAGGGTCGAAGCCGCCCACCCCCATCTTCTTCCTCATCAGACGGAGAAGGACTGGAGTCTGATTGGGGGCCACTGCAGCTTGGGGGCTCCTCTTCATCCTCCTCTTCCAATGCCAACAGCCGCTTCTGCACTAGCTAAGACGAGAAAGAGGAAAACTTCAATCTGTGCTTTCGGTAATAAGGGGAGGGGGTGGGAGAATGAAGGAGAGCTAGTGATCTGGGCAACAGCTTCAAAATTAGAAGCTATAAGCCCTCCTCACCTGCACCTGCATGTCAGAGCTGGCACTGCTCATCTCTAGACAACTCTACTCTAGGCAGAGCAGGGTTTGGACAAGTTCATGGGGTTTCCCTCTTGGCTCTCTCTCCTAATCCCTCCTCCCCCCCTCCCATCATTTACCTGAGTGGGAGTAAGTCCCTCTTCCTGTTCTAGTTCTTCACTGAGAGCCAAGGGATCCCTCTGTTGCTCTGGCGACAATACCTCTGCCAAAAACCTAGGGTGAATCACAGCCTCCACCTGAGGGAGAGGAAAAAAATGATTAGCATTGAGGTTTGCAAAGCACTGTACAATGTTATCTTATTTGATCTTCACAACAACCCTGTGAAGTGCTATCATGATCCCCATTTTACAGATAAAAAAACTGAGGTAGGCAGCAGTTCAGTGACTTGCCCAGGGTCACCCAGATAATAAGTGTCTTAAATAGGATTTGAACTCAGATCTTCCAGGCTCCAAGTCAAGCTCTCTTACCTACAGCACCATCTACCTGCTCCAAGGTAGCTTGAAGAGAAGGAAGATGGGTTTGAGGCCCAGGTCAGGAAACAAGGGGGGACCAGGCAGCCAAGAGGATCCCTAAGGAGCACACCGTGTGGCCTCAGCTCTTCCTGCTCACTCCCAAGTTCTCATCTGAAACTAGGTAATAGGACCCAGCTCCTTGCTTTATCTCCTCTTGGGCAAGAAACAAAACCAAAAAAAAAAAAAAACCAAACACCCGAATTTTGGGATTCCAAGGGTCTCCCACCAGGAGCCAGGGCAAGAGCCCTTCCTTCCAGGCATATCCTCACCTTGGAGACAAAGACATCCTGAGCACATAGCTCCTCAATGTAACTAAGCAGACCCGGATCAGGATAAGCCTCCTCTTCTTCATCCTCCTCTTCCTCTTCCTGTCTCCCCTCTGGCTCCCCAGTGGCAGCATGGGGGACTGCTACCAGCCCAGCCATGATGTCAGCATACTGCTTCACGGCTTCTGGTGGGATCTCCTTGGGTGCTTCAGGGGCTGAGGGGCGAGGAGGTCGGCGTTGGCGACGGCGTGGGGGGCGACTCTTAGAGGCTGCCTTCTTTGGGATGTAAACTGGGGGAAAAGAGAAATAGAGACAGCACACGCCCACATGTAGTTATACTGTTATGGGACACAAAAACGTTATACCTCATAAGTAACTGGAAGAGGAACTTCCCACTAGGAGCCAAGCCCCACAAAAAGGGAAAATTGCCCACAGAGTCCCATTGTGGTTAGGACCCTGAAGAGGTGACAGTAAAAGGACAAAGACTGAAACTTTAGTCTGACTGAAATGCATGCATTCATGACTCCTCTCCCCTCCTTTAGGTATGGTTTTCTTCTCCAATCTCTATATCCATCAATGCTACTGAGTACTCAGGTATCTCCAGGCCAGGTAGGCCTGACCTGATTTAGCAAAGGCTGTGGGATGCTGGATATGAGAGCCCAAGGGAGAAAGAGTCAGCAGCAGGCAGTCCTAAGAAAAAAAAACACAGATTCAAGGGAACCTAAGAGCCACCTATATATTAGAACAAAAGAAAGCAGAAAATACCATTCGGTCCAAAACCTGAAATAAGCTAAATATGAACCTCAGCTGTAAATTTATATTCAAATACTAATCGAGTTCTTACTCACATTGATTCAGTACCAAAGTGCTAAAACACCCAGAATTTTACTTTTGTAATCATTGTTCAGAAAATACCAGCAATGTTTGCATTCTGGACATAGGAAGGCTAATAACAGCCTTATCCCTAAATGGCCAGAAATACCATTCTTTACAAGAGAAAAGTATGAAAAAAAATAGTTAATTCAAAAGTTGATGTGATTTTATTTTGTACTAACTACTTAACAGAAACCAAGAGTCAAAATATTTTTAAACTCCAAATATTTTCCTTGTCTAAAAACTTTAAGATAGAATATGCTCAATTCACTTAACTTCTTGTGAATTTTCCTAAAATATTTTTAAAATATTTGATTGTGAGTTTTTTGTTTGTTTTTGAAAACAGACCAAGATTAATAAAACAGAGGGAGAAGTTTTATTTTTAAAAATCTGATGCAAATCCCTTCCTCCCCCGGCAGATAAGGTATTATCATCTCTCTTTCACAGAGGAGGCAACTGATGTTCAAAGAGAATTAATGGAGTCGCCCAGGGTCATATAGCTAGTTAGCAGATAGAAGAAGGGGGACCAAAAACCCAGCTCTGCCTCTTAATTCAATGTTCATTCCATTATATTTCTGAGGGAAAAGCTGCAGAGGCAAAGCTGGAGTCTTCATTTAGGCCTTTTTTTTTTTTAAGAGGAAGAGAAAAACATGTCAATACTGCAGGATAACATGCAAATGAGTGCTGTATTCAAGTTAAGAACTCAGAAATTTCTGGTAGAAGGATTGCAGTGATGACCTTGCAAATCCCAGCTGATCTATGGCTGGTTCATATTCTCTTCCCTTCCAGGGGAAGTCTGGCTCACCTTGCTGCTGACAAATCTCAGGGACTGGGGGTCCTGGTGGATCAAGCTTAGGAGGGGCCAGAGGAGGCAAGCACTGAGACCCACTCATCAGTTGCACCTTCTGAATCTGCATTTCCTCCTCAGCTTCAAACTCCATGAACCTGGAGAGGATAAGAAAAGCAAGGGGCTGATGGTAAGATCCACTGACTCACTTTCCCGCTTCTTGGCTACAACCATATTGAAATTGAAATGAAACAACTTAAGCTTGAGGCTCAAGATCCTATCTAACATGAGTCACCTAGGAAGGTGATCACAGGGTTGAAGTGGATCCTATAAGGTCACAGGACCATAGATTTAGAGCTGGAAGGGACTTTAGAGATGCAAAAGGCACACACTAATAATACACAAGCTACTTTTAATTATAATAATAATACCTCCTATTTCTCTACTACCTTAAGGTTGGCAAAGCACTTTACATACAGTAACTCATCTGATCCTAACAACAACCTTGTGAGGTAGGTGCTACGATTATTGCATCTGGTGTGGCTATGGATTGAGAAGTACACCAAAGAGAGCTGGATTCTCAGTTGGCTAAGAGAAGATGGTAGACAGGAGGGGCTCAGTTGGGCTGGTTTGTTTGTTTCAGTACTCTGAAAACAGTGGGTACAGAGATTCTTCAAAGGATGCCATAGTTGGTTCTAATTCATCAGTCCCAGAGTAGGAAGTAGGCATAAAGAAAGGAGGAAGGGAAGGGGAATGGAATATGAACCCAAGAATATTTCCTATAATGAATAATAATGGTGATAATTGAGATATGGTATTGCCAGGCAGGAGCCTAGAAACTCCTCATGGTCAGGATTATAGCGTCCTTTTTTGTATATCCCAGCATTGAGCAGAGAACACAAATGACATTTAATTCAAAAGAACATTAATTTAGTATCAACTGTGTGTAAAGGCATTGTAACACAAAATCCAAAAGTAACAGTGTCTGACTTCAAGGGGCTTATATACCCTCCAGCAAGGGAGGAGGATTTTGGGGGAGGGTAGGGAAAGGGGAGGTGTAGTTATATGACATGTACATAATAATAATAGAAGTTAGAGTATGATGGGAACAAAGGAAAGGGCCAGACAAAATGGCATAGGAAACTTTGAGAAGGAAGAAAATGGTGAATGATTAAGAAAGGCTTCACAGTAGAGTTGGCACCAGGCCTGAGTCTTAAAGGAAGAGAAGGATTCCAAATCACAGAGATGAAGGAGGAAGGGAGTACATTCTGTGAACAGAAGTCTACTGATGCAACTGCACAGAGGTCAGAGAGATAGCATGTCAAGCTAGGGGGACAGCAAGTAGTCCAATCTGCCTGAAACTCAGAGTGAGTGAAAGATGATATTAGAATTGTATTGTGGAAGGCATCAAAAGCAAGTTAGTTAGTGTATTTTGTCCTACAGGTATCAAAAAGTCCCTGAAGGTTTTTGAGTAGGGAATGACATGGTCAGACCTGTGTGTTATGTTAGCAGTGATGTGAAGGAAGAATTGGAGAGAGAAGAGGGCCATTTAGGAGACAATCCTATAGCAGTCCAGGCAAAAAATAATGAGGAAATAAGGATGCCACTTACTGGGCAAGGAGATCAGTGATAGAAAGAAAAGGGTTTGTGTGTGTATGTGTGTGTGAACACATTTATATACACAGACATATATAGATTATATATAGTATATGTATACATACATGTGTATATATATGTATATATGGTATGTGTATATTTGTGTGTGCATATATATATACATATATAGATATATATGTATATATACATACACATACACACAAAACACAAAATATTCCATAGCAGTATTCTTTGTGGTAGCAAAAAACAGGAAACAAAACTAATAACCATGGATTGGGGATTGGCTAAACAAATTCTGATATATGAATGTAATCGAATATTATCACACCATAAGACATGATGAATTTTAGAAATTCAGACATGAAACATGAAAGGGCTTCCAAACAAGGCCTTGAACAAAGTAATGAAGACTAAAGAAAGCAGAACCAAGAGAACACAATGATTATTATAATGTAAATGATAACACTAAAAAGCAGTCAAACTAGGGTGAATTGTAATGAATAATCTCTGTCCTGGAGAACTGTCAAGGAAACATAACTTCCTCCTCCAGGTAGAAATTCAGGGACTATAGATATGGAATGTGATATTTATACTTTCAGCTGCAGTCTTTGTGTTGACTTTCTTTGCTTACACTATCTTGTTCTTACAAAGAAGGGTTTGGTTTCATGGAGGAAGAAGGGAAATGACTGTGATACAAAATGTAAGAGCCAACAATAAAATTTTCTTTTGAAGTAATGATACAACTAAACTAAGGTGAACCAGAGTGATCCTAGTGTGAATTGAGAAAAGAGAACAGATGTAAGAGGTGTTGTAGAGGCAAAATTGACCAAATATTGTACCTGACTGGATGTAGAGAATGTGGGAAAGGGGAGAATCAAAGATTACTTTGAGATTTCACACCTAAGTGAGTGGCAGGATTGTGGTACCATCAACTGAAAAAGGGAATTTGGGAGGAGAGATAGCCTTAGCTATCTAAGTTATGAGTTCAGTTTTAAATGATAGGGGGAACCTAGGAGGAGATGTAGAACAGGCAGGTGGGAAGGGTTATAAATCAGCTGATCCTGAGAGAAATTCATGACAGGTAAAATAATGGATACAACAGGAAGATCTAGCAAGAGAAGGCATTAGGCTGAGAAAATGCCACAAGATAATGGGGTGGGATACCAAGGACCCATGAGACTCTGTGTCATCCCACGTCTGTTCTGCCATATCACATACCCTTCAGACACCAATCTACCATGAGACCCCCTGGACTCATGCCTACCCCACCCATAGTCATCCCATCAAATAATCCCTACCATAAATCCCTCCTCAGTCAAGAGAACAAGGGTCAAACTCACTTTTCTGCCATCTCGTAGAAGATCATTCGGTCAAAGTTGCTACTGCGCTCCCACTCCTGCACCGCCCGTGGTAGTCCATCCTCCAGGGTCATAGCTGGCTTTAGCCGGGCCAAAGAACGAAGCACTGGGCTAAAAACATCCCTATTCCTGTCACATCTTATTTACACTTCTCCCCATCGTGACCTGTTCACACATATACCTACCTGGCACCTACTCACCTCATACCCATTTCTTTCATCCACCTTCTACATTCCCACCCCCATCAGATCTCACTCATCTCTCTGTCCCCATCACAACCCAAATCCAATCAGATGTGGTAATTCCATCCCCATCCATCCCTTGTTCTATCAGAAACAGGGCAGATCTTTTAGAATGTGAGTTCCCTGAGAGTAGGAATTGTTTTAGTCTTTGTGTTCATATCCCCAACACATAGCAGGCACTTAATAAATGCTTTTTGTTTGACTAATCAATCTCACAGAATCTGTGATGGATTTGAGAAGTTGTGTCGTAAGAGACAGAGTAAGGCAAAGAGGGAAAGAGAGAGAAAGAGAGAGACACACAGAGAGAGAGAGAGACACAGAGAGAGAGAGAGAGAGAGATAGCAATAAAATCCTATTCCAGTATTTCATAGATTTTTTAAAGCTGTCCCCAAACTCTCCAAGCTAGAAGTACTTAAATACAGAGGCTGTTAACTGAGGGTCAGCCTAGCTAAATTTGGAGAGGCTCATTGCCAGACTTCCCACCAGATGGTGATGTTTGGGGCAGCCACAGGAAGTCATGAAACAGTCTACCAAGACATAGTGGGTTTGCAATCTGTTGGTGAAGGAAGCAACTACATGTTTATAGCCGACATGCCTTCAGATCTAATTGACATCTTTCTGTCTATCATTACAAAAGCTTTTCAGGAGTAGCTAAGCCCAGATGCCTGAAAACTTGAATAGGCAGTCTACAGCCCATGAAACACTTTTCACTAGTAGGGAATAGTGATTGCCATCACATTTCCTTAATGTGATGGTCTTAGCTATGTGTTGGGAATAATGATGGTAATGATGATGATGATGATGATAAGCTTTAAGGTTTGCAAAACACTTTACAAATATCATCTCATTTTTGTCTTCGCAGCACCTGGAAAGTAGGTGCTCTTATTTTATCCCCATTTTGCAGATGAGGAAACTGAAACAGGCAGAGATTAAATGACTTGACCAAGGTCAAAGGGCTAGTAAGTGCTCTGAGGAAGGAACTGAACTCAGGACTTCCTGATTCCAGGTCTAACACTCTATCCATTGCTATACTTTAATAACCTAATTATATAATTAAGATAACTCACAATAAGGCATGACTCACTGATAAGCTTAACTCTGACAGGCATATTTGAATCTTAAAGCAGGAGTTTATTAATACAAATGAAGTAGCAAGTATATTTTTTGGAAAGGATAGGGAACCTCCTAGTTGCTTTTTATCTATTCAACACACATCAACCCTTTTTGTCAGCAAAATGAAGAAGAGGACTCAGCACCCCAAGTCTGTTGGTTCTCCTCTATCTATGCCTTTGCAGAGGGCATACCTGATGCCTGGAATGCACACCCTCCTTAATTCTCTCTCTTAGAATCCCTAGCTCCCTTCCTAAATGAAGTCTTTCCTGATTCCTTCTAGCTGGTGGTATCTGTCAAAATTACTTTCTACTTACTTTGGATATATTTTGCAGCTGGATAGAGAAGTAGCTAGTGCTCTGGGCCTGGAATCAGGAAGATCTGAGTTCAAAACCTGCCTCAGAGCACTTACTAGCTATATGACCCTGGGCAAGTAAGTAGCTTAACCTGTATTTGCCCCAGTTTTTTAACTGTAAAATAGGTTTAATAATAGCACCTGCCTCAGAGGGTTATTTTAAGGATCAAATAAGATGATGCCTTGTAAAAGTGCTTAGCATAGGGGCAGTTAGGTGGCACAGTAGATAGAGCACCAGCCCTAAAGTCAGGAGGACCTGAGTTCAAATCAGATTTCAGACACATAACACTCACTTAGACTCTGGGCAAGTCACTTAACCCCAATTGTCTCACACTCCCCCCCAAAAAAAGTGCTTATCATAGGGTCTAAAACATAGTAGGCACTTAATAAATTCTTATTTCCTTCCCCCATACCCTACTTATATATGTACATGTTGGTTTACCCAATAGAATTACAAGCTTGTTGAGGGGTAGAAACTTCAGGGTTTTTGTCTGTGTATTCTTAGTGCCTGAGTGTGTAATTAATAAATGTTAAACCATTCAAACAACTTGGTGGTATGGTAGAAAGAGGGCTGGTCTTAGAAGTTAAGCCAAGGAAGACCAATTCAAATCCCGCCTCAGACAATTGCTTAGCCATATGACCTTGAGCCAGTCACCTAACCTCTGCCTGCTTCAATTTCCTCATCTGTAAAATGAGAATAGTGATAGCACCAATCTTGCAGGATTATTGTGAGGATTAAATTAAATAACATGTAATGCACTTTGCTAACCTTAAAGCTCTATATCAATGTTGGCTATTACTATAAAGGGACTTGCTCAATGTCACATGGGTAGTTGAGTTAAGGTGGATGGCTAAGATAAGATGGGAGTATTTCCTTTGTAAATTTGCTAATCTTTTTGACAGGGTAAAAATTTATGGAAACTATCTGCAACGCTATATTTGAGACTGTTTCCCCAAAGTCCTGGGATTCAGAATTTTCCCTAGAGTATACTGTAACAGAGAAATTACTGAAGTCACTTAGCTTTAAAGGGATTGGGAGGGAGGGAGGGACAGCAGAACCTTAATTTTGGCAACTGGGAAATAACTCAAGGAGGCAGCCAGCAAAAAGCGTGACACCCAGGATGTGAGATTCCAATATATAACATAATACTGTCCCTGCCTCCCACTCACACCAACACCAAGTCTTCAGCTAAGTCTGCTCCTTTACCCTTTCAATATATATGCCCTAGAATGTATGCCACCCTCTTGTGACCTTTTTTCCCTTTCAAGGCTGCCCTTGATGGTCATTTAACCTTGATTACACCAGTATAAATATAAGTTAAAGACAGTGTTATTTGTTTACAGACTCTCATCCCCTTAGGAATGCCCCTGTCCTGCTGACCCATTTGAACTATTCTGCCTACGCATGAATGTGAAGGAACTATCTTTTTTCTGGGAAGTTGCACTATGGCCCCTGACCTACCATCAGATATTTCCAAACAACTTTAGTCTATAGCCCATCAGGCCTCTCCTGACTGTTCCTTCCATGAATAAATACTCTGAAGGAGTCTACAAGCGTAACACCAAAAGCAAGCACTTACATGAGGAAGCAGGAAAAGGCTTCTGCATCAGGGCTCCGGGGTAGGTGTTTCCGGGCCAGTGCCTTGTAACGTTGCCAGCGACGAAAGTTCTCATAAACACCCTTGGAGGTGCAGGAAAGGTCACCCAAAGAGGGTTTGGGACGAGGTGGGGGTGGACCTCCCTCCCCAGGAGTCCCATCTGGCCCCCGCCAAGCCTTTTCTGGGGGTATAATAGGAGCTAGTTGGGCAGTGGGTGGTGGGGCTAGGGGAGGATGAGTAGGGGGTCCCTCTCCTTCACCAGCCTGGGTCACCCCAACAGCCTTAGCGAGAAGAATGGTCTTGACATTAGTGGCTGCTAGGAACAGAGGAGTGGGGCCTTCAGGACCCCCACAGGCAGGACCTGGAGCAATCCAGTTGAGTGCAGTCTGAGTGAGGATAAAGGTCTGAGTTCGGGGGGCCTCAGCTGGGCCTCCCTCTGTCTTGACTTTGACAATGACCTTACCAGCCCCACCCCCACTAGGGCCTGCTCCCCCATCCCCTGTCACCAGCAGTGTCCTAGGGAAAGCAGACAGAACCAGAGGGCTACCCGGAGAGAATGGTGAAGAAATGGGAGCTTGAGGTGGTGGCTCCCAGGGAGGCTTGTCTGATGGTCCTGGAGGGGGTAGGGGTAATGGAAGTGAAGTACAGGGTGGGACAGGGCCAGGCTTCGGGGTCATTTCAGGTCCAGACAATGGAGGAGCTGTTGAGAAAAAGGAGGGAATGGAGCAGGAAATGAGGCAACTAGAGGTGTCAACATCTGGGTACCCTTTGGACACTAATGCATTGCAGAGCTGGTCCCCTAACTCACTGGGTAAACACCTTTGCCAGTCTAAAAAAAAAAAAGACAGGGAAATGCCTACAATGTCACTGACAACCTTTTAAAGAATATTCTTAGCAGTCTGCCTCTACTAGGTGTTGTCCCAAGATATAGAACCAGGCTGACATGCAGGAGATAACAACTCACAGCATGACCCCACCTAGGAGGTTGAGCACCTGATGGGAGAATCTAGAATCTGGCCCTTTCCTAGGCTCCTTTGGTGTCCCTAAATTAGAGATAGATTCTAAGAGGTTCCCGGTCCTGTTTCTTCATTCCTCCCCCTTTTCATTTCCTTGCTCCTTTTTTTAAGTCCCTTGTTTCTCTTCTCACCTAAAAGTACAATGAAAAAAAATTCTATAGCCATAACCAATTATCCCTAAAACTCGCTTTCCTATTAACAACTCATTTCTGCTTATGGTAGTAAAATCAAGAGACATCCCCCCTACTCCCAGCCACTCCAGACTTTGTTATCTCTAGCCATTTAATTCTCTTTCTGAAGTCTTTTTAACTTGAGGAGGAGAAACCCATAGAGATTCCCAGAGACTCTCCACTCCAGAAGAGTAAAAACTGAGTAACAAGGGGGCAGTAATAGAGGTAGAGAAGAATGACAGGTCTTCTAATGCTTCAGGCAGCTAGCTGATAGACCCAGTGAAACGTGGCAGTTGCTACTAAGACTAATTCTGATTCTATCCATGGTTTCCCTGTACTATTCCCTAAGTAATGGAAAGGGCAAGGCTTTCAATTAACAAGTAGCTATTGAGCACTTAGTATGCACAAGGCATTAGGAATACAAGAAAACATAACACTCCATACAACATATAAGATGCCTTCTAAGGAGATGCCTCCATTTAATAATAAGAGTTTAATAATCCACCAAGACCTAATCCCACCTTACCCCACAAAGGACATGAAACTCACAGTTCACCTCCCTGACCATAAAATATGACCATGGAGTCATGGAAAATGGTGGACAAGCTCATCGCTCTGATGACATGCAGGGAAAAGTCAGGAAACACTAGCCATATGGAAAAAGGCAGGCAACAAGATGAGATGGGTTAGAGGGCCTAGGGTCCTAGGATAGGTGAAACAACTCAGAGTAAATTAGTACAGTCTATTCAACCATGGTTGAATAACCATGTATTAACCACCTCCCCAATACTACCCAACCTGATAAATCAAAGGAACAACCTCTAGATGTTCCCTGGGCAAAGAAAAAAGGAGATTACTAGGTCTCAAGAAAACTGAGGTGTTCCACCCTAGAGCAGTTATTGTATTGTATCTATATTAACCTGGAGGAGGTATTGTTTTGAGATCTCAGGAAGTCTACTAGTCTCTTGGTAGGTTCAGGACATGCCTCAGCAAAAGAGGATCACTCAGGCCAAATTTCTGTCAAAGACCTTGCCACCTAATTCCTTCTGTCCTCCCCAATCTAGTATATCCCTCCTGAAATATAAATTTCTAAAGCAAAAACTTGGGAAAAGAGGGTCTAATTGCCAAAAAGAAGCACATATATGTTAGACCTAATTCCACTAGACCCTTTTATCTTTCTTCAAGGGGGCTATTGCCTAGTGACTGGAGGTTTCTTGACTATTTAAATCAATCTACTAATGGTCCTTCTCTCTCAATTCAGAGCTACCTGGCACAGTTCCTTCAAGGCATCCCAAATCAGCTCTGAAGATATTGGCTCTGTGAACCCCAAGGCTCCAAAGTGGTTCCCCAACCTCCCCGGGTCTGTTGCCTGACAATAGGATGGATCCATTGATCTCTCTTCCTCTTGGGTCCCACAGTTCAGGCCAAAAAGGTGATCCCCAGGACTACAGTCCCAAATTTCTGTCCCTAGGGCTTGAGGGGGTAAGGGGTATGTGACAGGCCCCCAGCCCCGCTCACCTCCATCTGGGACTGGACCCTCTGGCTTGGGCACTAATCGGGGCTGCCTCGTAGCCTCCAGGATGGGGCAAGGGTCAGGTCCAGAGCCCAGAGGGCCACCTGGTTACAGTAGCTGCCCAAGAATTGAGGATAGCAGAAGGTAAAAGATTGAATCAAAACAGAACTGGAACCTAGAAACCAGGGCATTCTGCAGTGGGGGAAGGGAGAGAAAAGTGAAGGCAAGGCCATGGGGCTGAGGAACATTCTATGGGAGGATGGGGGAGGGGAACCAGGCTGGGAAGGCAGAGACAAGAAAGTGCTCCCCTTGGAGAATAGAAGATCTGAGTTCAGATCCTAACTCAGACAATTACTAGCTGAATGACCCTGAATAAGCAGGGTTAAGTCCCTTAACCTCACCAGCCTCAGTTTCCATATCTGTATAATGAGGGGGTTGGACAATAAGGTCTTTTTCCAGTTCTCAATATGTTTCCATTTATAAAATAAGAGGTTGGGACTGGAAGAAGACTTCCACTGATCCTAGGTAAGTAGTGCAATGGGGTTGTCTCCAGATTCCAGACCCAGGAATTAAACCCACCTTCTTCTTGGACTATTATTTTGAATTATGTTTCTCAGATTTCCAAGTTCACCACTTCCCCAGCCCTTCACCCATTCATTTTTTCTTCTTTTCTGCTAACCTACTCCCCTTACTTCTCTACCATTCTTAGGCTTCTAGCCTTTAATCTCATTCACCCACTCTCCAGAATGCAGAGGATGGAGTAAAGAGGCCCTGGGCTCACATCTCAGGCCTGGCTCTCCTACTCTCCTGGGTGACCTTGAGCAAGTTAATGAACTTGTCTGAGCTTCAATATCCTCATCTGGAAAAATAAAGGGTTTGACCTAGCTGCTCTACGGTCCCTTTCGGTTCTGAGACCTATGAAGTTCCTAGACTTCAAACCCGGGTCCAGGGCAGCTGGCGCTGCCTGGGCGCCTGCATTTACTTGCCCCCTGTAAGGTTCTGGGCACGTCCGTTCTTCAGCGGAAGTACTTACAGTACAGTGTGCATGCAGGGGAGGGATATTCAAGATCTGGGATATTCAATAGCAACCTCTCTGTCCCTGAAGGGAGTAGACCTGAATCCTTGGGTAATGGCCTCCACTGCCATTAGAAGCCCACTCTCCTCCCTCCCCTAGACTCTCTCTACCATAACCTATCCCAATTTCCAGGAGAGAGATGAGCTCCCAAGTGCAATCCCGATGCGAGGTCTCCCCCTTCAGGAGGGCAGGAGGACAGGAGAGATGTCAGGGACTACAACTCCCAGCATGCCGCGGGGGAGCGAGGGGAGGGGCTCTATTTCCCGGAAGTGTCCCTGGAACAAACACGTGGGGCGTGGGGGCAGGCCCGAGGCTGTCTGTCGTTGGAGTCTCCCAGCCTAAGGCGGAGGTGGAAGTGTAGTTGTAGCCCGATTCTTTCCGTGGCGCATCAGGATTGTGAAGTGAATTGGCCGCGATGTTTCTGCAGTATTACCTCAACGAGCAAGGGGACCGGGTCTACACCCTAAAGGTAAGAAGAGGAAGTTAACCCCGAGTGGTGGGGCTGACTTGGGTAGGAAGGCACGGCGGTTGTGAAGACTTAGAGAGACTGCAGGGGAGAAGAAGGGTTAGGGCGGAGAGGAAGAAATTAACCGTTCGGATCTTTAAAAAGTCAGTATAAAATCAACCCTACGCAGAAGGGTTAGTAGCTAGCATTTAAATTTTGCAAGCGCTTTTACAAATATCTTCGTTGGTTCTCACAACAATCCTGGGAGGTAATAGTATCCTTATTTTACCGAAGGAGGACCTGAGGCCGAGAGAGGGTAAACGATTTGCCTAGTTAATTTTTTTTCTGGCACAGCCCTCCTTTTGTGTATTCTTTATACTGAGGTGGTCGGGTAAAAGAGAAAATTTATTTAAAAGAAAAGAAAAGCAGGAAGAGCAAAGGCCCGACGATAGAAACCAATTGGGTAAACATTTGTTAAGCGCCTACTTTGTGCTCAGACACTTGTGCTTGGCGCTGGGGATAAAATATAAAGAACCGAGAAACCACAAGGTAATTTCGGATGATGGGGAAGGTGTGTGTGCTGGCTGCGATAGGAATCAGGAAGGGCCTCATACTGGGATGGTATTTGAGCTGTATTGTAGTTTGAAGGAACCTAGCTAAGGATTTCTAGAGTCTTAGTTGGGAAAGGAACTCGTTTCCTACTCCTAATCATAAATCCCACTTACTCAGTATTTATCCCAGATGTTTTCGTCTCTCTTCAAGCTTCCCATCTCACACTCCATTCCCTACTCTTTCCATTGAGTACTTCACCTCATAGTCAATAAACGTTATTAAGAACCTACTATGCATCAGGCTCAGGGATATAAAAAGAAGGAAAAGACTGTCCCTATATACCCTCTAGGAGTTACAATCTAATGATCTCATCATACTTAGCACAGTTCTTGTCTGTTGGTAAGCACTTTTACTGGGGCTTTGCTGGAGCTGAGTAGGTTGGGGATAAGGGGAGGGACCAAGGGGATGAATGAAAATAAATAACTTACCCTTTACCTGTCTGGATCTTTTCTACCTTTTCTCTGTTTCTGGTCCAGAATAATCAGTAAACATTTATTAAGTCCCTACTGAGAGCCAGGCACTGTGCAATAGGTACTTAGGATACAAAAAGCCAGACGACAGTCTCTGCCTTCCAAAGAACTTACAATGTAATGAGGGAGACATCATGCAAGGCAAGCTATATACAGGATAAATAAGAACTAACAGTCGGGGAAGACACTGCTATTAAGAGGGACTGGGGGAGGCTTTCTGTAGAAGGTGGGATTTTAGTTGGGACTTAAAAGAAGTCAGGTTAGTGGGCAGAGTGTCCCAGCAGGAGTGTCCCAGGCATGGAGGACATCAGAGAAAATGCCTGGAGCCAAGAGATGGAGTGCCATGTTTGTTGAACAGCCAGAAGGCTAGTGTCACTGGATCAAAGAATATGTGGTGGAGAGTAAGGTATAAGAAGGCTGGGAAGGTAGGTAGTGGCTAGGTTATAAAGAGCTTTGAATGTCAAAAAGTGCATTTTGTATTTGATGCTGTAGGCAATAGGAATTTGAGTAGGTGGATGACATGATCAGACCTGTACTTCAGGAAAATCACTTTAATAGCTGAATGGAGGATGGATGGGAGTAGGGTGGGACTTCAGGCTGGTAGACCCACCAGCAGGCTATTACAGTAATCAAGATGTGAGGTAATAGAGGTCTGTACTAGAGTGGTGGCAGTGTCAGAGAAGAGAATTCTCATTCAGTTCTCTTTATTCTCCTAACAGAAAACAGACCCTGCAGGACAACAGACCTGCTCAGCTCACCCAGCCAGATTCTCCCCAGATGACAAGTATTCAAGACATCGTATCACTATCAAGAAGAGATTCAAGGTTCTCATGACCCAGCAAGCACGATTGGTCCTCTGAAATACCAACCACCAAGCAATGGCAGCCACCAAGGACTTTGGCCCAAGAACCTTTTCCTACATCTAGGAGACCTCATTCAGAAAGAGCTCATATCTTTGACTCTTTAACCTATTCTCACAACTTTCCAGTTACTCCTTTTGTATACTTGCTTCTTAGAATCTAGTCTCAATTTGGCTGTGTTCCTCTCTGTACTTGGTAGCAATCAACCTAAAATGAAAAAGCCTAAAGGTGACCCATCTTTTTAATCAATGTTGTAGGCTATTAAAGCTGAAATGATTTAGAAGATCTGTTTTTCTTTTTTAATTGGGTGCAGGAAAGTCTTCTTTGAATTGATTAGAGGAAGCTAGGTGGCTCAGTGGATAGAGTGCTGGGCTTGGAGTCAGTATGATCTGAATTCAAATACAGTCTCAGACACTTACTAGCAGTATAACCCTATGCAAGTCACTTAACCTCTGTTCAACTCAATTCCTTAGCTTTAAAATAGGGATAATAGCTTTCATTTGCAACTGGGAAATAAGATATACAGGAAATGGGGTATAGAAATCTATCCTGCCCTACAGGAAAATTGAAAGGGTGGAGAGATAGAAGGCAGGGCAGATTCGGAGAAGGGGTACTCAGAATGCATGCCATCTTGGGGTGGGGGGAGGGACGAGATGGGGAGAAAATTTGTTGAAGTGAATTTTGAAAACTAAAATAAATTTAAAGAATAAAATCAAATGGGGATAATAACAGCACCTACTTTGAAGGATTTGAGGATCAGATGATAATATATTTGTAAAAAGGTACTTAACAGTACCTGGTATGTAGTAGGTGCTGTAGAAATGCTTATTCCTTTTCCTGATCAAGAAGTAATTTAATATCTCCATTTTTATTATTTTAAAATGCTAGAAAGCCTGCATTGGAATTCAAAATTCCTCATTTTCTTCCATAAAAATCAAATTGGACTAGATGGTCTAGTTTCTTTTAGCTCCAAATTCTTAGATCCTGTTGATACCCTTGAATTTCTTGCCCTTTTGTAGTGATACTGATACTCAATATAGCACAACAGTGCTCATGAGAGATGTCTTCTGAATGGATTGAGTGACCAAAGAATGTTATCTTTACCTGGAGGTTATCTTTGTTCTAAGGAAAATGTTTTGTAAACCCTAAGACTCCAGACGTGTGAGCTATTATTCTCTAGAGTCTCACAGTTTATCCCAAGTTGTGAACAGATTGGTATGAACCAAAAAGCCCTCTGAAGCTCAGGTCAGTTTAAGAGAAAAGTCATGCATTCTGACAAATGTTTTCAGGTTGAGGATTGAGCAAGCACAAAGATTAAAAAATGAAGTTTTAATATTCTAATCCATCCTTGTCATGACAGAAAACAACCTAAAGATTTGTCTTAGGGCTATGTAGTAGAATCCAAAGCAGGAGATGACTCTTGATTCCTTAATTCTTGACCTTATTTCCCTCTTCCCCCTTGCACGTAGGGGAACCACCTTCCTTTTCCTCAAAGTAAATGTCTTTTGAGAGGTGTTGCCTAAAGAAAACTTAAGCAAAAGGAGTACAAGGAATCCTCCAGGAACAATAAAATAATACTTTTAAAAAAAAACCTAATTCTTGGTCTGCTTTTCTGATGGAGGAATGATTTTTAGTCTTTATTAAACCAGAACTTCCTCTCACTGTTTCTAGACCTCAAGAGAATCCACATCTTAGTCAAGGCCTTAGATGGTTCTTTGAGGAAGACAATGAGTAATTAACAAGTTAACCTAGGTTTGCAGAAAGCATCCACACCAGATGTCTTAGCATTTATGTCTTATGGTTATAGGCAAAAGGATAAAACCCTGTTTTCTGTTTAGTCATCCCTCTACAAAAAATGTGAAGACACACTTGTTTGACTATTCATCTTTATTTATCCAAATTCTTGAATTTAGATTACCTGTAGTTCAAGATAATGGTTTTGCCTCCTGCCACCCTTTGTTAATCTCCCATTTCCTCAAACAGTACCCAACCTTGAAAGTATGTGACAGTAATCACTAATACATAGGAGGCAGCTAGGTGGCTCAGTGGATATGGTGCTGGACCTAGAATCAGGAAGATATGAATTCAAATCCATCTTGAGACACTTCCTAGCTGTGTGACCCCTGGGCAAATCACTTAATCTCTTGTCTTAATCCGCTGGAGGAGGGAATGGGAAACTATTCCTGTATCTTTACCAAGAAAACCTCATGGATAGTATTGGGGTGCTATGGTCACAAGGAGTTGGACGTGACTGAAACGCTGAACAAGTAAAACAAGATTTATGAATTGAATTAGTATATCTCTTAAGTGGGAACTAGAAAAGGAGGAAATAACAGGTAGAATGCTGATGAGATAGGTTCCTACAGGGAGTAGTAGGTGGCTAATAAGTGAAGAGAACAAGTGTTGATAGTATTAGTGGACATAAGGGAGGAGGTACTCATTGGGAACCCTCAAAAAAAATGTTAAGATGACAAAGATACCAGTACAATAAAATTAGGTTAAATGTAATGAAGTGATGTTTATCAGGTCTTGAATGGTATCTCTGGCCACATACCAACTGAAAGGCCCAACCTCTAAACTGCTCAGGAAATCAATTAATAAACATGTATTAAGCATGTGCCAGGTACTGTGCTAAGCACTAGGGACACAAAAAGAGGGGGAAAAAAAGCAAAGGCAGGATGATGGGTAGCATGCTCAAAAGTCAGGATGACCTGACTGACACTGGTTATGTGACCCCAAGCAAGTCATTTAACATCTCTCAGGCCTAGTTTGCTCAGTTGTAAAATTAAAAGGTTGGACTCCATGGCCTCTAAAGTCCCTTCCAGCTCTTAAAAATCTATGATCCTAAGTCTGGAAGAATTAAGCTTTATCCTTTCTACCAAGTGGTAGAAGTAGTTCCTATCCTGGAGAATACACTTTCAGGCAGAACAGCTGAAGTGGGCCTTTTCCAAAAGAAAACACTAGACACTGAGCTACAGAGACAAAAATGAGAAATATTCCCTACCCTTAAGGAGCTGACATTTCTACTGGAATCCATGCATATGGTTGTAAGTGTTAGAATAATCTTGCAGCTTCCTTCCAACTTTAAGTTAAAGGGATGGTGAAATGAGTATTATTCAGCCATCTCATTTACAGGTTGTGTGTGTGTTTATGTTGGTCCAAAATGAATCTGCCACTGATGAGAAAATTGCTTTGTGAAGAAAAATTATAAATCAGAAGAGGAGTGTTCCAATTTTATATAGTTTTTTTTCCTTGAATCAAAAATTTGGACCTCAAACAAACCTGTTTTAAATTGGCTCTCATAAATTATATTGCAAAGGTATAGAAAAACCCCTCTTGGATCTCACTTCCTGGCCAGCTCTGCCAAGAAGCTTTATGAACAGGCAAACTATCCCTCAACCTTTGAAGACTAGAAGGCAGTTGATGAAGTGGGTAAGAGGAGGAGGTTGACATTAGGGATGATGACTTAAGTTGGGGGCTTTTATAATTTAGCCTGCAAGCAGTGAGTTCTCAGTTTTCTGGTTTGAGGCTTTCCTGGGATCTACATCCTTGACTTTATTTTCCTTATACAAAAAAAGGAATAATACTATCCCATATTCTTTCTTTTTGTTGTTTTTGTTTTTTGTTTTTAGTTGGGCAATGGGGTTAAGTGACTTGCCCAGGGTCACACAGCTAGTAAGTGTTATGTGTCTGAGGCCGGATTTGAACTCAGGTCCTCCTGAATCCAGGTGCTCTACCTACTGTACCACCTAGCTGCCCCCTATCCCATATTCTTTCATGGGGACTTTTCTATAGATAATAGGGCTTTTCCCAAAAGTATTCACTTACATAGAGTAGCAGCATATTTTTAGATTATGACATCTATAGAGTTGGGAGGAAGCAGGATGGTTCAGGTACATTTTTTCAAAAAGAAAAAAACCCTAATGGAAATGAATTTGTATATATGTGTACATATATGTACATTTGTGTGTATATTACACTGTGTGTGGCACTCTCCCTAGGCTATCTCCCCAACTTTCACTCAGTCTGTGAGTTCTCTAGGGGTAACTACCTATTCAAAGTACTTTGTGACTCTGCTCCCCTGAAACTACAACTCATAAAACTCCAATGGTGTGTTTACTTTTAGTCAATCAAAGGACATGATTAGCTCAAGGCAAAGGCATTTAATGAAATGACACAGCAAGGACAGTAGTAAAGTATCTATCCCATGAACCTGGAGCATTCAATTTCACAAAAACATCTTAAGTAGGAAGAGTGGATGTCCATAGAGTTCTAAAATGCAGACGCACATATATAAGGAACACATGACCATGTGCAAGGACAGGTAATTCATGACTAATTCTATAAACAAGTCTAATACTATTCTCTACATTTGGTTCCAATCAGAATTTATAACTTGCTGACACAGCCTTCAAGAACCCTATATGCTACAATGACAGAGTAGATCTGTATATATCTATTTGGTCTAGACTTGAGATTTCTTCTGTCTAGGTAACTGCTGGTATAAAAAGTACCTCCACTGGTGCAGATCAATAGCATGGACATATAGCATTGTTGTTTAGTCTCACCCGATCCTTCATGACCTCATTTGGGGTTTTCTTGGCAACAATACTGCAGTGGTTTTCCATTTCCTTCTCCTGCTAATTTTACAGATGAGGAAACTGAGGCAAACTGGGTTAAGTGACTTGTCCAGGGTCACACTGCTAATAAGGCCACATTTGAACTCAGGAAGATAAGTTCCTTACTCCAGGCCCAGCACTCTATCCACTTCACCACCTAGGTGCAATTAAATCCAATAGAGTATGAGATTTTTGAGAGCAGGTACAGTATCATTTTTTATTTATGTAGTCCCACTGAGAGGCATTATAGCATAGTAAGAGAAGTGGTCTTATAGAGTCAGGAAGACTTAAGTACTGCCTGACACACACTCTGACCCTTCCACATCAAGTTACTTAACCTGAGAATGCCCCAGTCAATTTTCTAAGCCTGTAAATTATAGTCAGTTGCTAATGTTTTGGTACAGGGCATTTCCATTCCTCACACTGATGAAATCATTGGTTCAGACTGCTTTCCCATCCCCATCCCCCAAAAAATATCCCTTAGTCAAAACAAGGCCCTGTACACAATAGGCCCTTAAAAATGTTTGTTGAATTGATCAAAGAATGAGAACTGGACTGGGTCAGCAACTTGCCTCTCTCACTGACCAGCTGTATGACCTTGAGGAGGTAACAATTTCTCTGAGTTTGTTCATTCTTTTGTAAGATGGGAATGATAAAGCTTGTACTATTTATATTGTAGCCTACTGGACACATAAATCATATATATGAAGGCACTTTGTACCCTGTCAAGTGCTATATAAATGTATTATATATTATATATTATCTATATATTATATATATACTATCTATATTATGTATTATATATATTATATAAAAGGTATTATCAGAAACAAGTTAGTGATATGTTCAAATAAAGCTCTTAATTAGGAAAAAACAGTCTAGACACCTTATCTCTGGGAGCTGGCTTAATAGCAACCCTAGCTGCAGGGGCATGTTAACCTTTTGGGAAAGCAAGGGCTTCCAAGCCCCTATAATTTTGTGATTGGAAGTCTAAAATGGGTCAGAGCTGTGTGCAGCTTGGAAGCAGCCCAGAAGATAGTGCTGTGGGACAGAGTGGAGAATTGAAAGCTATATGAAAGCTGATTTGCTTCACCATTAAATAGGAATTCCATTCTCTAAATTATAATAATCTCTCTTTCCTACCTGGCTGCTTAAGTATTAAAGAGCTGGACTCTAAGGTTTTATGGGTCATTTGGAAATAAGAGCAGAGTTTCCCTGGCTTAAACTTTAATTGCAACCTAAAGTATTGCTAAATCTGGATATATACATTGATTTACTCCCAAGGCTGTTTGCTTAGTGCAATTCTGCCTAAACCAAATGTGAGGAGGAAGGACTCAAGGCTGGTCTGAAAAGTTCAAAAGCAGACATACACTAGTATCTGAGAACATTTAACATTCTAATAAGTCAAATAACTCCCAAATGAGTCTATTTATGTCAATCTACGTTTATTGAACACCATGAAAAGTCATATACCTTAAGACAAGTATTTAAGTGGCATTATGGAAAGAGCCCAGAGCTGGAAGTTATCAGATTATCTCTAGTGTCTCTTCCAGCTCTTAAAATTATTTATTCTACTACTGAAAATACATTCCTTACTCCCAACAGAACTTAAGATCTAATTTGGGCAGTAAGGATATAACAGTTATAAACAACAACAAAAATTAACTAATATAATGCAAACCATGTATTTCCAATTCTTACACCTTGAGGATCCTATGCTTT
The DNA here is from genome assembly GCF_900497805.2 of Vombatus ursinus. NCBI lineage: Eukaryota > Metazoa > Chordata > Mammalia > Diprotodontia > Vombatidae > Vombatus > Vombatus ursinus. Next base: position 31,036,535 of record NW_020954572.1, on the reverse strand, counting down.
AAGGTTAACTCTAACAATATTTTTGGAGGAGACACCGAATAGCATAATGTTAAAAATTAGGAGTTTTCAACTGTGTGTTTCTGAACCCCGTGACTCTCAGGCAATTTTCAAGTTAGTATTCTACTTTTTTTCACTCTACTTCTACAAATGCTACACTAGATACCTATTAACAAAGATCAAAAGTCATTAGGAAGGCATAGAAAATAATGCTTTCAGCAATTTTCCAGTAATATGTGGGAAGAAGTCCAGGATTTGGAGTCCTAAGACTTCAGATTTCAATCAGTGCTCTGCTATTTATTAGTTCTGACCTTGGGCAAATCATTTAACCTCTCTCAGTCTCCTTATCTGTAAAATGCTATTCATAAATCTTGAAGGGCCTTAGAAGTGTAGTCCAGCACTTTCACATCTGAGGAAACTGGAGCCTGTGGGAAGTCACAGTTGGCAGCGCTAGGATAGAAACCCTAGCGGACAACAAAATCAGTGATCTTTTCACGACACCTCTAGGATTAAATTAAATTCTAATACCTGTTTCAACTCTCAAATCCTATGAGTTACTCGTAAATGGGGTAATATATGTGTAATAGTGTGATGGAAAAAGAATTTAATCTATTTTACCATTGTGTGACCTTGGACATGTCACTTCATTTCTCCTGGACTGTTTCCTAATCTGATGGACTAAATAATATCAAAGGGTTCCCCTTCTTTCAGCTCTAAATCCTATGATCTCGCCCTACAGAAACCAATTACTGAAAGCAGAAATCACTATTGATCTTTCCAGAGAATCCAGTGATGGTCAGTCACACTGTTGTTACTAGGGAAGAAGCACAGATCTAGAGCAAGAAGAGACCTTAAACACCATCTAGTCCAGCTCCCTCATTTTACGGTTCAGGAAAACTGAGGCCCAGGGGGTTAAGTGAGTTGCCCAAACTCCTGACCACAGAACTAGGACTTTTTCCACCACGGAGTTAAACCTGGAAGGAACCTTAAAAGCCATTTAGTCCAACCGTTTCATTTTACAGGAAAGTTAACTGAGGTCCAGAGAGGCCGGTTGACTTGTCTAAGCTTCCTAGCCTCCCCGTGCAAGGCTCTTTTCAGTCTGTCCTCCAAGGTCGACAGTGACTTCGCTCCTGCCACTCACCCCGCCCCTCATTTCCCCGCCTCCAAACAAGTTCACAATTCTTTTCCGGGACTCCACTACTCCCACTTCTCTCAAGTCACAGCTATGCCCACACCCACCCACCACGGGGGCACAGGGAGCAGGATCCGGCAGTACGCTCGCTAGTGGGCGCACCGAGAACGGCCCGGAGTCGCGAAGCCTCAGTGACGGGTGACGGGGCGGAAGTGCACCAACCGCAGGCCGGCCGGGACTGGGGCGGGGCGCGGCTCCCAAGACCTTTCCTCTCTTCTGAATGTTTTCCGCCGCCCCGCCGCACACTCTGTCCCAGCCCGTTAGCCTCGAACTGGAGTCGTGTGAGGGCAGGGGGTGCGGTGGAGAGGCTTCGGCGGCTCGAGCCTAAGTGAGCGTGGGGGAGGAGGGGGAACGACTTCGCGGATGGCGACAAGGAGGGCGGAGCTCCGGTGGAAGGCTGCGCGCGCCCCTCTCCCCACTTAGTTCCCCCCCTCTCCCCTGGCGCGTCAGATGCGCCAAGCCCCGCCTCCTTGGCCCTAATTTGCCGCGGCTGAAACAGTTACCCGTCTAGTAAACAACCGCTGCGCGCGCATCCCACATCAGCTGGACTCCTGTGATCTCAGCACCTGATAGAAAGATCCTCCTCTTGTTCCTCTTCCTCCTCCCCCTCCTCCTCCTCTTCGCCCTTTCCTACATCCTTGCCTCTCTTGGAACCGGGGGACAACCTGCATTGTCATCTCCTCCTCTGCCCGAGACCCGAAGGGACACGCAACGACCGTGTCTGCCGGAGGAAGGCTGGCGAGGGGCTGAGCTGTGCCAGGGCCCTGGTAGGGGGAGGAAGTCTCCTGGGAGAGGAAGGGGGCCCTGTCCTATCACCAGCAGGAGAAACCCAGTGAGTGACCAGTCGGCGGGCTCGACTGACGACTGGGGACGATCTACCTGCCACATCCTTGAGCCGCAGCCTGGGCTGGGTCTGTCCACTAGCTTTTCTCTACTAGACCCCAGTGTGACCTCGCTGCCAGGAGAACAACGGGCAGGCTGTCCCCGCACGCCCCCCTGCAGCTGGGCACCTCTGGAATCCTCTTAGCTCCTTGGCCCCGTCTTCCTCATCCATTCCTCCTCCTCCTCCTTCACAGCCTCTCCCATCCATCTACTTCACCTCCTCCATCGAAGTGGTGTGGGATATTTTTCCCGTTATGCATGCGCATCTTTTTCACCAGACCCAAGTGGATTATCTGCCTCAAAAACGTCGGGTGTCGGTGCACACGCCTCCTCCCTGCCAGACCTGTGGGGTATTCACCTGATACACAACAGGTGGTTGGGTGCTTACCTTTTGGTAACCAGATCCATGCTATGTTCACCTGATAACGGTGGTCCTGCACGTTTCTTCCGCAACTAGAACCCTGGGATACTCACCTGATAAACGACTACCTCAGCCAGAACCTGGGGAGAGCGAGGGGGGAGAAGGGTAGTGTCACTTACCTAACCAGAGACTATGGCTGTGAGCCTTCATCATAGGGCCAAGGGAGCTCTCTAGATATCTACTCGTTCTGAAGGAACGAAGTTCCACACAGTTGGTGTTCTTTTTTCTCCTAGTGATTTGTGTCTTTGTAGTGCTCTGGGACAGTTTTCTGATTAGGAATATTCTTATTTTGGTTGATTTGTGTTTGATTCAAGGATTGAGTTTATTATTACTAACCTCAAGATTAAAAGTAATCTGCATAGGAGGAAGGATTTTTTTGTTTTGTTTTGTTTTGCTGTTTTCTTGTTCTTTAAAAAAAAAAAATGCATCCTCCAGAAACCACCACCAAGATGGCTTCGGTTCGGTTTATGGTGACACCAACAAAGATCGATGACATTCCAGGTTTGTCAGACACCAGCCCGGACCTCAGCTCTCGTTCCAGTTCCCGTGTTCGGTTTAGCTCCCGGGAAAGTGTGCCTGAAACCAGCCGTAGCGAGCCGATGAGTGAAATGTCAGGGGCAACCACCTCACTGGCAACTATAGCTGTGGATCCAGCCAGTGACCGGACCTCCAATCCCCGAGATGTTACAGAAGGTAAGTGAAAGAACAACTGAGAAGAATACATTTGTAGCTACCCTGTTCACCCAGGATACTAACCAACTGCGAAGAAATTTTCCATTAAGTAGTATTTAGGTGAGATTGATACTTTTTTTTTTTTAACAGAACCATAGAAAGCCTTCATTGTAAAGGAAATATGGAGCTTTGACGCTATTGGCCTTGTGGGTATAAGTATCTAACTAAATGAAATGCTTCTGTTCATGTAGCAAACTGTTTTGAGTATCTTATTTTTCTCAAGAGTAAATGAAATGATATTTCTGTTTTCTGCTTAAGAAAAGATAGCTATTAGCTAATTTTTCGTTATTATCCCAAAGAATGCTTGGTTGTGAAATACAGGAGGTTGTACTTGGCTTTAGGATCTGTTAAGCAGTGATCATATTTTGGATTTATAAGGTGCCTTTCCTCCAGAGGGTTCAGAATGTTATTATATAGTATAGTATCATTTATCTTCCAGTATCCTTTCTAAGTAGTTCTTATTTTCCAGAAAGGCTGAAATGCAAAGTGCTTGCACAAGGTCATGTAGGATTACAGATGATAGTGGTTGTTGCTCAATTCTAGATCAGTTGTTTCTCAAAGCAGAGAATTCTGAAGGGATTGTAGAAACTTATTTCCAAACAACCTCTTTCTCTTTAAATACCAGATGAACCTTACTGACTTTCCTCCCTTCTCCTAGTAGTGCACAGGCCATATACAGCTTGGACTTGACAGGTCTTTCTTCTTCCTAACATAGTATTATGGGTCATACTGCCTTGTTTTTTTCTTATTTGTTATAGGGGAAAGGAGTGAAGAAGGAAGTGAAAATGACATGAGGTTACGGTAGTGCTAAAAAATAAAAGTTATAGACTAGAAAAGTTTGAGAACCACTGTGCTATGCTGCCTGGGTTTCCATTGTTTGTTGTACATTAATTAGATTGGAGCTTTCTGGTGAAGTTTCTTTAAGTTTCTTAAAGAAAGCTGTTGTGCTGGGTTTTTTTTAAATAGTTCTTACTTTTAAAAATCTTTTACTGTAATTGAATCATAGGCACCAGTCACCCAGTTGAATTGTGTAAACTTCTGAAAGAGGAGCTGTTTTTATCATTTTTTGTATTCAGAAATGTTACTCTGAAAAAAAGATGGGGGAATGATTTTACTTCTTAATTCTCTAGGTTTTTTTTTTCCTCTTCTCTAAACAAGAGAAGGTTGGTTTATTTCAATCATAGAATTTGCTTATCCTTGATTTACTCAGTTTCTATGGGGATGTTACAGTTAGGGCTTGATAATTTTGAACAATAAAATGTAAGATTTAGACACTGTAATAAAGTGTTTGAAATCAGCTACCTAAGGGAATTCACATTATTAGTTTTTTAAAATGTATTTTGTATTGTTTCTTTGTTTTTATCCATCATACTGTATTTAGGTTTGTAAGTCTAAATAAGGGAACTTTTGTGAGCTTACAAAGGGTGCTCAATAAAGTTTGAATATATCTTGTAACTGAAGTAAAATGCTTATTTACTGTGTATCTGAGTGTTGAATTTACATTCCATATTTTTATCAGTAGCATTATAAAGTATAACTATCACCTTAATTGGATATTTTTTCAGTAGTTTGTCATTCTTGCAGAACTAGATCTTTTTCAGGATGCTGTTGTTATCCCAGCTTTGAATGTTCGTTAACAGTACATGTGATTGGTTGCATATTATGAATGCAGAATTAGAAAAATGGATAAGTGACACCCAAATCACACTCCAGTGTCAGTATGGAATTTATACATCACTCTCTTTGACAGTATTTCATTGTAATGTCAGTCATCCCAGTTTACTCAGATATAAGAGGAATTACCCTGCTCTGTGTCTTTGAAATGTGTGAAAAATCTAATGATTAGATTTTTGTTTTCTCCTTTTTCCCCCGAACACTAGCTTTTTATTTTCTCTAACAATTTTTTTCTTCATTCATGGGGATCTTTATTGTGACAGTGACCCAGTACAAATTTTCCTACTTACTTGAATGTCCTATGTGTATTCTTCAAGGTGGTAGTGGAGTAAATAAAGTAAAAAATCTAACACTATCCTTGGGTCTGTAGCTAGACAAAACTTGGTATAAAAGTCACCAAACATTTATTAATTACCTGGTGTATGCAAAGCACTGTGTGGTGCATAGGGGAAATACAAAGTTTTCATAAACTATGTTACTTTCCTCATGGAGCTTAGAGTCTGGTAGGGGAATATGACATCTACAGTGTCGACAATACAAAGTAATACATGATAGACTACGTGCTGCGGAGGAGATAGCTGTCTCTAGAGTAAGGAACAATTGGTGTCAAGTCCCAGTTCTGACATACAGTGACTTTGTGAATTGGGCCAAGTCATTTAACTAATCAGTGTCTCAAGCAACTGTCTAAAATAATAAGTTGAATGACATTTGCAAGTTTGTATTAGTAAAGAGAATATTCCCTGTATCTGTAAAATCTCAGATTAAAACCGAAACTGCAACATAAGATACATGCATAAAAAAGGTATAGATGAAGGACTATCTGAGGTCCTTCAGGAAGGAAAGGTCATTAATAACTGGAATGTTCAGATGTAGTGTTTGAGTTGGGCTTTAATCAAAGAGAGCGGGACAGAAGTAAGATAATCCCAGATTCAGGGAATGGTGTGAAGAAAGTCAAGGAGACATAAAAATACAAGGGATGGCAAGTAGTCTAGTTTGGCTAGAGCTTAGAATGTGTGTGGGGGAGCAATATAAGAAAAGGCAAGGAAGATAGGGTTACCATATTTTGAATAGCCTTTGGTGCCAGACCATTGAATCACAGCTATATTTCTATCACCTACCAGCTATATGCGACCTCAATAAAGGATCTTAGCACACCTAAATTTTACTTTCCTCAGCTATAAAATAGGGATAATTGCACTTGGGTTAACTACCTTAGACATTAGTTTTGTAGATCAAATGAGATCATATGTGCTGCATGGTAGAATTTTTTTTTTTACTGTTTTTTCAATTAATAAAGTTCTATTTTCTCTCAGACCTACCTCCCCCCTAACAAAAAAGAAAGAAAAAAACCTTTGTAATAGATATGAATAGACAATAAAAACAAATTCCTCCATGGCTATGTTCAAAAAAATATTTCTTCTGCACCTGGAACCTATCAATTTCTCTGTCAGGAGATGGGTAGGAGACGGCATGCTTCATAAGCGGTTCTCTGGAATCATGCGTTGGTTACTGCATTGATCAGAATTCTTAAGTCTTTCAAAGTTTTTTGTCTTTACAGTGATCTTGGTAGACTTTAAAGCACTATAAATGTAAGTTGCTGTATTCTTTATTAACCTCAATAACCTCTTAACTCCCTCCATATCAACTAAAATCTATTTTTTTTTAATTCTGTGGATTTTTCTTACCCTTTTTACTTCCTTGATTCTTCCATTGCTCTGTCATTGGTAGGATTCTATCTCTTTCCCATAAATTTATTTTTATTTATTTATTTATTGTTATTAATAAATTTATTTATTTTTAGTTTTCAACATTTACTTCCACAAGATTTAAGTTCCAAATTTTCACCCCCATCTCGCCCCTCCCCCCGCCCCAAGATATCATGCATTCTGAATACCCCTTCCCCTAGTCTGCCTTCCCTTCTATCTCTTCCCCCCTTCTCTTATCCCCTTCCTCTTCTATTTTCCTGTAGGGCAAGATAGATTTCTGTACCCCATTTCCTGTATTTCTTATTTCCCAGTTGCATGTGAAAACATTTTTTTTAAACATGTGTTTTTAAAACTTTGGGTTCCAAATTTTCTCCCTTCCTCCTTCCCCACCCACCCTCATTGAAAAGGCAAGCAATTCAATACAGGTTATATATGTGCAGTTATGCAAAACACTTCCATAGTAGACATGCTGTGAAAAACTAACTCTATTTCCCTTAATCCTATCCCCCCCAATTTATTCTATTCTTTCTTTTGACCCTGTCCCTCCTCAGAAGTATTTGCTTCTGATTACCCTCTTTCCCAGTCTGCCCTCCTCTCTATCATCCCCCTACTTTCTTGTCTCCTTCCCCCCCCATTTTTCTATAGGGTAAGACAGATTTCCGTACCCAGTTGAGTGTGTATGTTATTCCCTCCTTAAGTCAAATCCTATGAGAATAAGATTCACTCATTCCCTCTCACCTTTCCCTGTTTCCCCTCCACTGTAAGAGCCTTTTCTTTTCTGTTTTTTTGTGAGATAATTTACCCCATTCTACCTCTTCCTTTCTCCTTCTCTTAGTATAATCCTCTCTCACCCCTTAATTTTATTCTCCAGATATGACCCCTTCATCTTCAACTCACCCTGTGCCCTCTATCTATCTATATATCTATATACATACATATAGTTTTTTTCCCTCCAACTACCCTAATACTTACAAAGGTCTCATGAGTTAGAAATATCATCTTTCCATGCAGGAATATAAACAGTTCAACCTTAATAAGTCTTTTATGATTTCTCTTTCCTGTTTACCTCTTCATGTTCCACTTGAGTCTTGTATCCGAAAGTCAAATTTTCTATTCAACTCTGGTCTTTTCATCAAGAAAGCTTGAAAGTCCTCTATTTCACTGAATGACCATTTTTCCCCCTGCAGGATTATACTCAGTTTTGCTGGGTAGGTGATTCTTGGTTGTAATCCTATCTCCTTTGCCCTCCGGAATATTATATTCCATGCCCTGTGGTCCCTTAATGTAGAAGCTGCTAAATCTTGTGTTATCCTGATTGTGTTTCCACAATACTTGAATTGTTTCTTTCTGGCTGCTTGTAATATTTTCTCCTTGACCTGGGAACTCTGGAATTTGGTGACATCTTTCCCATAAATTTCACACTTTCATAAAAAATTTCTTCTGTGATAGAACTTCCCTATCTACAATTCCAGTTGCTGGGAAGAGCAGCTTACTCATATTTGCCTTATGTACTTATTTTTGAGTTGCAGGTAAAATTTTTAGTGTTCATCCCTATATCTTAATTTTTTATCTTGCTGTTATCCTTCTGAGTAGATGTTTCAGTATCTTTATGTTTTAACTACAGGCACTTGTATTCTATCATGCTCCTATTTTAATTCAGTTGAATAAATATTTATTAAGTGTGTTATATGCAAGGCACTGAGGACCAAAAGGAAATAGGCCCTGTGCTCAAGGAGTCTATATTTTGTTGGGAATGCATCATATATGCAGATAAGAAAATACAAGATCATTCTAGGTTGAAGAGAATGTTAAGAACTGGGGAGATCAGGGATGATTTCAGGAGTTGAAACTCTGAAGCAGGACAAGTATTCTGATAGGTAGGGATGAGGGCATTCTAGGCAGGGGGATGGCTGATGTGTGTGACCAGAAGCAGGAAATAAAATAACAAGGTCCAGGAACAGTTTAGCTGAATGTATCATTTGTGGAAGGGGCCTAGTGTAAAGAATAGCTAGTAAGACAGAATGAATGAAGCCAGATTATGGAAGACTTTAAATGTCGGGCTAAGGAGTGTATATTTTATCCCATAGGCACTTGGCAACCAACTGGAGTATTTTGAGCAGAAGAGCAATATGGGCGAACCTATACACTTAGGAAGATTTTTTTGGGGGGTGCAGCTGTATTGTATATGAATTGGAGAGCACACAGAATGAAAGCAGGGGAACCAATTAGAAGCATGTTAAAGCTGTACAGTCAGGATATGATGAGAACCTAAACTATAGTGGTGGCTGTGACAAAGGAAAGTGATATAAGAGATGTTGATGAGATATAATTGACAACTCACGTGGTAAGTGATTAGATATGAGGGAGAGGAAAGAATTGAGCTGATTTCAGGATTATGAACCTAGATGACTGGGAGGATGGTGGTGCTCCTAACAGAACAGGAATATCTGGAGGAAAGGCAGATTGAGGGCACCAGATAATTTTGTTTCACACATGCTAAGCTTAAGGTGCCCAAGGGGTGACCAGGTGGAAATATCCAACATTGAGTTGATTATGCATAAGTGGAGTACAGTAAAGAGAGAAGGACTGAATTTTAGAGATTTTCTGAGTTACCTGCATAGAGATGATCTTTGAACTCATAGGAGCTAATGAGATCTCCAAGAAAGAGATAGTAAAGACAGAAGACAAGATCATAAAGACAGGAGAGTCTAGGACAAACCCTGGGAAACACTGAAGGGAGAAAAGGAGATGGATTATGAGCCAGCAAAAAAGCCTGCGGAGTAGCCAGATAGGTAGAAGGATAGGAAGAGAGTTCTGTCAGAAACTGAGGGAGGAGAGAGGGGATATCAGGGTCAATTGAGGATTTTATCACATTTGTGTTAGTGGGGATAGAGATTGAAGGTGATCAGGATGGGGGATAATCAATGAGGCAAACTCCTGGAGGAGATGGGAGGAGATTGGAATTCAGGACTTAGGACTCTGGTATAGTAGTAAGCCTATAGGAGAAGGCCCACCTCTTCTTCAGAAAGGAACAAAGGATAGGTGGAGATGTAAGGGGTTTTAAGGTATTGAGTGGGGAAGAGAAAATCCACCTTGGATCTCTTTTGTTTTCTCAGTAAAGTAAGAAGAGAAGACATCTTTCACGTATTTCTCAACCCCTTGCAGTGTGGCTTCTGACCTCACCACTTAACTAAAACTACTGTCTCCAAAGTTAATAGTGATCTCTTAATAACCATATCCAATGTTTTGTTTTCTGAGTTTTCATCCTTCTTGACCTCTCTGTAGCATATGACAGTGTCTACTACTTCTCAATTTTCATTTCTTGATTACCATCCATGTGTCATCCCCTAATTTTGGGAGTCCCCAGGGTTCTCTATACTCACCTATCTTCCCTTTTTGTTCTCGTTCTCTAGTTCTCTCTCTCTCTCCCCCTCTCCCTCCCCCCTCCCTCTTTCCCCCCCTCCCTCTAACTCCCTCCCTCTCTCCCCCTCTCACTTCCTTCCTCCCTTTCTTCCCCTTCCTCCTCCCTCCCTATCAGCTTCCATGAATTCAATTATGATCATTTTGCAGATCTGTATATCCATTCCTGGTCTCTTATTTGAGCTCCAATCATACATTACCAGTTGCCTATTGGCAATTTTCAACTGGACCCATAAGCACCTCATACTCAACATGGCCAAAATAGACAAATGATAGAAATATAGGCATATATGTTTCCCAGAACCCTCCTGTCTTTCTAACTTTCCTGCTTCCATGGAGGGCTAGCACTATTCTTCTAGTCACAAGGACTCTCCCTTACCATCTGTATTTAACCAATGCCAAATGTTGTCCATTTCTGTCTCCTTAATATCACTCATATCTATTCCCTTCTCATTGTTCACATGCTAGTCACCATAGTTCTGGCTTTTATCACCTTTACCTGGACTATTTTGATAGCCTTTTAATTGGTCTCCCTGCTTTCAGCTTCTCCTCTCTTTAATCCATACTCCATATAACTGCTAAAGTGATGGAAGTAAAGCGCAGGAAGCTCCAATGGCTGATTGTTTCTTGTAACAATTTATTAATAACTTTAATGATTAACATCTGTATAGTGTTAACTATGTGCCAGGCACTATGCTAAGAACTTTTTATAAATATTATCCCATTTGATCATCACAATAACTCTGGGAAATAGGTATTATTATTATCCCCATTTTACAGATGAAACTGAGGCAAACAGAGGTTAAGTGATTTGCCCAGGATCACACAACTAGTAAGTATCTGAGGTCATATTTGAACTCAGGTCTTCTTGATTTCAGGCCTGGTGCTCTATTCACTGTACCTCCAACCTGCCCAAATACAAAGTCCTCTGTTTGAATCTCTTCATCATCTGGTCCAGCCTACCTTTACAAACTTATTGCACCCTCCTCTCCAGACATTTTGCAAACCAGCCAAACTATACTACTTGCCATTCCTTACACATGACATTCTACCTCCTGTTTCTATGCCTTTCTTAAATTAAATTTATTTTTTTACAATGATAATCTGCCTTCTCTGTCTTCCACCTACTTCTTTACTCCATTGAGAAAGAAAGAAAAAACAAAACCCTTGTTATAAACATCTGGAGTCAAACCAAACAAATTCCCCTACTGGTCAGGCCAAAAAAACAAAACACACACACACACACACACACACACACACACACACACACACACACACCTCTCAATTTTCACTCTGAGTACATTACCTCTCTATCACAAGATGGGTAGTGTGTTTCATCATGAATTCTCTGGAATTATGGTTGGTTCTTGCATTGAATAGACTTCCTAAGTCTATCCAAGTTGCTTGTCTTTTCACTATTCTTATAGTATAAATTTTCCTCTTGATTCTGCTCATTTCACTTTGCATCAGTTTATGTAAATCTTCTCAGGTTTCTCTCAAACCACTGCCTTCATTATTTCTTTTAGCACAGAAATATCCCATCACACTCATAAAATATAACTTGTTCCACCATTCCCCAACTGATAGGCACCCTCTCCATTTTAATTTCTTTGCTACCACAAAAAAGAGTTGCTGGTAATATTTTTGTACATCCTTTGTTTTGGTTAGGACTAACCTTTCCTTTACTCTGCCCTCTCTCTCATTCCAGTCCCCCTCCTGCCCTTTTTCTTTTTTATCTCCTGTTTCCTTTTTGAGCAAAATGTATTTCTGTACCCAATTGTTTGTATTCTTTCCTCCTTTGTCCACTTAGAGTGTCACCTATTTCCCCTACTTTTTCCTCATTGTATTGACTTTTACTTTTATACTCTGATTATGTGAGATAACTTTCCATAACCTTCCTCTTCCTTTCTCCTCCTAATATATTCCTTATCCTCTCCTTTTCCATTCTTCTTTTAAGATCATCAAACATAACAGAACCACTCCCACATTCTCTAATTAGATTCCTGTGACCCTTTAGGATCATACAGGGTGCTGAAGGGACACATATTCCCATATTAGAGTATGAACAGTTTATCTTTGCTTCATCCTTTTTCATTGTTTGCTCTTGATTACTTTTTTATGTTTCTCTTTACTCCTGTGTTTGCTCTTTAAAGTTTCTGTGTAGCTCTGCTCTTTACATCATGAATATGTAGAGTCTTCTGTTTCATTAAAGGTTCATTTTCCCACCTGTAGAATTATACTCAGTTTGTCTGGGTAAGTTATTTTTGGTTGTAAATCAATTCCTTTACCTTCTGGAATATTGTATTCCCAGCTCTCCACTCCTTTATTGTTGTGACTGCTAAATTTTTTGTTATTCTGACTGTGGCTCCTTGGTACTTAAAAAAAGTTTTAATTTTAGAGTTTCCTTCTTGAGATGACCAATTGATTCTGTTTCTACTTTGTCCTCTGGTTCTAAAAGATCTGGGCAGTTTTCTTTTATGATTTCTTGAAATGCAATGTCTAGGTTCTTTTGGGGGGCATGGCTTTCAGATAGTCTATTGATTTTTAAATTATTTCTCCTCAATGTGTTTTCCAGTTCAGTTGTTTTTACTATGAATATCTTATATTTTCTTCTTTTAGGCTTTTGACTTTATTTTAATATTTCTTGTTGTCTTATGGCATCATTATCTTCTGTTTGTTCCATTCTAATTTTCAAGGAGTCTCTTGACTAAGGTTTTATGTCATGATAAGCATTTAATTCCCTTTCCTATTCTTTCTTCCCTATCTCCCACTTCTTTCCAATTTTTTTCACCTCTAGCATTCTCATTTATAAAACATTTTAAACTCTTTTTTAAACTCTTCATTTATCTTAGGAATTTGAATTTAACTTGTGCCCAAACTGTATTTTTCTATGAGGCTCTGCCTGTAGATATTTTGAAGTTATCTTTTTCTGGGTTTCTGTTTTAAGTGACCCTGTCACCATAATAGCTTTTTAGGGTGAAATTCTTTTTTTTGTTTACTCATTCTTCTAGCAATTATTTCTTGATTTTGGGCTTTATATTAGGTCTTAGGTTTGCATACTTCTAGGAATGTCTGAGCTGACCTTTTGCCCTCTAAGTTCCTATTGCTGCTTTCTAGAGGTATTGATTATTGTGTTATTCCAGGAGCTCTGGGAAAGCTTAGGCTAGGGAAATGCAAGTTTTCAGGGTTCCCAAAGTGGCCTGATTCAGGACAAAGTCTGATCACTGCCCTCTTGGTCTGAGCTCTATAATTTCTTAACGTGGGTTTGGATCTGAGCAACTGACCTACCAGCCTTCACAGGTTGGGTTTGAAGTTACAGTAAACTGCTATTGAACTCAGCTCCTATCATCCAGCTAGAAAGCTCTGCAGGTTCAAAGTTAAAGAACTCGAATGTTCTTTGGTCTAGGATTCCTGCCCCGGTCATTGCACTGCAGGCTTCAGAATGGGCTAGAAGCTGGAACTGAAACTACTTTCTGCTCCTAGAGGTCAGAGCCACACAGCTGCTGCTTGATTTTATACTTGCTCCTTGCTCAGTAAACAGCCTAGGGCTGCAACCACTTCTTAACTCTGGAATGCTTACCACTATGTGCAGATCCCCTTCCTTAGTCCACTCTGTATCTATGACCTGGAACTGAGTTTCAGTTTCTTTATCTGTTAAATGGAGATAATGGTAGTACGGACCTCAGTTGCTGTTGTGAGGATCAAATGAGATAATTCACTAAAAAGAGTTTTATAAACCTTGAAATGCTGTGTAAATGTCAGTTGTCATTCTTATTATTAGGTATCTCATATTCTCATCTTTTTTGTCCAAGGACAATTCACTATCCTAAAATTTTTCTCTTACATTTAATATTCTTCAGATAATTGTACCGGTGAATAGGAAAAAGACCCTGGTTGTTTTGTTTGTTTTGTTTTTTAGTGAATAACAGTATTAAGATCTAAGTTGATCATCTTTAGATTCACTGAAAGCATCTTCAGAACTGCAATAGCACACAGGATGCCAGGATGACATCTACCGTGTCCTATTCCCATGTGGTTTTAATTTCTTCCAGTAGGCCTCTGTATTTTGAAACATTTTGTTCCATCTGGTTTGTTGAGTATGTATACTCAGTATGACAACATGTATTGAAAATATTGTTCTTAAATTTTTATGGATCAATGTTATGTCTTGGTGGTTTGAAGTAATAATTATGTCTTTATTAGTGTTCAGCTTATTTTTTTGAGTTCTCATGGGTATTTTAGGATCTATATTTGTAGCAAAGAAAATTTTCTCTTATTTCATTGTCATTTATTAGTTAGTCCAAATCTGTGATTTCATCCTTTCTTACTTTACAACAAAACTGATCGATGAAAAAACATTCCTCCCCACCACTCACAAACTGGCTATCCCAAGAAGATTAGTACGAAGCTTCTAACTAAGCCAAATCTGCCATTACTTTTTCCTGTTTTTCCCAGCTTACTTACTTTGATATCAAGCTTTTCAGTTCTAGTGATCTATGTGTCATTCAATTTATCACCATCAGAATTCTCATGTTGTGAACTGATTTGAATAGTTCTTGCAATAAAGGAATCAAAGACAAATCCCTTATTCTTCTCCCTTTCTTTTTCAACCAGTTACTGTGATGCTTCCTCAAGAACTATTTGAAGGGGTGGCTAGGTGGCACAGCGGATAGAACACCGGTTCTGGAGTCAGGAAAACCTGAATTCAAACCTAGCCTTAGATACTTGATCACTTGATACTAGCCGTTTGACTCTGGGCAAGTCACTTAACCCTAACTACCTCACAAAAAAATTTAAAAAAAGAGCTATTTGAGCTTTAATCAATCCATTCCTTTAACATTTTGACTTGCCTTTCTTATCAGATTTTTCTTTGCTTTGCTCTTTCCAATTAGAAACATTTGTAATAAGTATATGGGGCAGCTAGGTGGCACAGTGGATAAAAGCAGTAGGCCTGGAGTCAGGAAGACCTGAGTTCAAATTTGGCCTCACACACTTACTAGCTGTTTGACCTGGGGCAAGGCACTTAACTCTGTTTGCCTTAGTTTCCTCATCCGTAAAATAAGCTGCAGAAGAAATGACAAATTACTCCAGTATCTTTGCCAAGAAAACCCCAAATTGGGTCACGAAGAGTTGAAACAAGACAAGAACAAATACTAAGTTTGGGTTTTTAGTAGTAGTTTCACTCTCTCTCCAAACTAAGTTATCTAGATATGATGATGACTTCATTTTGTAATGATGACTTACATTGTGTAATCTGTACAGTGCCTACTATGTCGTGGGTATTGAGTTAACATTAAAGAATTATTTAGCTACTTTTATTCTAAAATTAATGTTCATGTATTATATGCAAAATCACTAGCTATAAAGAGGTACTTTACACAATGTTTTTGTTCTGTATGGATAGGTTAAGGTTAGTCAAATGGAAGAAACCTAGTTTTGGATTCTCTTTACTTTGCATTTTATTTTTTAAGAAATATGTCCTTAGTTTTGACAATGTTGCATAATAGTTGCTTATTACCATAAACTACTTGCTGTATTTACTAGCTTCCTGTTTTTGGTGCAGCAAATATTTTAGAAAAGGGGTCTCAAATGTCATGCTTCAGTACACAAGCTGGCTGTTTGCAGCATTTGAAAGGAATTTTAGCCTCAATGTTAGTATTGTGCTACTTTTCAGTGTCAGTAGGGGACAAGTTTAGGGATCATAATGCTTTTACAGAAAAATCTGAATAACTGGGACTTGTTAGCTCAGCTCAAGTATCAGTGTTTAGCCACTATGACTCTTCATTGCCTTATAGCACTGCCTGGTTCTCATGAACAATTATATACACAACAGTATATATACAACAGCAGATGGAAAATCCTTCATGCCTTGGTGTATATATACTTGTGTGTATATATATATATATACACATATATATGTATATATTTGTATTTATATATATATATATATACACACACACACACACACATACACACACACACACACACACAGAAAAAAAGTGTTTATGAGTCTGAGTTGCTGTTAAAAATAATTATCTGGTAGCCAGCTTTCTGGTCCTTAGAGAACCAATCTGTAACTAGACCTGTACTCAAGGCCTTTCTAGCTTGCCAGAGCTTATGTTCTATTGGCATAACCTTTGAGAACCTCAGGGTCACACCCATGACACAGTGAAATGCTTACCAAAATGGCACTGGAATGAAGTAGAAAGTAACAATCTTACTCAGCTATCAAATTGTTCTTCCTTGAGCGGCTAGGTGGCACAGTGGATAGAGCACCAGCCCTGGAGTCAGGATGGACCTAAGTTGAAATCTGGTCTCAGACACTTGACACTTACTAACTGTGTGACCCTGGGCCTATTATTGCCTAGCAAAAAAAAAAAAAAAACAAACGAACAAAAGAAATCAAATTGTCCTTCCTAAAGTGAAGTTCTGACCATGTCACACCCCTTTTGAAGCCACTTCAGTGCCTACCACCTATCACTTCTGGAATCAAATAGAAAGTTCTCTGGTTTTTAAAGTTCTGCACAACCTGGCCCCTTCCTACCTTATCAATCTTTTTACACCTTACTCCCCTCCATTTACTGTGTGATCCAGTGATGCTGACTTCCTTGCTACCTCTGATACAGGATATTCCATCTCCTGACTCCAGGCATTTTCACTAGCTGTACTCCATGTCTAAAACTCTCTCCCTCTTCATTTCTTTCACTTGGCTTCCCTGGCTTCTTCAAGACAAAGCTAAAGTCCCACCTTCTGAAGAAACCTTTCCCAGTTCTCTTTAATCTTAATACCTTCCCTCTGAGATGATCTGAAATTTATCCCATATATGTCTTGATCATATATAGTTGTTTGCATGTTTTCTTCCCTATTACGATTGTGACCTTGGGAGCAAGGACTGCTTCCTTTCCCCCCTCCCCCACCTTTTGTATCCCCAAGTACTTAGCACAAATGCCTGGCTCGTAGTAGGTACTTAATAAATGCTTGTTGACTTAAGTTGGGGCTTTCTCCCTACCAAGCATTTCTATCCCACCAAAGTCTCTTCCTTTTCTTTATTAGAGGATTTGAGAGATTAGCTTGTGTTCTTAACAGAAAAACTTTCAAAGCACTGGGTTTTTACCATTACTAGGGTAGGAAAAATTGCAAAAGGATTTCCTGTGAATTGTATATGTAAGGAAAATCTCATTAGAAATAAATATTTTGTCTTTTATACCATATGTATTTTATACCATATAAATTATATCAATTTATGATTGTTGACATTCACTATGGTTCTGGGTGGTAATTTTAGTTTGTCTTGTTTCTGGATTAAGGCCAATAGCATCTTTTCAAGACTGGATGTCTCCAAACCTGTTCCTCCTCCTCATCATTATTTTTGTCAATTTATCCTATCATTCACTAGTACTCTCTGATACTGAAAACTTTGGTATTATTTTTGACTCTTTCCTCTTCCTCACCTTTCATATTCCCGTCAACTACCAAGATTGTTTCCATAGTCTCTGATATATTTGTCACCTGTTCTCTTCCTACTACCATTATAGTAGAAAGCCTCTGTTTCCACCTGCCCAGGGATATTCTATCAGATCATTCCACCTCTAATCTCTCACTACCTTTGTTTTCCTATTCTTTGACATTGTCATACAACTAACAAGATGGAAGTAGTTGTAGTGGGGTGGGGGGAACACACACACATTGCTACTAGACTTAGTTCATATTACTCTTGTGTTTAAAACTCATTACCAGCTCTTTATTGCTAGCCAAGTCAAGTTCTGACTGTTTAGCCTGGTCTTGGGAGGTCTGGTTTCACCCTACATTTTTAACCTTGTTTCTGATAGATAAAAGTTAATCTGATGATGGAGAGATTTTGTGCAGAAATTTACATTAAAACTCTAAGAAGAGCTTGCTAAGCAAATTAAATGCAAACAAATCAAATATACAAATAGCCTGCTCTAAGGTTGAATACCAACAATCTTGCCAAAGAGTACCTTCAGCAGTTGTTTTAAATTAATGAATGGGCTAATTATAAATCTGTGTGTTAAAGCATTTATACCTAAGATTTATGGTTTAGCTCTCCATTCTTCTATTAGTTATTTCAATTGAATATAATGAAATTTCATCTCTTTAAAAATATTCTAAAATTCTGATGTTATCCTAAGGTAAAGTGATAATCTCTATAATTAAAATAAATTTAGTTTATTATAATTATGGAATGGAAGGAAAAGGACAAAACACTGTTGGACTATTGCATCTTAAAGTCTCTTAAAGGTACCTTTTGTTTAAGGCCCAAGGAAAACAAGGAATAACTTATCTAGCTATCTTTTTTTCCTCTTATTTTAATCCAGTTTAGGTTTCCTAAAGAGGAAAGACTGAACTACTTGAGGACAGGGACTACCTTTCTTTGTATCCTCAGTGCCTGGCACACAGTAGACACTTAATGCTTGTGGACTTGAGGACACTGCTTTATACATTGTTATTGATCCAGGGGTAAGGAACCAGTGGCCTCAAGGCCACATGTGGCCTTCTAGGTCCTTGGGTGTAGCCTTTTGACTGAGTCCAAGTTCTGTGAATATTGAATTCAATCAAAGGGCCACACTGGAGGACCTAGAGGGCCATATGTGGCCTTGAGGCCACAGGTTCCCCACCTCTGTACATTTTTCAGTCATGTCCAGTTCTTCTGTGACCCCTTTTTGGGGTTTTCTTGGCAAAGATACTGGATACTCCAGCTCATTTTACAGATGAGGAAACTGAGGCAAACAGGGTTAAGTGACTTGCCCATGGTTACACAGCTCATAAGTATCAGAGGTCATATTTGAGTTTCCTGACTCCAGGCCCAGTGATCAATCCACTCATTATAAACTATAAAGTGTCATAAATAAATGTGACTTGTTATCTACTATGACAGATCTTAATGTATTAAAATATGAACAACTTGGTGGGCTCTATGGGAAAGTAGCCTATGTGCTGGTATCCATAGAATTTCCCATAGCTAATGTTCTGAATGGTATGGTTGGCATAGCCAAACAAGATTTTCAGTCATTTAAGTAATTTCAGTTACTTCCAAGATTGCCTAATTACAAAATGTTTGTGGGTTTCGATGGAGTTAATCCTGTGTTTTATGATTCAGGCTTATAATGTGAGAACAGGGTGGGGTTGAATGGGGAGTTTCCAGACCAATTTGGTGAGCTTACCTGGAGGTAAGCTTTAGAATCTTTGATGTCTATACCTCTCCCTATAGAGGGTGTGAACATACGTGTTGGCAAAAGAGAACTTCTCATTGTTTAGTGACTGAGTTACCCTAAAATGAATTGGTTGATTTGGAACCACCCTTTAAATAAAAGGTACCTTTAAAGGACTTTGAGATGGAACAATGCAACAGTGTTTTGTCCTTTTCCTTCCATTCCATAAATGAATCAGTTGATTTGGACTGTTGGAAGGGCTTGGAGCCACCCTTTTCTTCTGGCCTTTAAGAAGTAGGCTGCTTTTTTGCTTTTTCTTTTCCATCTTTCTTCTAAAATTTCTAGAGATAGAGCAAAACAATGTTACTGTCTGTTGAGAACAGGTAACAGAAGGGAGAATTCCTCTGCCCACCCCTACCCCCAGTTCTTAATGACTTGTTTAAGGCAGAAGTACAGGTGAGCTATTTGTGTGTGCTATATGTCCATGAAGCCTGAGTGTTCCTCCCTGCCTTTACCTTCTCCCTTTCTTAGCACAGGTCAGCAAAGAGATTGGATAAAGGTAGGTTTTTTAAATGCTTGGGGAACTGCCCTAAGTTGCTCAGTGAAGGAGACTCAGCGGCTTTTCCTCGCTTCAATCCACTTCTTCTGAGCTTGTGATTTCTTTCACAGAAGGAACAGAAATGAGTCGAGGCTTCCATATTTGGTCTGAGGTAGTTTTGTAAGCTTACAGAATACAACAAAGTTCATGTGTGTGTGTGTGTCTGTCTGTGTCTGTGTCTGTTTGTCTGTCTGTGTGTCTGTGTCTAGATGGTTCCAGCCCCCAAGTGAGTTTTATTGAACAAATAAATATCTCTTGTCTTTGAAGGGGGAAATCCTTTTTCTTTCTAATAAGTACACACAGTAATCAACTCAAATCAGCATTAATGGTCATTAGGGTTTATATGTGCATTTTAGATAACAGCAACTGTAAAAATAAAATAATTAGAGAAATCAAAATCCTTTCCCAGTGATGGCTTCAGCTTGTCTCACTTCATTTGGACAAGGGAAAAACAGAAAGTTAAAGGGTTCTTACTGGTGGCAAGAGAATTGGCTTCTCCCTGGAACAGGAGTTCTTAACCTGGGGTCCAAGGACTTTTTTGGGGGGGTGCGGCTAGGCAGTAGGGTTAAGTGACTTGCCCAGGGTCACACAGCTAGTAAGTGTCAAGTGTCCCAGGTCTAATTTGCACTCAGGTCCTCCTGACTCCAGGGCCGGTACTCTATCCACTGTGTCACCTAGCTGCCCCCAAGAACTTATTTTTTAAAAGATATTTTGATAACTGTTTCAATATATTTTGTTTCCTTTGTAATTCTGTGTGTTTTAAGCCTTTAGTCGTTTAAGAATCCTGCCCTGGAGGAGAGAAAACTATGAGAAGAGTCAGTACCTTGTGTTCTGCCAGCTCAGGTTGGAGTCAGCTGCACAGTTTATCACCATGTCTTCCCAACTTACACTTGCTGTAGTACCTCACTATGTTGCCTATGTTCCTCCCAGCTGATGGTGTCTTCCATAACATCAATGTGTTCTAGGGACTAAGAGGTTTTAATTTCCAAGAACAGTAATATTGACATAAACAAAAGTTGTTTCAGGTCCTCAATCAGGAAAAGGGTCCTGAGGCCAAAAAGTTTCAGAACCACTGCTCCACAGCAACTACTTGTTGCTCCTGGCATCCTTCTCCTCTTTCCCACAAACCTTTTCAACCTCAAGGTCTTGGGCAAAACCTTAAAACTTGGGGAATACTGGGTAAACTACCCACCAACAGACCTATTCCCATCCTCGACAAAACTTCCAAGTGCAATGCCACAATAGGCTTGGTAAAAAGATGGATTACACCTATGTAGACTCTAGGTTGGGATGGAAGTAGGGTTACACTTGCAATAAATCTCTCGCTACAAACCATTAATTGTCTTTTTGTTTTCCTTTCTAAAAACTCATGAACTCATTAATATCCTTATAGATGGCCGGTCTACAGGATAAGACACTGGAAATATTGTATTCAAAACTCATTTTCAAACCTTTGCCTATAAATTGTTATGCCAGTTGTAATAAATTAATCAAAACATTTGGCTTAATCTTAGTACACAATTACAGAAGGTATAAATAGGAAGATTACCAAGAGTGCATTTGGTTCCAGACTCTAAAGTTTAGTCCAAAGGTAAAACAGTTTAGTAACATAGACTTACAAATTGATGATAAACTTTTCTCTTTTCTATACAAAGTATACCCATTAAAAGTCTAAAATTTAAAACCTTTACATTTTCTGACTGCTCACTAGCATAAACTTGCAACTAAAGTGTAAACCAGAAGTTATTCCTTTTTTAATTCAATATGGGGTAGAACAGTATTGGCTTTTTCAAGCTGGAGGGCTTCTTCTTGCAGGTTTTTCAGATACAATATATTCCCAAATGCAAAGAATGCCTACTAATTAAACTTTAAGCTCAATTTATTGAGCATACCAGTCAAGGTGCAAAGAGCTGGTACTGGGTAATAGAGAAATCTGTCATAAACTAAAGATATGAACTTAGAAATTCCACAATTTCCTGAACACTTAGGTCAAGGATTGGCACCAATTATTTCTTTAACTAGGTGCTGAAGAAAGTTATGTACCTCTTAAAGAGGGAAATTTCCTTCCAACTGAAAACATGAGAAATTTAAACTCTTTGACAATATAAAACTGATCTGTGTACTTGTACTTTGAGGAAATATTTTTCATTCTGGATATACTGATCAAATTTGTAAGTTTATGGAGGGTAGGAACTGTATCTTAACTTTTTGTAAAATCTAATCCCCTCCCCCATCCTCAAATTCTAGCACAATAACTTTGTTCAACTCAAATTTTTTTTTGAGTGAATGAATTAATGATCTTGATGTAGTGGAGAGAACTAGACTGTGTTCAGGACACCTGGGTTCAGATTTTGCCTCTGACAGTTTACCTAGCTTGTGACCTCTGACTAGTTACTTTACCTCTGAAGCTTAATTTCCTGATCTACAAAACGGGGATTATAGTACTATCAACTTCACAGGGTTGTTTTGAGGAAAGTACTTTGTACCCTTGAAATGGTTTAATATGAGTTGTTGTCGTGATACTAACCAAACGAAAAATTCTGACAAGCCCTCCTTAAAATTTCAGTTCTGAGAGATATTAACAGACAAAATTAGGACCTATCTGGTAAATGTACAAGACATTCTTCTCTGAAAAGTAGACAAAGGGCATGAAGTAAACTACCTCTTCATTTTCCCATCCTGAAAGTTTTTGTGCGCAAAAATTGGTATCATGAGCCAAAGAGTGTAAACAACATTAAATCAGCTGTTGGACTGACTGTTTCACGAACCTTGCCCTGTCACCTGTTTTCAGGTAGCTCAGGGAAAGTAGCCGGTGTGGTCTCTGCAGTTCTTCTACTTAATGACAATAAGAGGTGGAGTGCTTAATCCATTTAAGTGACAGATAAACACGGCTGAAGGCGTGTCCTCTCATCTCCTCTCCGCCCCTCGGGTTGTAGGTCACATGAGCGGGGAGGACTTCCCCATTCCCAATCCCAATCTCTAGCAGTTATTATGCGAAGTCCTAAAGCCGGGCTAGCAGAGAAAAGTGGCCCTGGAAGAAGGGCAATAGGAAACCCAAAGCATCCGAAAAATCCGAGTTCGAAGAATGCCCCAGTTTACAGTGACTAAGGTAGAAGAAACAGAGGAGGGGGTAGCAGTTTTTGTCAGTCCAGAAGAGCCCAGCCTGGTAGAGGCGAAACCCCGGATTCAGGATCCCTGTGAACCAGGTGAGCAAGCGAAGAGGGAGTGGGGGAGCACACCCTTTTCGGGGTGGAGATCAAGGGTGGAGAGTTCCCAGGCTGCACATTGCATTGGGTACAGGATGCAGCTAAAATGTCAGTGGGAACTAAGACCCTTCTACCGTCGATCCGCATTAGGGGCACATAGAGGCTGTTGTCCTGTTTTTCATACTACTTATCTGTTGCTTCTCCAGATTTTTTCCTCGTTTTGTTTTTTTTTTGTTGTTTTTTTCTTCGCAAGATGTGTCCCACCTGCTTTGAGAATTTGGAACCAGTCATTAGCACCAGCATTCGTGATTTTCGCACACACAAAAATTGAAAAGAGCAGCTTGTGTGTTGATGTTGCATTTAATGTTGAAATTTTGCCCATAGACATTATCTAGTAACAACTTTAACCAAACTACATGAGGGCATTAAAACTTAACAGCTTATTAAAATATCACAGAGCATGGTTCAGTGGTTTACTACCTTGGACTTTGAAGCTGCCTGTGACTTTTAAAGTTACTTATATCTTTACTGGCTCGGTTTACCGATTGCTGAGTGTTGGAGGGAACAGCTAGCTAGTGAATTAGTTTAAACATTATTTGATGAAAGGACAGAAATGTAACAAATGCCGATTGTGGTGGCTGTACTTTATATAACAAAAGAGCTTAGTCAATATTTGATGAAGGCGATTGCCTCTGTTACTAATTTTTACTACAAATAGCAACTGTTCTTAACTATTGCTACAAAAAACAACTTCGTGACAGCCCCCTGTCAGATTTAAACCATTGCTTGACTGTACTTTGGTATTGAATATTCCCATTTAGAAGTATCTTAAAAGTTTGTGAATTTCCTAGAGTATCAAGACTTCTTCAAGGCAATGAGACAGATGATATAAATGGTTTTTCAAGGGCTTTTCCCGTTCTGTGATTACATGATTCTGATGTTTCATCTTTTAGTAAGCACCAGGACAATAATTGGATAGAATAGACAAGCATGGATAGGTTGTGACTTGCAGAGCAGGAGGGAATACACATGTCAAATCATAAACCCATTGGTATATTGGCTCAGCTGCCATAGAGTGTAATTGCTCACCTAGTTCTTATGGATTTTTGAAGACAGAGTTGTTCTGTTGTATCCAGCTTTTCTTGACCCCATGGACCATATGGCATGCCATTCTGATGTCATATCCTTTAGCATTTTAGCATGGTTCATGAGGTTTTCCTGGCAAAGATATTAGAATGGTTTGCCATTTCCTTCTCCAGTAGATCACCTTTTATCAATGCTCTCTACTATGACCTGTCCACCTTGGGTAACCTTGCAAGACATAGATTGTGGTTTCATTGAACTACACAAGCCCCTCCACCATGACAAGGCAGTGATCCAGGAGGGGCTCTTATAGAGAATATGGCTTAATCTTTTTCTGTTAGGAGAAAGACTAATGATAACTAACTCAGGTCAGTTATTATTGGAAATATGATGGAAGACATTAGGACCATTGGTCCAAGAGGTTACTCCCATTCCATTCAACATAGAATTCACTGAATAACCAGACAGAATGATAAACTTCAGGGCAGCTTTCATTTACTTTGTTTTGTTTTTGTTTTTTTGCTGGGCAATGGGGTTAAGTGACTTGTCACACAGCTAGGGAATGTTACGTGTCTGAGGCCAGATTTGAATTCTTGAGTCCTTCTGACTCCAGGGCTGGTGCTCTATCCATTGTGCTGCCTAGCTGTCCCAGCTTTCATCTACTTTGAAACTGAACCTGGTACTCTAGTATTTCAGTAAGAAGAAGCTGTCTTTCATACTTATGCTTAGCCTACACCTGACGAATTTGTTCTACCTTTAGATATTAACCCATTGCCACAACATTGTCCATTGTTTTTGCTGCTCTTTATTAGTTATACAAAATGGGAAACAAGTTCATCGTTTCACATTCTTCATCTCATTTTCTCTCTTATTCATGCTCTTTCCTATGATCCCAGTTTTACAAGAGAAAGGTTCCTAGCTCCAGAATGTTTGTAGGAAACTGAGATTAGAAATGTTTTAGGTAGTGACATAGCAGGCTCTCCTACCCAGGTGCATTGTGTAGTCTCATTATCTCTCCCAGCTGAAATCCGATTGCTAGGAAATCTGCTAAGGGCTGCATTGCACCTCTAATCTATGTGATTATCAAAGAGGTAATCAGTTGAGAAGCTGAGGAAAGAAGAGAAACATCTCAGATTCCCAAAAGAACTCCTTGCATGTACATAATGTTTTTAAGATTTACAAAGTTTCCTCATAATGACTATGAAGTAGGTAGTAAAGGTATTATTATCCTCATTTTACATACAATGGGGTAAGTGAGTTCCCTACAGTTATAGAGTTAATAAGAAGTAGTAAAGAGAGGACTTGAAACTAGATTCTGCTGCCGAGCTCTGATAATCTTGACTTGGTTGGTGGTGGTGTTCTTTGGGAGCATATTGTTTAAGAGGGATTGCAGATAAGGCTAGTCATGACTAAGGACATACATGATCAATAATAAATGTGTTCTTGAGCTCCTCCTATGCACAAGACACTGTGCTAGGCCCTATGGGGGATACATAGAGTATGTGGGATACAAAGAGAGAAGATATAATGATCTTTGCCCTCATGGAGCTTAAAGTCCAGTTGGGAAGACAGGACAAATAAATAAAAATATAACTTGTTTTCTTGTATTGTGATTTGATAATTGATTATAGAATAAAAAGTTCAACCAAGATATGAATGGCTAATGAATTATTTATGATGATAATCATATGGTGCTTAAAGTTTATACAATGCTTTTCTCACTGTAACCTTGTGATGTACATAATACAAGTATTATTCAAATTTTACAAATAAGAGAACTTAAGCTCAGAAAAATAAAATAACTTCCTAAAGATTCTGGCTGGTAAATGGTAGAAAGAACACCAGCTTTGAGATAGGCTTAGAACAGGCATTCTTTTTTTTCTTTTTTTCAAAATTTTTTAAATTTGAATTTAATTTTTAATTTTAATATTATTCTGGTAGACTGGGTAAAATATCAAGGATTAGTGGATTTGTTTGGGGTGGGTGGCCTAGACCTGAAATTTCACCAGTGTATGGAGGTTCCTTCCACTTGATGGTATCCCATGGTCTTGGACACTAAGAGGTTAAGTGGTGTTTGTTGTTGTTGTTGTTTGTCCTTTGTTCTTAGAGAGGATCATGATATCATGGAGACGATGCCATGACATGCACAGGGAAGTGGATTTAAGTGAGGGAGGGCCGTGCAAAATCACCAGCCTCATTTTCTCCTCCAGAGTTGTCTATAGTCAACACAACAAGTTTGTGCCTGAGACAGGACGTGGATCCAAGTCTTCATGATTCCAAGGCTGACCTCTATACTGTGCATTCCTTTACTCAGGAATCATGAATAGTAAATTATGGTTTGTTCATTATGTTGCTGTTTGATGCAGCATATGCCTGCAATAACTTTACAGTTTTTCAGAGAGGTGACAAATTAGAACAGGCATTCTTTTTTGTTTGCTTGTTATTAGGCAATTGGGGTTAAGTGACTTGCCCAGGGTCACACAGCTAGTGTCAAGTGTTTGGTCTGAGGTCGGATTTGAACTCAGGTCCTCCTGATTTCGGGGCCGGTGTTCTATCCACTGCGCCACCTAGCTGCCCCTAGAACAGGCATTCTTAACCTGAGGTTTGTGGATAAATTTCAGAGGGTTTAGAAAAAACATTACATCTTTATTTTCACTAAATCCTAACTGAAATTTAGCCTTTACATCCCTTCAGTTATGATGTTACAGTAATAAATGTTACTGTGAGACAGGGTACTTAGGTTTCACTAGATTGTTAAAGGTGTCCATGACACAAAAAAAGTTAAGGACCACTTGCTTAGAATCATGGATCTAGAGTCAATGTAGTACAGCCCACTTATTTTTACAACTGAAGCCTAAGGAGGCAGAATTTGAATCCATATCCTCTAATGCCACAACCAGTACTTTTTCTATAGTACTATCATGTCTTCCTGTGAGAGGGAAGGAGGAATAAGAATTCATGTATCACCTATTACATTTCAGGTGCTGTGCTAAGCAAACTCTGAAAATAAATGACCAAAGTGGCACAGAGGTTGTATATCAACTGTTAACTCTAACCAAATAGCCACAGAGGTTATACCGAAAGCTTTATACCTACTGTCAACTCTGAAAAGTAAAATAAAATGAAACCAAGAGTTCACAGAGGTTATAGGCAAAAAAGCCTTCTTTATTCTGTTGGAGGAGGAAAACTAGCCACACGGGCAGGAGGAGACCCAAAGTAGTGAGGCTAAGCCTTGATACATACAGTTTTGGGTAGACAAAGAACTGAGCAGTGAGATATAGCCATAGCAGTGAGGGCTAACAGCAATAATGAGGCAAGTTTGCCTACTGAAAAAAAGTCTATTCATAGCAGAATGACCAGAATTCATATTGCACCCATTACATATCAGATGCTGTGCTAAGCACTTTTTTTTTTCAAACAAATATCTCCTTTAATCCTCACAACAACCTTTCAGACTGAGTGCTATTTTTATCTCTATGTTACAGTTGAGGAAACTGAAGCAGATATTAAGTGACTTACCCAGAGTCACTCAGCCAGCTAGTGTCTGAGGCTGGATTTGAACTTGGGTCTACCTGACTCTGGGCCCTAGCACTTCATCTGCTTCACTACTACCTGTCTCTGATCTTTGAGAAAACCATATAATTTTCTCTGATCCTCACTTATATCTCATTTGGTCATGAACTCCTCCCCATGCAAGGATCCAAAAGGCAATTTCTTCTTTGTTCTTCTAATTTGTTTTTGATGTAGGAAATATTTGTTACAATGATTTTGTTTTTTTTTTCTTTTCAATAGGGATAGAGAAGAGGGGAGGGAAAGAAAATAGTACTTGTTAATTTAAATTACAAGCATATATTGTTAAGAATGCTAACCGAGAAAAGTCTATGTAAATCCTAGTTTTTCTTTCAACAAATTATCCCAAAACAAATCAAAATGTTGATAAGATTTTGAGTTTCCCAGGGTTCCCACAAAGTTTTATACTAAATAGTCTACATTTCTCATGATTTTTAATGTTTGCAAAAGACTTTTCTCCCAGCTACCCTGTGAGTAACTCGTGGCTTTCTAATTCAGTAATGGCACCACCACATTTTATGGAGTACCTATTTTACGTAGAGTACAGAGCTGGTCTGTGGATTATAAAGGTTACATATGACTTCTCCCTATTCACTTGAAGCTTCTGTTTAGTAGGGGGAATAAGTTGTCATTATATATTTAACAAAATACAATTCAATAAACATTTACAAAAAACTGTATCTTCACCCAGATAGCTCATATTCTTTCTACCAGATGGCTTTAATAATTCAGCCTGAGAGTTATCTTAGTGGTCATCCTTCAATGAATACTTATTAGGCACTGTGTTTGGTTCTGGTGATGAAAAGGAAACCTCTAGCGCTTTGTCCCCAGCATGCTGATATGGAAGTGAGACGCTTCTTCGCCTTGTGGTCCTCCCCATCATGACTTCAAGATGTCATTGTCAGTTGTCCCCACTCCTCATATGTGGCCCTGGTGACCACCTCCACGGTCCCATTGTCATAATTTACCCCTTTCCTAATGTCTTCCCCTACCAATACCTCTTCCTCTTCCCTTTTCACCTCCTTCTGATGTTCAAGGGTCATGGGCTTTGCCTTGGGGCCTACCTCCTGGCCCCAACATAACTGTGCTGCTACTGCTATACCTAAGAATCTATGAGGACCATGGCTTTCATAGATGACACCTGAGATTAGCTATGATGTTGGTGTCAGCCTGCAGAGGTAGGATCCTAAGGCTTTCTCACAACCTAAATGAGCTCCCCTCTTCCCAATGAATTTCCCACAGAATTTCTTGTTAGGGCTTTGATGAGAAATTTTGTATGAATAACATAAAATCCTAAATGTTGTTTACCCAAGTTAACAATCACAGACTTTTACCAGCACAACTGGAAGTGCCATTTAAGAGTGCTAGACGTACTGAAATCCTTTACCTAGAAGTCCCTGGCTCTCTTTAGGGCCATCAAGAAAGGTATGGTCTTCTGTCCTATTCCAACCTTGGCAGATAACTATAAGAACACCTCCTTAAGAAATTTAACCAAATCTTCAATAGAACCATTAATTTCTGACGATGAGAGAGAACTCAAAGGGCATCTAGTCTAACCAAAACCTGAGCAAGGATGCCACTCTCTAACATATCTAACAAGTCATCATACCTCTGCTTTTGTTGTAGTGGAGAGAGCACTAGATTTGGAGTCAAAGGACCTGGGTTCAAATTTTGGCTATATTTACCACTCACACAACTGTTTGCAAGTCACTTAATTTCTCTAAACCTTAGTTTCCACATGTGTAAAATGAAGAAATTGGGTTTTTTTCTATATAGGTCAAGACACTTTATGGTCTCCAGTTCTAAATCAAATGATCCTTATTGTAGAAGGTCTTGTGTCTGGTAAGACCCAAAATATACACTTTTTTCATGTGTGGTCTTCTTTTGCAAATCTAAGTTGCTCTTGGTTTAAGAACGTAAAAATATATTACTAAAGTTTGGTATGTCAAATTTTAAAGTATAATTTAAGCAATAACTAACCAAACTTTTAAAGTATTTTAAGTCCAAAAGGAACCTTAGAGATCCTAACTCTCTCATTTACAGATGACGACACCAAGGCCCAGGGAGGTTGTGACTTTAAGTATTTAACATTTTGTACAAATGGAACTACAAGCTGATTTCATTTTAAAAATTGTTTTATTGATGATTACTTTTATTTTATTTTTTCATCGTATTTTTCCTGAATATATTATTCCTTCCCATGTAATATAGTTCAACAAAATCAAAACATCAGCTGACTGACATTATGCAATATCCCACACCCTTAATTTCCCTACCTCTACCTTGAAGGAAGGTGAATTTTCTTATCTTTTCCTTTTCTTTCTGCCTCTTTCTCTGTGTCTCTTTTGCTCTTTCTTGCCTTCCTCTCTTTCCTCCCTAGATAGCCTGGTACAATACCCCCCCACCCTCTCAGGAGTTGCAACTCAGAACTCCTGAACTCGGGAAGTCCACTGGCCCCAGCTTTTCTTGCAGCAGGAATTATTGGCCCTCACCACAGGAGAAATAGTTTCTCAACTCTTCTCCAAGCCTAGCATGTTAGGTTTCTTTGTTTTACTGGGGCAAAGGGAAAGGAGTTAATGAGAAGGAGTCAATGACTTGAACAGAAAAATGGACCAACAAGCATTTTTTAAGTAGACACTATGTACTGAGCTCAGGGAATAGCAAAACAGAAGTGAAACAGAAGATGAACCAACATTTACAATAAAACAGATTTTCTGGGTTTAGTGCATCCATTACTTGAGCTATTCAATCTCATTCTAAGATAATAGTGAATTTTGTATTGTTTTTAACCTTTTCATGAAGTTCTGAAAATTGAAGGCTTACCTAGATTAAAAAGAAGTGCCTGGGTTTGGAATTAGAATAATAGTAATAATAGCTACCATTTACAGAATGCTTTAAAGTTCACAAACCATTTTACATATGTTATCACATTTAATTCTCACAACATGAGGTAAATGCTATTATCTCATTTTAGGGATGAGTAAATGGGTTGAAAGGTTAAGTGACTTGCCCAAGGTTACACAACTGGTTAAATTTCTGAGGCAGGATTTGAACTCAGGTCTTCCTGACTCCAAGTCCAACACCACATAGACTTTATTTCTCCCACATGTTGCTGAAGAAATTTGAAACAAGAAGACTCAGACTATGTTGTTCAAAAGCTTTGCCAGTGTGTTGCAGAAAGGATTTACTTTCAGAACCCCAAACTGTATTTCTGGACCAAATAATCCCCAAAATAGTCTGTATTCTGAAGCACAGAAATGTACCTTCCTACCATTGTCTTAAGCATGCTGCCTGTTTTATAATCCAAATGACTTAGTAGCAGTGCTGTCATTACATTTCTGAATGTAAATCTTTTGATCTCAGAGATTTGCGACAATGTGAATCAAATAATCAACAAACATTCTATTTTAATAAGGCCTTTTACTTGGCTTTATTCTGTACTTGTAAGTAGAAATGCACTTAGTTTTTCAAATTTTGTTTGAATCATCTGGGAAGAAATATTTGACAGTATAATGTATGATTCTTATGTAGTGATTGCTATATATAATTTTATATTAAAGTCTTCAATGATATTTTTAAAGATAATTTTGGAGGAATAAAGGCTGCTTAGCAATATGAATGCAATTTTTATTAATGATATTTTAAAAATTCATATTTTCCATTTAGTGAGGGATAACATCCTTGGAAAAATTTGAAAGATGGGTGTAGTTTTTTAGCTACATTTTTCTAAGTTGTTTTCCCCATGAACCTTCATATTTCTACTTGACTCAGGAGTTCATTTGTTCAACTTGCAATTTTGCCTTGCCACAGCCAGACAATGCTACTTATCCTCTGTCATTAACTTCTTGGCTTCTACCCCAAGTCTACTATTTGCAACTCTCTCTGTTTTTAAGCCTCACTGATCTTTTATCTTCTCGAAGAAGATTTAGAACACTAGGTAAAAGCATTCTGGTTATATACTATCTATCTATACCTTGATGTGCTCTCCTTTCTGCAGCTGTTTTTTCTTCCTTTCCTGTTGTTTCAGCAGAAGTGTCCTACTAAAAAACTAACCTTTTCATCTTTTTCCTTTTCTACCTTAAAAACACTGATTCCAAACCTCCTTTCCTCTCTTGTCTATCCCTTGTTACTATCTTCTTTCATTTTCCCTTTTATTGGTAGGATATAGGAGGAGGGGTGTCTTTATTTCTGTTATCTGTTACTTTCAGTTATCATTTCACTTTTTTTCTTTCCTGGCCAGACTCATGGTTCCCTACCACCTTAAAACACACACAGACACACAGATACAGACACAGAGATACACACACACACTCTCAAACACTCAAAAAAAGTTTTCATCCTCTTTACTGGAACTATTTTTTTCAAGATCACCAACAGTCTCTTAGATACATTTGGTTTGTGTTTTTTTTCCTCAGTTCTAATTCTTGACTTTTGCACTTCATTGAACACTGATGGCCACCTCCTCCCCCATTATCATGAATTTTTTTTTTCCACAGCTGCTTTGACATGTTACTCTGCTTCTTCTATCTTTTCTCATTTACGTCTCTATTTCTAACCAGTCATCCTTACAGGTTCTTCTTCCTTTCACTTAATAGTGACTATCACCCCAGGTTCTATCCTTTTCACCATTCATTTTACTGATTCACTCTTTTAAAAAGCTCATCTCTTCTCTTAACCTTACATGGATAACTCTTGCATCTCCATATCATCATTGTTCCAGTCACTTACAAGATATTTCCACTTGGATCAAGCAGTCAACAAGCATTGAAGTGCTCGGCGATGTGCTCAGTGCTAGGGATGCTCAGAAGAAGCAAAAGCAGTCCCTGCTCTCAAGGAGCTTACATTCTGACAGAGGAGGTGACATATCCACAAATCAGTGCTTATAAAATACATACAAGGTAGATGGGAGTTATTAGCCTTGGAGGGGAAGGAACTAGTAGCTGGGTAACTGGGAGATGGCACTTGAGCTGAGTGTTAAAGGAAGCTAGGAGTTCTAGGAGGCAGAGTATTCCAAGAATCAGGAACAGCCAATGAATGCAGAGGCACAGAGCTGGGAGAGGTAAAGTCATATTTGAGGAACAGCAAGTAAGCCACTGTTTATTACTGGATTGTAGAGGATATAAAGGGGAGTAATGTATTAAAAGAGGAAGATAGGAACGGGCCAGGTTGTGAAAATCTTGAAATGTCAAAGAAGTTTGGTTCTAGAGGTAGTAGGAAGCCATTGGAGTTTATTAAATAGAGAAGTGACATGGTCAGGCATAAAGTTTAGGAAAATTACTTTGACAACTGTAGTGCATAAGGTAGTACAGATAACTTCATTTTGCAGAGTAGGAAAATAAAACTCAGAAAAGTTAAGAGACTTGTCTTGGTAACATAGGCTGGTTAATAAAATGACCCAACACTGTATGAACTTAAAATGTTGAAAACTGTACACACACAGTGTTTTCCCTTGAAGGGGCTTCCTTTGTATCTTCCCATTCCTTGCAATAATAGCAACATCACCCTCCATCTTGCTTTCTAGGAATTATTTTGTACTTATTTTTCCTTGTCTCCAAAACCTAGACTGCTGCAACAAACTGATCTTCCCATCATCCTTTTATCCATGTCCAGGCCTCTTTCCTTTATACTACCTTACTTCACTTACAGTAAGAGAAGATCAATATAGTTCTTTAGGAGGTATTTTTAAGATCTTAACATTTAGGTCATTTCCAACTGCTCTATAACAAAGTTCTAGGTAATAGTTGAAATATAAGTCTAAAAGTCAAGCAATTTTTAAAAGTTTGCTAGTCATCAATGTTACTATGTGAAAAAGAATATTTTGTGGTTCCATACATGTTTCTTCAGTGTGCTTCAGATTTATAATCAAAAATATTTTTCCTAAGTGGCAAACGAGTTCAGAACTTTGAAATTTTACATATCTGTCTATACTTGCCAATTTTCCAATCTCCACATTTAAATCCAAAAATACAATTTTTCTACTTGAAACAGCATCACCTGAAATAAATGTTCTGTAAATGGAATAATACTGTTGATTTAAACTGAGATTGAATTCAAGATAAAATCCAGTGCTGTTGTTGTGTTTTTTCTCCTCCTCCTTCTTCTTCTTCTCCTTCTCTTTCTTCTCCTCCTTCTTCCTTCTCTTCTTCTTCTTCCTTCTCTTCTTCTTTCATGGCCATTTCAATAATGAACAGATGTTAGTTGAAGGCAAGCTGGTAACAAATTATACTAAAGAAAATGAAATGCCTTTAGTATTGCTTTTATGTCAGAGAGTTAAAAACTCCAGGGGGTTAATATGCATCTTGATTCTGTCTAAATAGTATGCTTATTGCTGCCATAAAATTGGCCTTTCTGCTAGCTGATAGGAATTTTGAAAAGGAAAGATCAGTTTTATCCTAATACAACCTAGTAAATATGATTTAACTGTGAAAGAGAGAGCTTCTGACTTGAATAGTGGAGACTTAATACTTCAGCCTCTCTTGTTTTCTTTTTGAATAGCAGCAGCTTTTTGTTCATCTCTCTATTGCTGTTAGGTAGGAAAGATTCATTAATTCATGTGGGGCTCTGCTTTGGCCGGGTATTATCACCAGTGTTAAGCAAGGACATAAGAAAGAGGTGGAATAATAAGAAAGGTGAGGTTTATTAAGGAAAGCTAGATGCTCTTGGGATTTTGACTCAAAATTTTTTTTTTGGTCTTAACATTCTTTAATTATGACTCTTCAGGGTGCTTTCCTATAATTTACAGTAAGAATGCAGTACAGTATGATTTGCTGTGTTAGGGAGTCAGAGTGGCACGTGGACAAGGCTGCATACCCCTTTCAACTCTAAATCTAAGATCCCAAGTTTTATCTCCCTTCAAAAACTTTTCTTGAAGCATTATTAGTTTCTACAACTTCAGCTTTATAGCAAAGTGCAGTATATTGGCTGGTGATGATCATTTCCTTTAGGAGTCTATGTCTCATATATTCATGTAAAATTCACATAACTTTTAACACACCATAACTAAATTTGCTTTTGTCTGAAATCATTCCAAAATTTTAAAAATTTGTATTGTAGGATCTGTTTTATAGAATGGAATTACTAGTATTGAATTAACATTCTCCAGGATTTAGTATCTAATGCTAAATTTTTCAAAAGTGCTTTAAGATCCATGTCTACAGCTAACCTCAGGTGCAGGGTTATATCCTAAAGCACACACTCTGATTATTGGATCTTGCCTGCTTACCTGACACTCACAAATGAAATGATCAGTCTGTTTACTACTCACTTTACAAGATGATTCAGAAGAAAGGGTACTAGCTAAGGAATCAGAAAACCTGGGTTCAAATCTTGCTTCTAATGCATACTGTCTGTGTGATCTTGGGCAAATCACTTAACCTCTTTTGGCTTCAGTTTCCATATCTGCAAAATGAAGGGGTTGACCTTAAGACTTTTGAGGCTCCTTCTAGCTCCAGATCTATGATCTTAAGTACAAATTAGTAGTTATTATAGATACAAAATTAAAGGACAAGACTTTTAACCCCCTTAGCATTTTATTTTTTAAAATAAATATTTATTTACATCTTTCATTTTTACATCATCTATATTTCCCAGTGTATTCCTCTTCCCTCAGAGCCAGCCTTTATAAAAAGAGAATTTAAAAAGAAAGGGAAAAAAAAAGAATAGTCCAGCAAAACTAACCAATATATCAAAAAAGTCTTTACATTATATTCATATGCCTTCTCGTGGCCTAGCTTGGTCATTATAACTTGGGAAGTCATAGAGATGATGTATAGAGTTACCATCAAGCACTTCTTTTCCAGTATCAGTGGCAGCATTGAATTGATTGCAGTTCCTCAAGGAAGAAGTTGTAGAGGGATGTGAGCCCCTGGATGGAACTGATGAGAAGAAGCTTGCCTAGGGACAACTAGATATAGTGGGCCATCTTATCTGACGAGTTGGCACTCATACTCTCTAGTCTGGACAGCTTGGGCCTAGGGCAAAGCTCAGTGGATTAAGTCCCCAAGGGCGTGGTTTGGAGGCCAGACATGGTCCAGCCACTCCAATAACAGGCTCTCAAGAAGATGGCCAAAGTAGAATGTGACACTTGGTTGGGGCAGGCTAAATATAGTAGATCACATCATGTAATTGTGCAATAACTAGAGCCATTGCCAGACTGAATTACATATTTTATTATTGCCCAATGAACTACTCTAATGGCAACTAAAAAGCATAATTGATTTTTTTTTAATTTACAATTTTCAGTTGTCCTGAAGCTAACACAAGGTGAGCACAAAAAATTTGATCTGGCAATCCAGATGCTGGGCCTGGACCAAATTAGTAGATGCCAGTATCCAGTTAAAAAAAGTGCTGAATTGCCATCTCTAGATATTTCCCTAGCAACTTCACACTCCATTAAATGTGGAGTGGGAGGTAGCTTAAAAGCTGTATTTAAATCCTTGGTTATAAAATGTGTTCATTTAATAATGTGGCATGAAGTAGCTTAAAACACTTTCTTCTCATTATCACTTCATTAACTAGGGCTTTGATAATGAAGTAAAATCGTCTAACCCCTTTTTAGGTGTGGCTCATCCTGCAGAGTGACACTGAGCTCATGTGAGTGGGTGTTTTTTTCCTTTAAAATTAATTTACCCAAATGTCAACTTGGTTCTTAGAGAATTCAAATTGAGTTAAACATATGAAGGCTGTTCTCCTAGATTTTTGTCCATTGCCAGAGTATTTACAGACATCAGTGAAGTTTTCATATTGTCTTTGTGTTTTTATTGTTGACCTTTTAGACCTTGAAGTGTCATGGCTAGCATTTTTATTATAAACTAATCTAGGTCCATCATCATGAACTTTCTTTTTTTTTTAAATTATTCTTATTTATTTTTTAACATTGATTTTTTAAAAAATTTTAGTTCCAAATTCTCTCCCTCTCTCCTGCCCTTCCTTCATCCATTGAGAAGACAGGAAATGTGACATCAATTGTACATGTGAAATCATGCAAAACATTAGCATGAACTTTGAAGCAAAACTCCAGTAAGTCACAGGAGCGTGAAGCTAGAGTAGAAAGGACTTTAGAATCCAAGTAGTGCAGATGAAGGCTTTGTTGTCTCAACTTTCCAGTGTATTACCAACGTATACACACATGGGTTCTCGTGCTAGTATGTGCACATATATATATGACAACTACCCCCACCAGTGTACTGTCTCCTCCTTAGTACCTATGTCCATTTTCCTTTTCTTCCCCTCTCACTCTGGTTTCTCAGAAACATCTAGAGCTGGTCCTTTTGTTCTATCAACTCTGCTCTATACTTTCTTTTCTTTCTTTGAAATAATTCTGTTGTTAATCAGTTTAACTTACTCTTTCTTCTACTCTGAATTGCTGGACCCCTTCTTCCTGTCATTCTTCCTTTCCCAAAAACCAAACCTAGGTTTTTTTCCCCACTATTGGCCTTCTCTGTTCCTACTTTAGCAGGCTGCTGAACACTGCTCGAGAAAGTCACAAAACTAGTCACTGACTAGGTACATTATAAATTTGTTATCTAATCTCATGTGAGCTCTCACTTTATTCTCTATTGCATTCTGTTCCAAACTTTCTCTTCTGAACTCAAAAAACCTATATCACTCTCCCTCTTCGCCCTTTCAGTCAAGGAGCTTGCCTCATATTTTACAAAGAAAAGAGACCGGCCTTCAATGGGTAGGGGAGAACAGATTCAGAAATGAAGGTGATATAAAAAGCAAAAAAAAAAATCTTTAAAAATTAAAAATTTGGGGGAAAATAAGAGACCATCCATTGAGTATTCCCTCTTTTCCTCAATTCTATAGCTCAAATCCTCTCCACATCCCTCTGTTTGCTTCAGTCTCTGACAAAGGGGTAACCCTTCACCTTTGCAAAGGCCAACTCCTTTTCTTGTGGTCAACCATCCATAACCTGTTCTATCTGTAGGTATATCCCTGAGCTCCCCTCATGTCTCACTTTTCTCTAGGCACTCTCTCAGAGACCTATTCAGCTTCCATGGGTTCAATTATTCCACAGCAGATGACTCCCAAATCTACATATCCAGCCCTCATCATCTTTTTATAGAGCTCCAATTACATGTCACCACCTGCCTGCTGGACTCCTTCAGTTGGATGTCCCACAGGCATCTTAAAGTCAACGTATCCTAAAGAAAACTTGTCTTTCTCCATAAATTCCCCACCTCCCAACTTTCCAGTTCAATGAAGGGCACCACCATCCTTCTGATCACCTAGGTTCTTAACACTGCATTTATCCTACACTCTTCCATCTTTCTCATTCCCTTAGCTATTAAGTCTTGTCACCTCCACCCCAACACACCTGCTTCTTTCTGCTCATACAGTGAGAATACAGAGTAGCCTACTTCAGGTCCTGATAGCCTTCCTCTTAGACTATTGCAACAGCATCCTTGCTGTTTTCCTTTGTCTATAGCTTCTTTCCTTCCCAGCCTTCCTCCACATAGTTAATAGATTGATATTCCTAAAGCACAGGTGTAACCATTCTTTCCTCTCGCTCCTTATTTCCTCAGAGAAAAAATATAAAACACCTTTGTTTGACATTTAAAGTGCATCAATTTGACTCCAATTTAACTTTCTAGATTGATTTCACTTACTCCCCTTTATACACAGAATTCCAGCCCAAACTGGATTACTTCCTTTTCCGCATATATGGCATTCTATCTCCTGTCCCTCTGTGCTTGCAGCTGTCCCCCATGCCTGGAACATTTACTTTCCTCCACTCTGTCACTTAGATTTCCTAGTTATCATTAAGGCATAACTCAAATCACAACATCTGCATGAGAACTTTCTTAATTTTTTCAACAGTTATTATTCTCCCTCTAGCCTCTGGAAATTACTACTTAATATTTTTTTTGCACAGGCTCATACATTCATCATTTTAAAAGAACTCTCTGTATGGAAACTCCCTCTAGCAAGCAAATCAACAATGACTGTATAGTTTATAGCCTTAGAGCACTGAGAGGTTGTGGCTTGTTCATGGTCCCAAAACTAGTGTTAGAAGTAGGACTTGAACTTGGATCTTCCTTTTTTCAAGGCCAGCCCTCCTCACAATGTATGAAAGTAATTGTCTTTGGATATATTGTCAACAGATTCTAGTAGGAAGCCCCATTCCCTCACCAACCTCAGGTAAAATGTAAGCTTATTGAGGACAGGAGAATGTTTTGTTTTTTGTCTTTGTATCCTCAGCACAGCACAGTATCTTTCACATAAATACTTTATAAGTGCTTGTTGAACTGAAATGAATCACAGTCAGATGCTTGTTTCCTCTCTTTTCATTCCCTACCCAGGAAAACTAAATTAATTTCTTTCCACTGAAACTATTTTAATATCTGAACAGGGCTTCCTTGCTTCCAGTATCTCCTCTCCAATCCATTTTTCACATAGCTGCCAAAATAATCTTTCTAGACAAAGGTCCCTTCTTTGCTTAAAAAAAAAAAAACCCAGGGATAAAATACAAAATACAAACTTCCATTTGGGGTTCTCCTTTCCGTGGCCCTCATATACCATTCTAGCCTTATTCTATGCTATATCCCTTCAGAAACTCTACATTGCAGCCCAACAGGGCTACTATGCTATTTTCTGATTTCTGTCAACCTCTCTGCCTTCATGCAGGCTGTCCTCCATGCCTGGAATGGACTTCTTCCACATCTCTGACTTTGGAAATC
Organism: Vombatus ursinus; assembly: GCF_900497805.2. Classification (NCBI taxonomy): domain Eukaryota; kingdom Metazoa; phylum Chordata; class Mammalia; order Diprotodontia; family Vombatidae; genus Vombatus; species Vombatus ursinus. The sequence goes on along the minus strand of NW_020954572.1, from coordinate 30,997,203 downwards.
CTTCTTACAGGGACAATCTCATTTTGCAAATCTTGAATGGCTATATAATTGTTCACTATTATTAATATTTATTAAAATGAAACATACCCTATGTGTACAGATTATATTAGTGTTATATGAATATTACAACTGTTCTAAGCTTCTCTGTGTAGTAAAATCTAGCTTTGAGCACAAAACCCAAGACTCATCTTTGTCACTGAAGTTGGGTTTAGGGGAGCAAAATAAGAAATCCTACACTTGCATATGAATAAATTTTCAATTCTAAGGAGCAGATAGTTAATCACCATTATGAGGATGAAGAATATGTATGAAGAGTAAGGTAGAGAGAGAATAGAAGAGTAATAGGTTGTGGTCAGACAAATTTCAGAGTTCTTGGTCACAGAGATAGCACTATTATGAACAGTGATAAGATAAACAGTATGACCTTCATCTTTGCAGTTGAAATAGAGTAAAGGTGGCAATGATAGGAATTGAGGAGATTGAGGTACTGTAAGGCCAAACTGTTTGCATGGATATCAGCATACATATATAGAAGTCCCCAAGTATAACGTCAGGTGGTGAGGTGGAGAGTAAGATTGGGCCAGGTACTAAACTCCTTGAAGAAAGAGGAAGAATGGCTGATGTATAATACAGTAGATTAAAAACAAACAGGATCTTGAGAGGGTAATAGAGGTTTACAGAGACACTGAAAGGAAAAGAGGTAGCTTAGGTAGAGATGGGAGCCAGGAAGGCAGGGTCTTGGGTTGGTGGGGGTAGGGGCGAATCATATTTCTATGAGTTTGAGGAAGAGGCCTGATGTCAAAGGGCAATTTGTTAACAATAAAATGGGATTCCAGAGGGCAGAGCAGAATAAGTGCCTGAGATCCTGGGGGTGTTAGAGAACTTAGGTAGGGATACTAATACGAAATACAGGTGGAGATACCTAGCTATCTGTTAAATCTAATCCAGAAAGATTTCATGTCCTCTATTTGAAAGGAGATGTTAAGTTGAGCTTTAAAAGAACAATAGAGAACAAGACCATAATTAGAGAAACAGTCCTGTACAGCGGGCTCTCTGAAAACCTCACAACTCTTCTTTTTATTTGGTTCACATACTTGTTGAGCAGCCATTAAAAGTGAAATTTCAGTTGTAGACAAGTCATTTATAGAAGGAAAGGTTTTCAAGTGCTATTTACAACAGTTTTAATAGTACAGTGTGAACATAGCTTAAAATAGTTCAGAACATACTTATATAGAATAGCTCTTGGAGGAAGCTGATTTTTAAAAAAATCCAACAGCCTCAAGATTAAAAAAAATTAAGGTTGAGAGTGCCTTTATTATGCTTAGAAGCACTGGCTCCTATGTTTTTAGCCGTGTAAAATTAATGGATATCAGAATGTCATAGGATTGATCAGTCATATGATAAAGGATTTAGAGCTAGAAGGCATCTCAGATTATCTAATTCAACCCCACTTCTTTTACAGTTGAGGAAAAGGAAGCCCAGAGAGATTGAGTGATTTGCCCTGGGTTATATAGATAAAAAAAACTGGGATTTGAACCCAAATCCTTTGACCACACTGCCTTATCTCATTCTTGCTTATCTCATTTTTCTTAGCCTAAAATAATGTTAAATAATGAATTCATAAGTATATTTTACTATTTTTTTCCTGCAGACAAAATAAAATTTTGTAAGAATGTAATGATTTTAACTTCAGTCTAAAGAAACTCTGCATTTGAAGGCAGAAAACCTAGGTTTACATCTCAGCTCTGATAATTACCAATTGTATGACCTGTGGCAACAATCACTCGATGTCATCGAATCTATTTTCTCATCTTTAAAATAGAATAATAAATATATTGCTTGTGTCACAGTTATAAGAAAATATTTCATAAATTGTAAATTGTATATTATAAGCCATTTCTTAACAATCGATGAATCATGGAGCTATGAAAGTTGGTGTCATTATTGTCTTCCTCTTTTTTACTTATAAAAGGCTCTCTTACAATTAATCTCAACCTCTCACAAATTAAAAAAAGTATTTTTAATGCTTTTCATGTCTGACCTGAGGGAATAATTCACAAAGTGTCCTTTTCCTCCATGCTCCTAAGGCTGTGTAAACAAATATCACCTTCTTCATTCCTCTCTGACTTTTTAGCAAGATAGAGAATTTGAAGCCACCAAAACTTTTGCCAGGCTTATTCGGTTACAAGCATTGTCAAGGGAATAGAGGCACTCTGAAGAAACATAAGGGGAATAATGGTTTATTTCTGCAGAGTTTTAAAAAAATTAGATTTGTGATAATGCATATAAAAAGCACTCTGATTATCATGTTTCCAGAAGTATATGCGTGATAGGCTGGGCAAAGTATGGACAAGTACTTTAAACAGTAAAGTGTACAATTTTGTATGAGATAAGGTTGCTTGTGATTCCTTAGCTACCATTTTCTTGAGTCAAGTCACAGGGCCAGAGGGAAGATTGCCCAGATAAATCCCTTTGAGTCATCTTTCTTACATGTGTGGGCAATATGTCTTGCTAATTTAGACACACCTCTTTTCACTCTCAGTCACCTTTTCTTCTTCCTCACCTGGTTTATTAAGGCAGCTTTGGGATAGCAATGCTGCACTATGCGATGTTATCCTCATTCTCCTTTCTATTGTTTTGTGCCCCCTACTTCTTTCTCTTTTTCCCCACTTTTCTCCAAGAACATGGTTAACTGATTAAAATCCTTAATGTAAATATGATAAAAAATAAATAATTACCATTTTCCTGTTAATTATATTTTATAAGAAGCTTCCATGACTTATCTATAAATCTTCTTCTTTTTTTTTTTTTCATTTTGGCTAGGCAATGGGGTTAAATGACTTGCCCAGGATCACACAACTAGTAAGTGTTATGCGTCTGAGGCTGGATTTGAACTCAGGTCCTCCTGAATCCAGGGCCGGTGCTCTATCTACTGCACCACCTAGCTGCCCCTATAAATCTTCTTGATAAGTTTTTAATTTGTTACAATTTAAAACATTTGGTTTTGATGGCATGACATGAATGGAGGACACTGTGAGACATTTGGAGGACCTATTTGTATAGATACATCTATAGCTAGATATACGTGAAAATAATTAGCCATCAACCAATTTTTTCAGTTCAAGGACAAGTTGCTTTCTCCCGTCTCGTGTAAGAGTGAGTTTTCTTCAGATGGGGATGTTTTGATCTAGAAATGTACCTGAGACTTTGGGAAAGTAGATTGAAAGTTCAGGAAAAAATTGTACTTTGGCAAGTGATTCTAAATGTTGGAAGTTCGAAAAGGATTCTATAAACAAACAGAATTGTAATATTCCAGTTACAAATTATCCCAAGGGAGATGTAGCCACACAGGAAAAGGTAGATTCTATAAAGTGTAGATCATTGTGCTTGATCCTTAGCCAAATTATAAAACAAATGATAATTTAGCAAATGGTTTATGAACACCTAGAAAGGAATATAGTGAACACTGAGAGCCAGCTCATTGAGATCTGCCAAACTAACTTAATTTCACTTTTTGGCAGTGTTACTTGCTTGGTAGATCAGGAAAATGCTGTAGATAGACTCTGTCTTGATTTTACCAAGGTATTTGGCCAAGCTTATCATACTGTTGAGGTTTAGAGTTGGGAGAGGTGGTTCAAGTGTGGAAGAATTCACTTCTCTGTAACCGTTGACAGCTTTATTGATGCAAAATTAGTGGGCTCGCTCTGAAAAGAGGATTAGCAACTTAGAAAGGGGTAGAGGTCTGTTTTATCTTACAAGATGAGGGGAAGGGATTGTCATGACACAGGATGAGGAAGATGGATGACAGGATAGGGGACTCAGGATATGGAAGACGGGAAATTTTATGACTCAAAATGAGGAAGACAGGGAATTTTTATGGTCCAAGATAGGGGGAAGTTTTATGGTATCTCAAGATAAGGGGAAGAGACTCTAAGATACCCTCAAATTCAAGAGGGGCCTCCCAAAGTATTGGAAAAACAACCTTTAATTAATTTTTTTTTAAGCTTTTAGCTTTTAGCTGTTTGCTTTTACATCATTTCCCCACTCGGCCATTAGGTCAGAGAAATCTTTCAGAGAAAGGGGCAAAGGTGGTTGTCTTCAGTAGCTGCTTCCTGCTATTCATGAACAGTTTCTAATAGTGCAGATCAGAAGCTTTGCCACAATTTATAGTCTTCTAGAGTTACTTGGGGGAAAAAAACATCTGGTATTGGTGGAAAGAGTTTCCCAAGTTGACAAAATCTTAAGTCCAGACCCACAGCCCCACACCCTGGAAATACATACCCTCACACTGACAAACACTCTTGTCTTTGTCTAACTGTCTGGATTTCTGTCTTTCTTTTTTCTTTTAGTCTGGGCACTTCATTTAGTGTTGAATCTGTTGGAATAGTAATGCCTAATGGTGGGATATCTGTTGCAAATTGATGGTTTCTGCATTTCTAATTGTATGTGATGTTTAAATGCTGGTAGGGTTTATGCAGGTATGAGCTCATAAAGCTCCCTGCCATTATATCTAAGCGTAGTAAGTAGACAAATGGTAGGTGTTTCCTTGAACAAGTAAGTGAAAAAGTGTTTAATATTAAAGAAATAGAGAAAAAATATGATGAATCGTGTGTAATCAAGAGTTGTAAGACTGTGTTGAACTGTAGGTCACAGTAACTCTCTCGAAATTAGTGATGAGTTTATACTGTTTTCCCTTCCTGAGCATTACATTTTCCTCCTCCAAAAGTATTCACTAGAAAATCCTTGCAATTGTATTCAGGAGCTAGAAAGCATTAAAGAGATCTCCCAATTTCTTTTTCTGCCCTGTACCCTCCATCCATAGGATGAAGCAGAGGAAGAAAAAAGGAAACCAGGTGACATAGGAGGTTAGGTAGAAGAATTAACTTTGTTTCTCTTGTATTTTCTTATCTAGATTCATTCAACTTGTGTTGACTGACTTTATTCTTTTGAGTGAACTCTCCCCTCAAATACAGTATCAATTGCCAGCTCCCTGCTCTACATCTCTACCTTGATATACCACTGACAGTTCAAACTCAGCATTTCTAAAACTGAGCTCATTTTGTAAAAGTGACCTCTGTTTCTCTCTTTTTGTTGATAGCATCACCATTCTCCCAGGCACACAGCTCACAAACTGTCATTTTTCAGTAGCTCAGGTACAGCTTGGAAGGAGATGGAGTGTCCCATAGATCTCTACTTGATGCTGTACTTTTGATGTCTAATAGTGATAAAGTCAAGTCTTATGTTTGGTTTAACAAATCGTCTTCAGGAGTATAATGTGATGGGGATATATAGCTAGAAGCAGTTCATTTAGAGAAGATCTGGGAGTTGATAGGGTAGCAAAAAAAAAAAAAAAACTAACTTGATTTTAAGTTGCATTTAGAAAGGCATTGTGTCCAGGACTAGTGAGATGATAGTCCCATTGTGCCCTCTTCCGATTAGACCACATTTGGACTATTGTGTTCGGTTTGGGGCACCTATACAGATACGTTCCTATTAAATATATTTTCACATTAGTAATGTTGTAAGGAAGAATTAGAACCAATAGGAGGAACCACCAGAAAGAGGAAACAAAACACAACAAAAAAAAAATAGCAAATGGTATATTTTGATTTGCATTCAAACTCCGTAGTTCTTTCTTCTTTGTGGATAGCATTTTCCATCATGAGGCCTTTGGAGATGTCTTAGATCCTTGTATTGCTGAGAAGGGTTAAGTCTATCAATGTTAGTCATCGCACAACATGGCTGTTACTGTGTGCAACGTTCTCCTGGTTCTGCCTCACTTCACTAAGCATCAGACCATACAAGTCTTTCCAGGTTTTTCTGAAGTCAGCCTGTTCATCATTTCTTATAGCACAATAGTATTCCATTACATTCATATACCACAAATTGTTCAACCATTCCCCAATGGATAGGCATCCTCTCAGTTTCCAATTCTTTGCCACCACAAAAAGAACTGCTATGAATATTTTTATACATGTGGGTCCTTTTCCCATTTGTATGATCTCTCTGGGATATAGCCCTACTAGTGCTATTGCTGGGCCAAAGGCTGAGCCCCTTTTCAACTCCAAGATTCCTTCTTGAAGTTCTTTGGGAACAGATTTGATCTATAGCTGCAGTGCTTTGAACAGTATGGTACCTTGTACATGGTAGACATAAGCATTTAATAAATATTTTTAGAATTGAATTGTATTTATTGAAATTGCTTTATTCAACAGACACCAAGTGTGTGCTATGTGTAATTCACTGTTTGGGAGGGGAAAATGGAATGGCAGAGATTGGAAAGACAGACAATGCTACAAATATATAACTTAGAAATTTCTTGAGGTAAAATCATATGCCATTATTTAACTTCTGAATCATATGTGGTCTACTTAGGATCTAGACCTGAAAAATAACAAGGGTTTTTTTCTCCCCCCCGCCTAAATATTTTATTTTTTTCCAGTTACATGTAAAAAATTTTTTAACATTTTTTAAAAAATTTTGTGTTCCAAATTCTCTCCCTTTCTCCCTGCTCTCCCCTTCCCTTCCCTTCCCTCCTCTCCTCCCTCATTGAGAGGGCAAGTTATTTGATATAGATTATACATATGCAGTCATGCAAAACATATTTCCATGTTAGTCATGTTATGAAAGAAAACACAGACTCCTCACCTCACCCCCCCCAAAAAAACAAGAAAAATAAAGAAAATTTTTAAAGATATACTTCAATCTACATTCAGACTCCATGAGTTTTTTCTCTGGAGGTAGAATTTTTCATCACGAGTCCATTGGAATTTTCTTAGATCATTGTATTGCTGAGAAGAGCTACATCATTCACAGTTGATCATCGTACAGTATTGCTAGTAACAAGGTTTTCAAGAAAGGAGAAGACCAAAGAGGAAGGTGGGAGACGACTTATAGAAAATATCACTAACAGCATCTTGAGTATATAGAAAGAAGGTGGCTACAATAGTTATAGGGTAGAATGTGATGCAATATTTCCTGGGAACAAACTCACCACTTTTCTAAGCTAGGATATTTCATTACTGTGGATTATTGCTTTCAGTGACCACAAATTAATCTGGTAGATTTAGTGACCTAGAGTGAATGTTTGTTTAGGATTTGCTCTATATGAATAGCTTGGTAGTCACCTGTAGAATGTTTTTTGAGGAATAGCAGAAGATCTCTTCTGTCTAAACAGCTCTCTCTAGCCTACCATTTCCCTGAATTGCCCCTTATAGTTAGCCTGGAAAAAATATATAATAGCCACTCCTTTGAGTTAGACTTAAAATCATTTTAAAATGTGCTGCCTTCTCACCATGGAATATTCCTCTGCCATTCTAGGATCTTTCTTCCATTGGTAAGTTATTTCCTCTCTTTCCCCCAGCCTCCTCTCCTTTTGGAGAAAGAGTCTAGACTGGCCATGCTTCATTCCCTCCCCAGGCTTACTTCTAACCTTCTGAACTGGAACAGCATGATCCTCCTTCATGTTCCACCCACCTTCATCTCCCTTTTGTGTGTTGTCTTCCCAGGTTAGAATGTAAGTTCCTTGAGTGCAGAGCCTCCATTTTGCTTGTATTTGGATCCCAGCACTTAGCACAGTGTCTGGCACGTAGTAAACACTTAATAAATATGTCTTGCCTTGCCTTGTCTGTTACCTGGAAAGGAAAGGAAAACTCTGAAGAGTTCCCTCTAGTCTTCCCTTTTTAGTACATCTAATAGGGATTGGTGTATCAGATTAATTTTTTGGCATCTTGTGAGGCACAGGGTTTGAGTCTGTAAAGGGTGTAAAATTCAGGACTGGTTGAATTATTTTTTGGAGGGAGTGGAGGAGGGATGGGGTCTGGACTTAAAATTTCCTTGGTATAGGAAGCTCTATGGAAACAGCTTTCCTCAGTGCAGAACCTCGTTATCTGTAATTTATCATCTTAGGGAATTTCTTTGATGCACTGAGGGATATATGTCTTGTTCATGGTCACACAGGTGATATATGGCCTAGGTAGAAACTGAACCCAAGGGTTTCTGATTCCAAGGCTGATGCTGCATTATACTATGCTGCCTCCAAGGCAGGGCTTCTTAACTTTCCTGTGCCATTAACCTCTTTGACAGTCTAATGAAGCCTATGGACCCTCTCTCACAGTATTGTTTTTAAATGCATAAAACAAAATACATGGACTGACAAAGGAAACCAGTTATATTGAAATGGTTATAAATATATTTTAAAAATAAGGCCAAATATTCCAGGTTGAGAACCACTGGGCTAGATGCTTCCATGAAATGCTGACTATAGCTATTAGGCTTATGTGGGGGTACCTTAAGCAACTAAGATGACAGTAAGGGTACCAACTAAGGGAAGGTAGAATCTAAACAATTAAGCATTGAAAGGAGCTATAGTTCTGTAAAATTGGTTCTAAATCAGGTTTTGAACTGATAACTACCAGTCAGTCAATAAATACTTCTTAAGCACCTACTATGTGCCAGGTACTGTGCTAAGTGCTGGGGCTACAAATATGAAAAACAAAGGTAGTCTGTGCCCTCAAAGAGCCTACTATCTAACAGGGGAAGACAACACAAAAAGAAGCTGAAGCTGAAAAGGGGAGTAGAGAGGGTACCCAATGTGGGGGCAGGGTAGAGTCCAGTCCAAAGGAAAATGAAGAGATAGTTGGTCTGGGAGCCCACTCTAAATGGAAGCTGTGGGATGGGTTCTTTCCTTCTCCCTGCCACCCCATTCCCCAGGTCAGAGGGGCAGAGAGTTCTGAAGGCACTGATCAGGAATGAGTACCAAGGCTGATGCAATCTTGCAGAATGATGAGTTTCCTGATGATGAGGTTTCCTGGGGGCATGATGAGGCCAGTCCAAAGGAATACATAGAGTTGGCATACAAGACTTGTTGTATACAAGTTGGAAACAATGCCAACCCCAGAGGGTTCCAGTATCATTCTTGCAGATCTAAACCCTCTCCTTCCTTCCATTTTCTTTTTGGAGGTAGCTAGTCAAGGGCAGTAAATTGCAAATGTCTTATCAAATTCACCCTAAGTTAGCCCAGGAGAAATAATCACTAAATGTAAAATGGTGATGGTTTAAAAATATATATAATCTGGGTACATGTTGGGCTACACTCATGTGGTTGTTTTTAGTTAGCTCTCCTATAAGGATTATCGTTATGTGTTAAGGGCATGTATAAGTCACCCCAACATGAGAATTTATCCACTTAGAGAGACAAGACAAAGCTGTTTAATGTGTATTTTTCTGCAGCTAATTTCAGTTTTATAATCTTTTTGTGCCTGGTATTTGGCCAATATAGGCCCTTTGGAGCTTTATGTCCTCATGTTTCTGCTTATGACTTTTGAGGAGGTGGAAATGCCTCAGTGCAAGAAACTAGAGATCAGGTGTCTAAGATTGGTTTTTTAAATATACCCAAAGAGGTATGAGGATAAATAAACCTTCATATGTATGCTGATCATTGATGTTATTAATCTCATACTTTATCTAAAGAATGCAAGAGATCTTTTTGTGGAGACTGGCTGGTAACTCCTGCTGTAGATTGTGAAGACATTGAGTAATGAGATAACTACTATCAAATTTCTTCAACTACAGTTGTGCAGTTAGTAACTGGAAGAAACTGCTGGTCTTGATTGGCCCTGTTTTCTCCAGCAAGGTACTTAATTCTAGTGAAAACCAGAGAAACAGGAAAAGACCATTCTTCCATGGAAATTAAGTGTTGAGCTCTTTATGGAGGAATGCTGTCCTAGAAGTCAAAAAGATTTGGTTGGGTTTGAGTCCCAGCTCCAGACATATGCATACTAGCTATGTGACTGTGGTCTAGTTATTTAATTTCTCAGTGTCCCAGGCTACTCCCAAAGACTGAATTGCAGATCAGCTTTGAAACAAGCCCTTTGAAAAGGTTTTATTATGTAACTCTCTTTCAAATAGTCCACAGACTTTTTGTTTGACCCTCTAGGCATATAGGGAATTAGATAAAATCTGTATTCCTTATTAGTCACCTAGGAGGAATTATTCTGAGCATACAAGGGTGTTGCATGTTTATCATATGAGATATTTAAAATTTTATTTTTCAGAGTAAGCATACCTGATAATGGGAAAAAAATGGAAAACAATGTTCTCAGAGTCACCTCTTCAGTTTTGTGTTATACTTCTGTGGTTTTCATTTGCAACTACAATATGGGTTGTGACTAATAATGTCTATTATGACCCAAGAATAACTTGATTTATAAAGGGTATGGAAGAATAAGAATGTTATAATAACTCTGAGGATTATGTGGCTTTAAATATGAAGTAATAAATGAAGAAGAATTTAGTGTCATTTTGACTAATGCTATCCACTCCCAATGTTGGGCAAACTTGGTTATATCTGGGAATGACCTCAAATCTAAACAGGAAAGATCGGGATAAGCTAATTCAGATAATACAATATAAAGGTGTTTTGGTATGTATCAAAACAGGGCTGTTATATTGATTTCACAATTTGGTATGTAGTATGTACACATATTATAGCATGTACACATATTAATGCCCTTCCACTTAAACGCAGTGCCAAATCTGAATTATCCCGGGCATGGCTTGTTTCAGGGTACATTCTGACCAGAAAGAATGAACTTCCAGATTTGCCCTTGTTTTCAAATCATAATGTTAGTGATAATCAAATTTTGGCAGATGGACATCTGTATATCAGTAATTACTGGATAGGTATTTGTCTGCCACTGCCTAAGACAATACCTTTTGTCATTGAAAATATTATTGATAGCACACAGGGCAGGAATCACATGGTACCAACCACCTGGCACCACCTTGCTGTGATTACTCAGAGCTGAAGTGAGAGGGAAGCCCAGGTGCCAGCATTCTTCCAACTTTCCTCCCTCAAGAAGAAAGGAAATTGGGGCAGCCAAGTGGTGCAGAGGATAGAGCACTGGCCCTGGAGTCAGGAGGACCTGAGTTCAAATATGACCTCAGACTCTCACTAGCTGTGTGACTCTGGGCAAGTTTCTTAACCACAATTGCCTCACCAAAAAATAAAAAAAGAGAGAGAAAAAGAAAGGAAATTTAAGTCAGATACTATAGAACCCTAAACATAACCATCACCATTATTATTCTGAACTTAATATGTCCATCTGTTGCTATGATAGAGAAACAAGAGCGATTAAAGGGAAACTTGATTATCATGTGGATATAAACCTTTACTGCTCGATTCAATTCCTTGTTATTTATCCTTGTCTTTTGTATTAAATTATATGCCATTTTACTTTTATGATTCATGTGCCCTTTGTATAATCTGGCATAGAAATGCCATTGATAGCGTCGCAAGACAAGATTTAGATGGAAGTAGCAAGGTGTCCCAGAGTCCTGTGGTGGGGACCTTTGGTGAACATTGTTATACACACTTATGGATTTGCAATTTTCACCATTTAGTCTTATACCATGTGTAAAATACCTCAGATAACTCTTTTTGCTGATAGATTCTGATTAAGTATGGTGTTTCTTTCCCCCACTCACCTTTTTTGAGTGTTTATTTTAATTTCTGATAATCCTGGTACCAATGAAAAGTATTGTTGAACTTTCTCAAGAAAATAGCATAGGGATTAGCTCCCAGGTATATGTGGGTAGCTAGTGTCCCTCCCCAGCTGGTACCTCAGTAGTTGTTATCTTTGAGAAAGTACAAGTCTTACTGGTTAGCTTTAATATTGTAACTTTAAATTAATTAAGACTGCCAAAGAAGTGATTGGTGAATTGCTTTGATTGTGATTTTTAATACCTGTTGCATTAGGACCTTGGTTTAGTTCCATCACTGTATTACATTCAAAGGCAGCACGGTATGGTTCAAAAAATACAAGACTTGGCATCAGTAAGCCTGGGCTAGAATCCTGGCTTATACATTAATTGGCTTTGTGCCCATGGATGAATCAGTCAACCTCTTTGCCCTTCAGTTTTCTCATCTTAAAATGGGAACAATCCTTGCATTGCCTACCTCACAGAAAGTAAGGAAAGTGCTTTGTAAGCTTTCAAGTGATATATAAATGGCAGTTATTAGGCATTATCATCACCTATTTTCTATTGTCATTTTTTTTTATTTTTAATAGTTTTATTGATGTCTTTTATTTTTATATCACATAGATTTTCCCCATATTTCTTCCCTTCCTGTCTTCCAAAAAGACTTCCCTTAAAACAAAGAATATTTTTAAAAGAAGAAAAAATTCATTAAAACTGATGAACACATTAAAAAAATTGACATTATAGGTATTGTTCCATACTTGTAAATCTGACCTCTGCAAAGAAGCAGAAGGAAGTATCTTCTCATATGAATGTAATTGCATATTACTATGTCATAAGAAATGACAAATAAAAAGAATTCAGAAAAGCATGGAAAGACATTCCAAGTGAACTAAACAACCTACACAATGACTATAGCAATGTAAATGGAAAGAACAAAAAAGCCAAAACTGAGTGCTGTGTAATTATAATCATCATCCAGGTTTGGCTCTGGAAAAGAGCCCTGAGGCTCTTTTTCTATTTCTGTTTCATTTTATTTTTGAAAAATATTTCTATTTTATGAAAAAATTTCTTTTTCATTTCTATCACTAATAGCAATAGAAATGCAAAATAATATGATTCTGAAGTTTCACTTCATACCCATCAGATTGTCAAAGATGACTAAAAGAGGAATGGCAATTATAGGAGTGCCAGTGTGAGTGAAGGCACACTAAAACACTGTTGGTGTAACTGTAAATATTGGGGGCAGCCATTCTGGAAAACTATTTGGAACTGTATACAAAAAACCATTAACCTGTGTATTCCCTTTGACCCAGGAACCAATTAGTAGGCATATGCTCCAAAGAGAAGAAAGACAAAGGGAAGAAAAATATTTATAGCAGGTTTCTGTGGTGCTTAAAAAAAAAAACCTCAAAAACAAAGTGGGTACCTATCTGCTAAGGAATGGCTTAACAAACTGTGATGCACTGGTAGAGTATTATTCACTGCAAGAATGACCAAGGGGTAGGATTTAGAGAAACATAGGAAGACTTATATGAATTGATGCAGAGTAAAGTAAACAAAACCAGGAGAACAATTTGTGCCATGACCAATCATGACTTCAGAAGACATGATAATGGGTTTTGGTTTTCTTTTCTTTTGTTTTGTTTTTAATGTGAGGCAGTTGGGGTTAAGTTACTTGCCCAGATTCACATAGCTAATGAGAGTTATGTGTCTGAGGCCGAATTTGAACTCAAGTCCTCCTGACTCCAAGGCTGGTGATCTATCCACTGCACCACCTAGCTGCCCCCAGAAGACATGATAATGAAGCAAGCATTCCATCTCTGGGCAGAAAGTTAATGGATTATAGATATAGAATGAGACATACCTTTTCAGACACAACCAATATGTACATTTGTCTTGTTTTACTATATTTGTTATGAAGTAAGGCTTTTATTTTGTAGGGGAAGAGTTGGGGGAATAGGAGGTTAGTGATAGATTTTTAATAAACAATAGAGATTCATGTTTTCATGGTCAACCCACTTTTCCTGGTTTGTTTGTGTGTGTGTGTGTGTGTGTGTGTGTGTGGAAATGTTCATGTTGGATAATGTTTGTTAATTTAATAAAAAAAAATTTGGGAATAAAGCATTGAATGTTGCTGGGTCTGCCGTTTTGCAAGGTGTGAAGTGAAACAATAGACTTTTAAATATGCACTTCTGTAGCATGTTTTCCTATGTTCATTTGTAGTTTGAAATTTGTCTTGGGAAAGCTCTTTTGTCATGTCCTCTGACCTCTAGAGGAATGGTCTAGTCATTTGTTTTTCATTGCAACTCATTTTTTTTTCTTTTTAACTGAGAAACAGTTGTTACATTCAGACTTTTCATGACTTTGTTTTACTTTTATTTCATTAATGTATTTTGGGGGAGATTTTTAACATTTGCTCATTTCCTTGTTTTCTTTTTATCATTCATTTTTCCTTTTCTTTTTGATTGTTTGTTTTTCAGACCCGAGTCAGAACTCCATCACAGGAGAACACAGCCAGCTGCTAGGTACAGTATTGCAGAGGGGACCAGCTTCTCTCTGTTGTGGTCCTCCCTGCCTATACTAACCTGGACATTTGAGACTTTGTGAATTGAGTTCCCTCATTAAATCTCTTTTTTTCTTTCTTTGTTTCTTTCCTTTCTCACTATTTCCAACTTTTTTCCACCTTTCATAGCCATCATTTAGTAAGGGTTTTTGGAGATCATCCTGCAACTTGGTTGTTAAGGCTCAGTTTGCCTATATTTAGAAAACCTGTTTGTTAGTGATCTTTTCCCAGAGTCTATAGTTAGAGAGAAAATTGTGGGAGTTAGAACCCCTTTGTTCCAGTACAATCCTAAAAGGAGTCTATTGTCAGTTGTACTGAGTAGAATGGGGAGAATACAAGTTCTGCATGATATCCTGAACTTTGCCACTGCCTTACTGTGTGACTATTTGGTGGGTGTTTTATGTTGTTGCTTTAGGTACTTTCATTTTAATATTTCAAAGTGTTTTATAAATAACATTATCTTAAGCAACCCTTAGCTATTTATGTTTCCCATTCCATTTCAAGCAGGATGTCATGGTAAATTAGTTTTCTCATCATTCCTTTGTATTTAAAGAATAGTGTCTGAAATTGGGAGAAAATTAGCAGGATTCCAGAACTGATACCTTTTTGGAGATTCACAGAGAAAGGTTGGGATTTGGGGTGGGGAATCTGCAGCCTTGAGACCACATGTGGCCTTCTAGATCTTTGGGTGCAGCCTTTTGACTGAGTCCAAGTTTTACTGAACAAATCCTTTTATTTAGGGGATTTGTTCTGTGAAGTTTGAATTAAGTCAGACAGCCGCGCTTGAGGATCTAGAGGGCCACATGTGGCCCCAAGGCCACAGGTTCCCCATCCCTGGACATACAAAAAGTATGCAAAGTGGAGGGCATAGCTGATATATTCTTTACTTTTATTAAAAAGCCTCAGAATTTGATGTAAAAACTAAGATAGTGCCTTTTTCTCTATTCATTCAGGGAACACATTGCTGAGTAAATGTATATGTCATACAAATTGGTTTAAACATATCTCTGGACTTTAAAAGGTTGGCACCACCTCCCTTCCTAGCACTGAATTAAGAGGCAGAAGACTTGAGTTTCGATCCTGGCTCTACTATTTATTAGTCATTTAACTTTAGTCTCTTCTCCTCTCGGAGCTTCAGTTACCTGTCTTTAAAATGGGGATAATCTGTCTTGCCCTACTACCCCCAGGGTGTTTCTAAGGATCAAAGGAGATAATAGATTCCTACTGTTTTGAAAACTGTAAAACTCCACATATAAGTATGATGGTATCTCCAGGGCTATGTTTCTTGAATGGTGTTCTTTTACAAAATTTTAATTTTGGAAATAGTTTCAGTTTAAATAAATCTTTTCTGTCTTCTCAACTCTGCCCCCCACCATTGAAAAAAAAAGAGAAAAACAAAATCCTTGTTTCAAATACAGTCAAACAAAACAAATTCCCACATTGGGCATGTCCAAAATATGTCTCCTTTTATATCTTGAGTCCATCACCTCTCTTTCAGGAGATGGGAAACTTATCTCATCATCACCCCTGCCCCCTAAAATTGCAGTTGATCATTGCATTGCATTTATTGTATAAATTGTTCTAGTTCTGCTCACTTCAGCCTCTATCAGTTTATACAAGTCTTCCCAGATTTTCCTGAAACTATCTCTTTTCCTCATTTTTATGACATAATAGTATTTCATTACATTCATATACCATAACTTGTTCAGTTGTTCCCCAATTGTTGATCACCCCTTTAGTTTGCAGTTCTTTGCCACTAATGAAAGAGGTGTCATACTTATTTTTGTAAGCATGAGTCCTTTTTCCCATTTCTTTGATCTCTTTGGGATATTACCTAGTAGTGGATATCTGGGTCAAGGAATGTACGGTTTAGTAACTTTTTGAGTATAGTTCCAAATTGCTTTCCAAAATAACTAGACCAATTCAGAGGTCCACCAATAGTGTTTTTATGTGCCTTTTTCCACAAACCCTCCAACATTTGTAATTTTCTTTTTCATCAGTTTTGCCAATCTGTTACGTGGAACCTCAGAGTTTGCTTTAGTATTTGCATTTCTCTGATTATTAGTTATTTGGAGTATTTTTTCCATATGGCTATTGATAGCTTGGATTTCTTCCTTTGAAAACTAAAAGTTCAAATCCATTGACCCTTTATCAACTGGGAAATGACCTTTATGGTACATGTCATATATCTATTTGGAACTTACCTCAGTGCATATTATGAGCTTTTCTTCTAAACCCAATATCTGCCAAACTGCTTTCCAGTTTTCTAAGCAATTTTTGTCAGATAGTGAGTCCTTAACCCAGTAGCTGAAGTCTTTGAGTTTATTGAATACTAACTTTGTTTTCTTTTGTATGTTGTATATCTAATACATTCCACTGGTGACCTCAAATTTTTAACCTGTATCAAATCATTCTGATTATTTCTGCGTTATAGTATTACATCCAGTATTAATAAACCTCCTTTCTTCCTGATTTTTTTCATTATTTCTCTTGAGATTCTTGCCTTGCAGCAATTCCCAAATGGTGGTATTTAGAAACCTAATGTTCCTTGTGATGGGGCAGGGGTTCTGTGAGAAAAGGTTAATGTTTACAATTTTTTCTTCTAAAAAACTAAATATTAGTCAACAAGCATTTATGTGCTAAAAACATATATATCAAAATACTTGTGTGTTTTAATTTTTTAATATAAAAATGGTTCTTTTTTTTTTCTATTTTATCCTAACATTTCTCCATACTTACAAACTGGACGTCGTGTTGCCTCTATCTCAGGAACATAAATCTATTAAAGGCTTTTCAAGGAATAGCTTAAATTAGTTTCCCAGTAAATATAAAATGAAGGTACATTGAAGAGGGGAAACAGGACTTGAATACTGCTAACCCAGTAGGCTTGAGGAGTAGGCACAATGCCATATATACCACTGGTACATGATATAAGGTAAACTGCAGACAAACCATAGGGGTATGTGAGTGTGTGGGTGTGTGGGTGTACCATTTTCTGTCTCCTTAGGGCTGGCCAAACGTACAGATGATACTGCCTTTTCTATGAAAGACTAACCCCAGACATTAATTGCTTTTGGTTACTAACAGTTGCATAAAACTCCTGAGCATTTTGAGCATTTAATCAGTTTTCTGGTCAATTCCCAGGTAATTCCATTCCACCACTTTGAGTAACTTACCTGTGTTTGTTGGGGTAGACTGTCTTCTCCCTTATAATGACTCTCGGAGAGTAGGGCTAATGTGGTGTGATTACTGTATTGTTTCCTTTTACTCCTTGCCTTGGGAAGCATTACTTCAGCTGTAGGATCATAATCCCTAAGAGAATGATTTTTTAATGAACTATGAAATTGGGGCAGCTAGATGGCACAGTGGCTAGAGCTCTGGCCTTGGAGTTAGGAGGACCTGAGTTCAAATCCACTCTCCAACACTTGACACTTACTAGCTGTGTGACCTTAAACAAGTCACTTGACTCTGATTGCCTCACCAAAAAGCAAAACAAAACAAAACAAAACTATGAAATCTAGGGGTAACAGAGGCTAAAGAAAAGTCAGTGATAATTATTGCTATGCTTTTCATTTATCCTAGTTTTTTCTCCCTAAATGGGGCCTCAATAATTAGCAGTACAAGTCTTTTTTTGTGTGTGCCTCTTTTTTTTTATTAATTTATTTTGATTTATCAACAGTCACTTCCATAAGCTTTTGATTTTAAATTTTTCTTTCTCTTTTTTTAAAGGCAATTGGGGTTAAGTGACTTGCCCAGGGTCACACAGCTAGTAAGTGTCAAGTGTTTGGTCTGAGGCAGATTTGAACCCAGGTCCTCCTGACTTCAGGGCCGGTGCTCTATCAACTGGGCCACCTAGCTGCCCCGAGTTTTAAATTTTTCTCCCCCTCCCTCCCCAAAGACAGCACAAAATCTGATATAGGCTTTACATATACATTACTATTAAACATATTTTCACATTAGTGATATTGTAAGGAAGAATTAGAACCAATAGGAGGAACCACCAGAAAGAGGAAACAAAACAAAACAGGAGGAAAAAAATAGCAAATAGTATGCTTCGATCTGCATTCAAACTCCATAGTTCTTTCTTTGGATGTGGATAGCATTTACCATCATGAGGCCTTTGGAGATGCCTTAGATCCTTGCATTGCTGAGAAGGGCTAAGTCTGTCAATGTTAGTCATCACACAACATGGCCGTTACTGTAGATACTGTTCTCCTGCTTCTGCTCACTTCACTCAGCATCAGACCATACAAGTCTTTCCAGGTTTTTCTGAAGTCCACCTGGTCATCATTGCTTATAGCACAATAGTATTCCATTACATTCATATACCACAACTTGTTCAACCATTCCCCAATTGATGGACATCCCCTCAATTTCCAATTCTTGGCCACCACAAAAAAAGCTGCCATACATATTTTTGGATATGTGGGTCAGCAGTACAAGTCTTGATAGCTGTCTGTGATGTTACTATTTGGGGGTAATTTAGCCCTGTTAGATGAAGAACTAATTCATGTGTTAAACATCACATGCTGAAATGTATTTATAATAGTTCCTTTTATTCCTTCTATTTTTTTTTTGACAGCAAAGTACAGTCTTTTCCCTGTAACTGTTGTTTCTACTGTGACTCACCATGCCTCTTCCACAAGTCCCAGGAATGGGCTGAGGGAAAACTCAAAAGATGGAAGAGTAAAGCTGCCAGCATGATCATATACAGAAGTATGTAGGAAGCAGGGTGAGGTTTCAAAAGGAGGAAGTTACAGTTTGAAGCTGATTATGGTTAAGATCAGTTTAAGAAACATTTCCTAGCCAACAAACTCTATACCAAAACAGATAAAAGTACTAGCTAAGTGATTCTGAGCCAAGATGATTGCTGAGGACTGGGAAGTGGGACTTAAAAGAACATTTCTCAAATTGTTATATTACATAATGGACTCAATAATTTTTCCTATTTAATATGTATTTCTCATATTTAATTTAATATATAACATTAGCTGGGCAAGGAAGGAAGATAAAATGATAAAATGGAGTTGCCATATGTTTCTCTTTCTAGAGATACAGACCATTTTTTTTACCACTTCCTGTTATCTTTCTATACCTAAGATAGATATTTTTAGATGGGCTGACATTCAAATTCTAGTATTCTAGAGCTAGAAGGGCCTCTAGAGGCCATACAGGCCAACCTTCTTATTTTACAGATGATGAACTGAGACCCAGAGAAGTCACACAAATTGCTTAAGATCAAATAGTAAACAAGATATGAATGTAGGTACTTCGACTTCAAATCCAGTACTCTTTCTATTCTATGATGCTGCTTCTGTTTAACTTTTTGTCCTTCAGTGATTGACAAGACTTTAAAAGAAATTATAGAGCTGTTTAAATTCCATAAAGGCCACTTTCTGTTTTTCTTTCGAGGCATGGTGGAAAGTAAGGTTTGGATTCATTTGAAATCATCCACATACTCATCAACTAAAGAGTATTGAGCCATTGTTTTTTTTTCTTTTGCTATGCAGTCGGGGTTAAGTGACTTGCCCAGGGTCATACAGCTAGTGAGTATCGTGTGTCTGAGGTCAGATTTGAAGTCAGGTCCTCCTGACTCCAGGATGAGTGCTCTATCCACTGCACCATCTAGCTGCCCTGAGCCATTGCTTTTCAATTGACTTAATAGGAACATTTTTTTTTGTTGGAGAGGGTAAAGGGAATGGTAGCCTTACAACAATATAAAATTGCTTACGATGAAACAAGAAGCCTTTGAAAAATTGTATCAAAGAGAAAGCAACACTTCCATTTAAATTATGCATAATAAGTTACAAAATAAAAAGACAAAATTGAAAATAGGAAGTATGATGATTGCTTGGGCAGGGCAAGGGCAGGTGCTACTTCAAGATGTAGAAGAAAAAAGACTTAGGATTATTTAAAGAACCCTTAGATAGCTGTCTCTTTCTAGCTCTATCTAATCTATATTATGTCTATATTTTATGTTGATATAAATATGTGTATATGTATGTATACCTATATCTATCTATATCTGTAGAGAGATGTCTCTATGTAGATATCTGTGTATCTGTCGAGATATCTAGATGTAGATATCTCGCCATAGATAGATAGATATACACACACACATAAGCATACTGTGGAGATATTGTGGGTTTGGTTCCAGATCACTGCAATAAAGTGAATATTACAATAAAGTGAATCACACAAATTTTTTGGTGTCCCAGTACATATAAAAGCTATGTTTGTACTATACTGTAGTCAATTAAGTATATAACAGTATTATGTCTAAAACAATTTACATACCTTAATTTAAAAATGCTTTATTGCTAAAAAATGCTAACCATCATCTGAGCCTTCAGTGAATCATAATCTTTTTGCTGGTAGAAGGTCTTGCTTCCATGTTGATGGCAGCTGACTGATCAGGGTGGTAGTTGCTGAAGGTTAAGGTGGCTATGGCAGACAGGAATGAAGTTTGCCATATCAATTGACTTTTCCTTTCACTTGAACACTTTGAGGTCATTGTAGGGTTAATGACTGGCCTGATTTCAATATTGTTGTGTCTCAGGAAATAGAGAGGCCTGAGGAGAGGGAGAGAGACAGGAGAAAGGCCTGTCAGAGGAGCAGTCAGAATACACACATTTATCAATTAAGTTGCCATTTTATATGGATGCTGTTCATGGCACCCCAAAACAATTACAATAGTAATATCAAAGATCACTTATCACCGGTCACCATAATAGATATAATAATAATGAAAAATTTGAAGTATTGCAAGAATTACCAAAATGTGACAGAGACATGATATGAGCACATATTATTGGAAAAATGGTGCTGGTAGACTTACACAATGTAGGGTTGCTACAAACCTTCAATTTGTAAAAAAATGCATTATTTGTGAAGCGCAATAAAGTGAAGCACATTAAGATGAGGTATGACTATATATCTACAGAGATAAATAAATAGATAGAATGATAGATAGATAAACAGGGTAGGGGAGAAGATAAGTTTCTGTCTGCAACAATTTCAGTAAAATGCTATTGCCTCCACCTCCTTCTGTGGCTGGTCTTAGACATTAGACAAGCCTCTTAAAAACTTCCTTTGCTACTTCCAGTTTCTAGCTTTAAAATGGAAAGACAAATATTTGTAAAACCTTTGAAAGTTACTGTATGACCAGTCTGGCCAGATCAGATCTGCTGTACCCCTATATAATGAGAAACATTTACATTTTTAAAATAACATAAACTCCAACAGAAGAATATTAATTTTTTTTACTGTCTCTTTTCTGTTTTTGTCCTCAAAGTTTTGTTGTCCCTCTAGTCTGTATATTGTGTCATGTTCTTTTATTCTCTCTTTGCTTCCTATCACTTCACATACATCTTTCCATTTTTCTTTATATTCTTCATATTTGTCATTTTTAATGGTGTAATGATATGAGAATGATATACCACCTCAGAGGGATTTTTTCTAAAGGGATTTCCTATCATGTCTCATTCTTTTTAGTGTATTTGAAATTAGAGGGGTACTATGGATCATCGAAGGGATACAGGGTGTGGAATCAGAAGACCTCAGTTCACATCCTGGTTCTGCTGTGTGCCCTAGGGCCAATGGTTTCATCTCTCTGAACCTCAGTTTATTCATGTGTAAAGTGCAGGGGAGTGGACCTTAAGGTCCCTTCTGGTTCATAATCTAATTATATGCTTGTTTCTAGTTAGGAAAAAAAAAGTGGAAAAGAAAATAGATGAGAGCAACAAAATACTGGAAGAGTGAAAAGGGATGCAGAATGAAATAGTTTCCAGGGTATACCTATTCCAATTTATTTTAATGTATACCAAATTTTTCATAACAGTGAGATACCACTTGCTGTGGTAGAAAAGTCAAGCCAACAAGCATTTATTAAAAAGCAAAAGACAGCCCCTGCTCTCAAGGAGCTCACAGTCTAATGAGGGAGACAACATACAAGTAACTATGTACAAAAAAAAATTATATGCAGGATAAATTGGGGATAATCAACAAAGGGAAGGCACTAAATTACAGAGGATCAAGAAAGGCTTCTTATAAAGATAGGATTTTAGCTAGGATTTGAAGGAAGCCAGGGAATCCAGGAGGTAGAGAGGGAGAAGGGAGAGACTTCCAAGCATGGAGGATCATCAGTGGAAATGCCCAGAGTTGGGAGATGGAGGGTCTTGTTCAAGGAACAGCAAGAGACCCAGTGTCACTGTATCACAAATTATTTGTTAAGGAAAAAGGTGTAAGATATCTGGAAAGATGAGAGGAGCCAGGTTATGAAGGACTTTAAAAGCCAAACAGAGGACTTTACATTGATCTTGGAGGTAATAGGGAGCCACTAGAGTTTATTGAATTGGAGAGTGACGTGGTTGGATTCCTCTCTGTAAAGCTTATTGTCTGATACTACTCTTTATTTGTAAAATGTAAGTAACAGTTTCACTTCCTACCCCATAGCATAGTTGTGAGGAAATTAGTTGTAAACTATAAAAAAATTGTAACCTACTTTTTTTTATAACCTACATTTATTATAGGATCATAGATTTAGAGCTTTGAGAGACCTCCCAATCCAATTCCCTTGCTTAAAAGAGGAGGAAATGGGGTCCATATAGAACAGGAGTACAAGTGTTATGACAGCCATGGTTTACAGATAAAGAAAGGAGATGAAAAGTGATTTGCCAATGGTCGCAATATCAAAACTTCCACTTACCTTCAGGTCTCCTGTAAGTCAGTACTCTTTCTATTTTATATAAATAAACATTTCATATATTTATATTAATATATAAATTTATATGGAAAATATAAATCCATATATGAAATAAATCCATATGAAAATATATAAATATATTTCACACATATATACACATAAGTCCTTATTATTTTAGTATGCATTTAATAACACTATAGATATGTCAGCTTGACTCTGTGAGGGAGTCTGATTCTAAGAATGTCATACTCATATGAAGTCTATAATATGTATATATACATTATATATACACACATACATATATGCAAATACATTTATACAAATAGCACTGATCGCAGATACCTTCTCCATATTTGCTTTTTAAATCAGAGGTTAGGAATATCCTCCTGATTCCATTTGGAAACGTATTCCTGAATACCTCCCCTACTGCTACCCCAAGCCTGCTTTACTTACTTATCTTTTTGCCTAACCTAGGCATGTCATAGTAGAGATGTGCTGGTAAATGTTTAACAACCAGCCCTCCAAAAAGAGGAGGAAAAAAACTGTACGTACAGCACTCTAATCTTTAATGTGCATCATTAGTATTCTCTCCATCATCAGGCAGTTTCTCTGGCTATTCTCCAAGCCTGGAATGCTCTCTTTCCTCATCTCTGTCTACTATGTACCAGGCACTGTGATAATCTCTGGGCATACAAAGAAAGGCTAGCAGTAGTCCCTGCCCTTAAGGATTTTACAGTTGTTTAGCCATTCCCCCAATTGATGAGCATCCTTTCAATTTCCAATTCTTAGCCACCACAAAGAGAGCTGCTATAAATATTTTTGTACAAATAGGTCCTTTTCCCTTTTTTTTATGTCTTTGAGATGTCTTTTTTATGTCTGTCTGAAAACTGCAAGGGGGAGGGTATTTTGAAGATGTTGGAGACATGGGTATGTTTATAGGCAATAGGGAAGCAGCCAGTAGACAGAGAGATTAAAGATAAGTTAGCATGGTGATTTAAAAAGGGACAATCTGTTGAAGGAAATGGGATAGAATGGGACAATGGGACATAGCTTCATGAAAGTGAAAGATTAAAGGGGAAGTTGCTTTAGGTGAGAAGTATAGTGTATAAAGATTAAAGAATGGCATAACTGAGATGTTTTAACTTTATCCTGCAAGCAAAAATTTTAGAAAGTTGTTGAACACTGGGGACTGGTAATGTGGGTAACCTTAAACAGAGCTGTCAGCCTAATACTAGGACTGAATTTCTTCCATAGCTCAGTGGCAAAATGTACGTAATATTTTATTATCTAAGGAGGTAGTAGTTTGTTTAAAGTCAGTATACCATTGGTACAAAACTCCAAACAGACTGGCATTTAAACTGACTGTGTGAGAAAATCTCCCATTTCAACGTGGAATAAAAAGAATATGGGGAAAAAAACCTCAAAGCAATGGGAAAGAACGTGGGCTTGGTGTCAGGAAATATGCCTGATATTTAACTAGCTGTGTGACTATGGACAGATCCCTTTAAGACTCAGTAGCGTCCTCAGCAAAATTGGGGAAAATACCTAATTGTACCATCCAGAGCTATTTTAAGGATCAAATGAGATAATGTTTGCATAGTGTGTTGCTGTTGTAAACAAACTCTTAGGCGCCTTGAATCCTAGTATGTGTTTTTCTGCATGGATTTGTTATGTGAAGTCCTGGGGGTATCACAATTTTTTTTTTTAAGGATATAGCCTGGGATTACAAAAAAAAAATTGTTATTAAGTGACTTAGATCTGAGAAAAAAAGATTTTTGCCTACTAGTAGTAGTAACAGGGTAAAGCTACCTGTAGCTAACACAGTGCTTCATATATCCCATTGTAGGGATCAGCAAAAGCTTGATGATTAAGGATGACATAGAGCAAGCAGTGTGATGTGTAGAAAGAGCCAGATCAGGGGATTTGGATTCTAATCTCACTGCAACACTTACTAGTTGTGTGACCATGAACAAAACCCTTAACTTCTCTGGGCCTCAGTTTTCTCATCTGCAATGGAGACAGGTGAATGCTGGGCCTGGAGTCAAGAAGATCTGAGTTCAAATGCAACCTCAGATGCTTCCTAGCTGTGTGACCTTGGACAAGTCACTTCAACTCTATCTCAGTTTCCTCAACTGTAAGATGGAAATATTAATAGCACTTACCTCAAAGGGTGGTTGTAAGGCTCAAATGAAATTTTTATAAAAGCACTTAACACAGTGCCTGGCACATAGTAGGTACTATATAATACTTATTCCCTTTCTTCACTTTCCCTTCAAGAATGGGGATGATACTTGAACTAACAAACCTGTAGGACTATTGTGAAGAAAGCACATAGTAACCTTAAAGCACTGTGTAAATGTGGGGTAGTGGTTGTTATTACTTGTACAGGTGACTGGATGATGGATCTGTGAGGTTTCATTGTCTGAGGGTCTTCCAAACAGCTGCGTGAAGAATCACTGGAATGATTTATGTTCAGTGCTTCCCAGATTCTTATGTACTACCAGTATCCAAGGAAAAATCTTATTCTCTGATCTTTGGCATCCTTAAATAAGAACTTGCTCATCACTATTTCTTATTAAGAAATAAGTTTCATTTATAGCAGCAGGTGCACTGACTTGCTGGTGTATACCTGTGGCAATTGAATCTCACTAAGAAATTCACTGGGTTTTTTTTTCACCTTTTTTTTCTTTAAAACAGATGATGGGTATAAGAAAGCTCGAAATGCTTATCTCAACAACTCCAATTTTGAAGAGGGGGATGAATATTTTGACAGAAACCTGGCACTCTTTGAGGTAATAGTTGAGAGAAAACTGGAGATAGAAACTTCTGTGCAGTGAGTTGTGGTGCTTCAATGAGAATACTGGCAAGAATTCTCTAGTATTTTCTGTTCCATTAGTTGGCAATAAACAATGACAGTTGCATAATTTAGTGATATTGTTTGTTAACATTTTAATTCATAATTATAGCTAATAATTTAATACAGCATATAGTCTAACTTAAAATGAGTGGTTGACTTAGCCAAATGTCTACTTGAAGAGTAAAAAAAAAATCCAGAAATCTCAGGTATGACCCTTATGACAATGATCAATTAGTACCTAAATGGTTCATTTGGGACTCTTTCCATAATACCTTTTTGTGGGGGCGAGGTCAGTAACTGAGATTTCATCAATACATAGAACTCTCAGTATGAAAACTTATTTCACCTGATCTCATAAATCAGCAGTTTGTCTTTAATTTATAGTCTTAGGGGACTGCCTGGGTCACTGAGAGTTTAAGTGACTTGCCAATGGTTATATAACCAATTTATGTCAGAAATAGGACATGAACACAGGTCTTCCTGACTCAGAGGCCAGTCCTCTATACCATGCCATCTCTCCTCCTGTATACAAAGCAACACAATTTGTGTCAATTTGAAAACCTGCTTTAGGAACATCAGAAAAAGATCACCATAGAAAGTAAGAGGAATGCTGATAATTTTTATCTAGTCATCTATCTATTTCCCAACAAAGACAACAGAGTTCATTCTGAAAGGCTCTGTAGAGCTCTGGCCTAGATATCAATCCAGCACTGCCTTTGACTGACTTTGAGCAAATGATGACTGCTGTTTCAATGCTGTTTTTTGTAAAGGGCCATCTTCTCTCAACCACCTTCAGGAGATAGAGTGAGGTTTTAAGAAAAACAAAATCAACCAAAAAACCTTTTTATAGAGCTAATCTCTTAAAGTGATGGATAGGTCTGATCTGATTTCCAGGAACATTAGCAACCTAAAAACAGTGCCATAGTCAACAGTTGTATTTTCAATATTCTTACTAGGCCATAATCTTTCATTGATGTCTAACATGATTTTCCAAGCTGTAGGCTAAGTTGAAAGGCCATCATAAAATACATTTGATTTAGTCTTCTTTTAAAAAGATGGTACTTACATTTATATTCTTTGATTTAAATTTGTGGTCCTCTGCCTGTTGAAGGAGGAAAAAGTAAACTTTTTGGAATAATTAATCTATAAAATATTTTCTTAATTTATTGTTTTCTAGGCCTTGTGTTACTCTGCTATTCACTTAGATGCTCATCACTATTCCTAATTACATATTTCCTCCCTTTCCTTTACTTGGTAGGAAGAGATGGACACTAGGCCAAAAGTGTCTTCACTGCTTAACCACATGGCTAATTATACTAATTTGACACAAGGAGCAAAGGAGCATGAAGAAGCAGAGAATATTGCAGAAGGGAAAAAGAAGCCCACCAAGGTGAGGCCCCAGGATGTACCAAGTGTGTAAAAGAAACCTTGCCTATAGGAAAGGGAGAGAATATCAGGATAGTACAAGAGAAGAAACCTTACATCCTCTGGTTTGTTAGCTTATACCATCTGTCTTTGACTTTTAAAAAACCAACGATCAGTTTCACTTAAGATAAGAATATGGAAAACACATAACTTACATTGTTGTTCAACTCTCTGAAGACAGGAAGTGCCTCCAAACCTTCATGTCATTGACTGCTTTTGAGGATTTCTTGCCAAATACTAATGGAGATTAAGTAGTGCTAAGGGAAAGAGCCCTTCTACCTGAGTCATTATTCCTTATCACATGGAGGTGATCTCTGTTTGGAGAGAAAGTGCATAGCTCTGAGAAGCAGGCAATGTGAAATTATAGAGGATCCATCGATAAAACTTATAGATTTTTATTTGGGACCAAGTACCTATGTGAAATAAAAGATAGGGTACCTTTCATCTGTAAGGTATGGGTTTCACATATATATGTTTATGTATATTCTTCCCAGGGAACTCTTTATCCTATTATTTAGGCTGTTGAATTATGATGGTGGGTAAGGATCACATATCTTGGGCATTAAAGGAGGAAGGGCACCTTCTCTCCTGAATAGACATTTAACATCTTTGTTTTTTCTTCTCTATGTCTTTTCTTCCAGAGCCCCCAAATGGGTACTTTCATGGGTGTGTACCTCCCATGTCTACAGAATATTTTTGGGGTGATCCTCTTTCTTCGGCTCACATGGGTGGTGGGCACAGCTGGAGTTCTTCAGGCCTTTGCCATTGTCCTCATCTGCTGCTGCTGTGTAAGTCCTACGTGGGCTTCTGGGACTCTCTGGGAATCTTGTATTTCTGAAAGTCTATGTACATCAACTATTAGACTCAAGATTCAGTTTTTGATTAATTGAATTGAATTTGACCAGTTTTTCATTTTATCCTCCAAATAACACTTAAGGCAAAGAACAATGATCCTATCCAGAAGGGCACATTTTGATACCAAAATCAAGTGTGATGTCAAATATTTATTGAGCACCTGCTGTATGATACACTGCTCTGGGAATTTCA
Organism: Vombatus ursinus; assembly: GCF_900497805.2. NCBI lineage: Eukaryota > Metazoa > Chordata > Mammalia > Diprotodontia > Vombatidae > Vombatus > Vombatus ursinus. The sequence goes on along the minus strand of NW_020954572.1, from coordinate 30,969,123 downwards.
AAGGGAAAAATTTGCAGGAAAATAGAGAGTGCCATCCATGAGGACAGAAATGCAATCTTACTAACTTTCATATTCCTTGGTACCTAGCACAAGACTTTGCGTGCAATATATATTGAGTAAATATTTGTGAAGTTGAATTAAGTTAATATTTGTGAAGTTGAATTAAGTTAATGTGGACCCCATTCATAAAGAACTTGCAATCAAAAGAATTATGGCTTTTTGTTCCTCAAAAGGTCTAACATAGCAACAGGAAATAGTTTTTTATATAGAAACTGGCTAAAAGACCCACTTTCCTTTAAACGAATATTACCCCCTGATTCTAAGTATCAGAAACCAGCTGAGAATATAGTCTAAGTGAAGCAATTTGGGGGGGAAATGTTCTTATGTATAAAGATCCAGGGATCTTTGGCTTTTGTGCAAAGCAAATTCTAATGTGGACAGATAAAGATAGTTTTATTTTGCTCCTGAAGTTTGAACCTGTGATCCCCAGTCACCATCACTAGTTTCACTGGAAAGGGTTAATAACTACTAACCCTTTAAATCATGCTATTATTAGATCAAACTATTGATGAAGTACCCTTCTCCATGCATTGTACTAAGTTGAGCACTAGACTAAAAAAGGAAGAACTTTCAATTAATAGCAAATTGTAGATGTAAAACCTTGGAGGCATAGAACATAGGATAATAGAGATGGAGCCAAAAAAGCCTTTAGAGGTCTTCTAGTTCATCTGTCTTATTTTACAGATTAGGAAATTGTAAATGGCAGAGCCAATATTAGAACCAAAAAGAGAAGTTTGCCTGGAAAAAAAAAGTGAATGACAAACACAGATTGCCTATTGAGTTATTCCACCAATGCACAGATATTAGATAGGAAGAGATTAAACTGAATAACATTTGGGAAATTGTGTGGTGCTTCCACTGATCTCAAGTTAATCTCTGCTGCAAAAACTAATATTTTTAACATTAGTATTCCCCTACTATAACTCATGGAATGTCATCATCTCTGAATAATCATAATTTCAGGTGACTCAAAGGTCAATAAAAAGACATCTGATGAATTTAAGTACGCCAAAGAACACTGTCAACAATGACTTACTTTTAAGAAATGGATTAAAAGATATTTTCAAGGAAATGTGTGCCTAGAAAAGGTAGAGCAGTTATAGCAAGAGTGGAAGCAGTACTATTACAGCATAAAGGACATACTCAGAGGACTTGAGTTCATACTTTGTCTCTGCTGCTTACTTACCTGGATGACTGAGTCATGTCACTTTTAACTTAATCTGTTTCTTCATCTATATATTGAGGGATTGGACTAGTTGATCTCCAAAGTAACTTTGAACTCTAAGTCTGTTGATAGTAAATAAATGATTATTGCACAAATATGCACAGAATCTTAGAAGGACCAGAGGAAAGTTTCCCATGATCAATCTTCTGCCACACCCTACCCCTTTCAGTCATGTCAGGCCCTGCCAATTTTATCTCCAAAATGTGTCCTGAATTAATTCCTTCCTTTTTCTTCCCACAGTCTTGCCCTTACCCTGTTTAGACCTTCAATATTTCTGGCCTGGACATTTTAATAGCCTCTAATTGGTCTACTTACTTCTAAATTTTTCTCCTAATACATCCTGCATACTACTTCCAAAATAAAGTTTCTTAGAGCACAGTTCTAGTAATGTTACTTCTCTCAAAAAAAAAAAAAATTTTCAGTTGCTTCTTATTTCCTAAGAAAATATAAACTTAGCTCTCCGCAGGCTTAATTACTTGTATGAGCATGAGCCTAGGAACCAGGAGAGCTGAGTTCTAGTCCTGATTTTCTACTGTATATATGTATGGCCTTGGGCAAATCACTTCAACTATTTGGACTTTATTTTTCTCATCTTTAATTTCATGTTTCTCATCTTTAAATTGGTATTGAATTAGGTGACAGAGAGTCTCCAAGGTCCTTTTCAGCTTTAACATCTATGATCCTATCATTTCAAAAGTCATTTTCATTTCTAAAAGTCTGCGAGACCAACCTTCCCAGCTTTATTTACCATTACTCTTCTGTATATAACATATCTTTCAGTCAAGCGTGCCCCTTACTTTCCCTCCTCTCTACTTTTTGTTAGTGTTGTTCCCTCCTCCTGGAATGCCTATGCCTGTTTTCATTTTATCCTGTTAAAATTTTGTCCATCCTTTAGGACCCACCCGCCTCAAATTCCACCATACTATTGCCTTCCCTGAGCCAGAAGTTTGTTTTTTTCCTTCTCTGAACCCCTTTCTCTGAACACAAGGCACTTTGTACCTCCCTTTTATGCATTTATCACATTATTATAGTTATTTAAATATCTCTCATCTGTAGTAGTAGAGTATAAAGTCATTGAGGGCAGGTACAATGTTTTATTCTTTGTCTCCTCCACAACACCTAGTTTAGTGCCTTGCAATCAATCAATCAACATTATTATCAGCATTACCATATGCTGAGCACTGTGACCAAGCTAAGCCTTTGCACATGATAAATGCTTAATAAATGTCTTGTTAAATGAATACAGACGAGAGTGATGTATCCAAACATATAATGACATTGTAGGCTGATAACTACAAACAAAGGCAAAAATTAAATGAGTTTTTTTGTCTTTTGTATTATAAGAGAAAGTTTTCTCACAGGGAATTCCCTATATCAACAAAGTCACAGATTCAGTTTTGTTTTTTTAAATTGTCTTATGTATGTGTAATAGGATAGTGATTATGCTTTGAGGAAGGAAGAATAAATAAAAGGGACTGACTTTGGGCTAACCCTACGGAGTAGATGATGAGGCCGTGATCCTATCTCCACATTTTGTGACATACAAGACTTATCCTTTAATGGTGCCAGTACTCAGATTATATAGGGCTCTATAATTCAGGGGGCAGGAACCAGATTTCTTGGTTAACCTGCTGTGATTTGGAGTTGAAGCATAAGACTTATGATTTTTATAGCACAAAAGCTAAAATTGAACAGTGTGGGGTGCTTCTGAATACCAGGCCCAGGAATCCCCAGCCATTGGAAATGTACCATCATAATATGGCAACATACTTATAATAGCATCATCCTCTTATCTTTACCTTCACAGGGAGGAAGCCAGCTTCCTACTCAATGAAATACATAGTTAAGTACTAGGTAAATTATTTTCTAAAACTTAAGTGCTTTGGAAATGCATAAGAAAAAAGGTAATAATAATAATAGCATTTATTTAGCGTTTTGTTTGCTAATTATTTCACAAATGTCTGTGTTACTTCATTGGATAAGGTAATGCAAAAGTATCATATTTATTTACTATTAATCTCTTTTCTTTTACTTAGACAATGCTCACTGCTATCTCCATGAGTGCCATTGCTACCAATGGTGTGGTGCCAGGTGAGTGTTCAGTTTGCCTTCTAGGGGTAGTGCAGTAAGGTTGTGCTCTTCTGTCCTTACTGTGTACTTACAAATCCTGGAATTCAGAAACTAGTTATTCTGAGAAAGTAGATAGAGTTTTATGTCATTTAACATATACCCTGCCTTCTAATACATAGAATGTTGACTGTATTTTGTGGAATGCATTTCTTTATGTTTTAGAAATCTGTGTCAGCTAAAGACAGGCATGTAAACCTCTCTCTTTCAGAATAATTTACATGTCTATTTTTTTTTTGCCTTAAGTGACCGCTATCTGATTTTTCTGAGACAATCTAGTGAATTTGGTTGCTTCATGTGGAATAAATGAAGAGTAGTTTTTATTCAGTGAAGGCTTAATTTTGTGCAGAGGCTCAATGTCATATCACTAAAATAATGAGTTTTACTGGGAGGATTTCTGCCTAGATGTTGACCAAGCCTACATTAGAGGAAGCTGTCAAGACACTGCTAGTGTCTAAGTCCTGCAGCTCGCTTGCCATGAGGCCTTCCATTGGGAAATTTGCTTCCTGTAAAATCCAGGATGTTTGAGAATTTGTTATATTTACCTTTCTTTTGTGTTTTTATCTTCAGTGGTATATATTCCTGTTTTAAAATTCTCACTTTACCTTTCTAGCTGGAGGCTCATACTTCATGATTTCCCGAGCATTAGGCCCAGAGTTTGGTGGAGCTGTAGGCCTCTGCTTCTATCTTGGTACCACCTTTGCAGCAGCCATGTATATCCTTGGTGCCATCGAGATATTCCTGGTGAGTTAATGTCTTGGCTGTGTTCTGGGCTAGGTCCTATGGAGTAGGAAGGTGTACTTGGTGAAATATAGAATCTCAAGATTCTTCCAAATACTGGCTAGAAGAATTGACCAAGTGGCTGTCCCTGGAACTCCATGGTCTTTATTGTGAACTTTGTAGAGTGAATGTAGCTATGACAATGTAGATTTTCACCTCCCCCTTTGTTATTTTGAGACTAAGAAAGGAATTTATTTTCCCTATCGGAGCAAAATGTAGTTGAGTAAAGCAAAACTAATTTCTCTTGTCATTCTTATCCCCTCAAATCATTTCTATTCTGGCAGTGGAAATGTTTAAGACTACACAGTGATCAGTCCTTTTATTTGATCTTTTAAATGCAAGTAATAGTTCACTCCTGTTGTTCTGATGGGATACTTAGCCAAACAGTGTGGGGAAAAAAAGAAAACCCTTGATAGACTATTTTCCCAGTCATTTCAGGTATTTTAATTTGGAAACGGATTGGAAAAGAAAAACCTAAAAAGGTTTAGTCACATTTGAGTAGTGCTCAAGTCAAGTCAACCTACATTTATCAAGTGCCTACTGTGTGTTAGTCACTGTGTTAAGCCCTGGGGATACAAAAAAGGGTAAAAAAACAGTCCCTGCCCTCAAGAAGTCAGTAGTTTAAGGGGGGAGAGAACATGCAAACAACCTGTGAGATAAATTGGAGATAATCTTAGAGGGCTGGCACCAGCACTAAGAGTTTTTCGAATTAGTTCTGTATATTTCTGCCTTGCTATGTGGACATTGTTGTAGTTTGCTATAGCACAACTATTTGGTTCCATGAGAGTGACCTCATTTTCTCTTTCTTTGCCTTCCTGGCAGATCTACATTTTCCCCCGAGCTGCCATCTTCCGAAGTGATGATGCCCTTAAGGAATCAGCAGCCATGCTAAATAACATGCGTGTCTATGGCACAGCCTTCTTGGTCCTTATGGTGCTGGTAGTGTTTGTTGGCGTACGCTACGTGAACAAGTTTGCCTCACTCTTCTTGGCCTGCGTCATTGTATCTATCTTGGCCATTTATGCTGGGGCCATCAAATCTTCCTTTGCCCCTCCAAATTTCCCGTATGTCAGCACATCTCATCTACTGGGGGGAGAGGGAGGGCAGGGAATCATATGCCACAGTTACTGGAAAGGCCTTATGGCATGCTAGCTGCAGGATTTAGACACTAGCAGTGCCTCTGACAGCTTCCTCTAATATAGGCTTGGTCAATGTCTAGGCAGAAATCTTCCCACTAAAACTCATTATTTTAGTGATGTGACATTGAGCCTCAGCACAAAATGGGTAACTCATTCCATCTCCTGATGACAGATATAAGAAGCCTTTTTATCTTGTGGTGATATAATGATTATATAATGTTCCTGGAACAGTTTGTTTTTGCAGTAGCACATTATTTATCCATTTGTCTGTTATTATTAGTCCTGTGAGGTAGGTAAATTTACTATCCTATTTTTAGAAATTAGAAAACTGGGGGAAGGGAGAGTTGGGGCAGCAAAGAAGTTTTCTGCCCTGTACTAGAAGCTGAGCTTCAGTTATGCAGTTCTTAGTATGGAGCCCTGTGCTTTATGGTCCCAGAATACAGGGTAATCTGTGATGATGGGTAGGTGGTATCTTTTGAATACACAGATGCTTTTTATCCATCAGTAAGATGGAGATTTTAAGGTACTTTCTATTAGCTGTGATGGGTATTTGATCCATGCTGTTTTCTCAATGTACTTCCCTCTTATAACCAGTAGTATTCATCTGACAAAAGGCTGACAAGGGTTAAGAATGGCTATATGCTTGCAATAGAGCTTTTCTTTGAAAAACTAAATCCTTCATGGATTAAGGCCATAATTTTTCTTTACATTCATAATTCATTAAACATATATTAAAAACCTACTATGTGCCAGGCACTGTGCTGCATGCTGGGGACACAAAAAGACAATTCTTGCCTTCAAGGAGCTTGCAGTCTAATGGGGGAGACAACATGTAAAGCAAATATATGCAAAGCAAATTAGGAAATGCTTCCTATAGAAGGTGGGATTTTAGTCAGGATTTAAAGTAAGCTAGGGAGTCAATTGAGCTACTCAGGCTATCAGGTCAAAGAATTTTAGAACTGGAACAGATCTTAGAAACCAGTTCAGTCCTCCTCTTTTCATAGATGAAAAAACTAAGGTCTGAAGAGTTTTTGACTTGTCCAAGGTTACATAATTAGTCATGGAAACACTATCATGGAAAAACTACTAGACTTCTGCTTAGAGGGTGCAAAACTTGGGAAAATGGGTGGAAGTTGTAGAGGGGAAGCAGATTTAGGTTTGATATAGGGAATATCTTTCCAATAAGAGATACCCCAAAGTGAAATGGATTACTTAGGGAGACAATGTTTACTCTCACTAGGAATCTTTTTTAAAAATTTTTAATGTAATAATATTTTTCATGAACAAAATGATTCAAGTTGAAAGGCAACATAGAGTGGGTAAAGTGCTAGATTTGGAACTTTGAATCCTTGCTCTGCCACTTGCTACCTCTATGACCTTGGACAGGTCCTAGGTCCTCACCTGTAAAATGAGAGAGTAGAACTAGATGACCTTTAAGGTCCCTTTCAGCTCCAAATCTTTGATCTTATGCTTATAATAAAAATGAATGTTACAAAAAGGACTGGAATTAAACTAGTTGGAACTTAAGTCAAAATCCTATGATTTAGAGCAGGAGACTTTAGAAATCATCGAATCTAATCTACTTATTTTACAGTTGTGGATACTGAGGCCCAGAGGAGCAATATAGCATAATGAAGAGGGTGCTGGGCCTGGAATCAGTGAGACCTGAGTTCAGATCCCCTCTCTTAAATCTCATTGACTGTGTAAACACCAATCCATCACTTAATTTCTTCTTAGATTTCTAAAGTACTATGTGAATGTCTCAGAAATCTTCACACAAAAGCTGGATTCCCACTTGGTGGAATGATATAAAGGGTTGAGAAACAAGCATTGACCTACCTACATGGATTCTGATCCCTTTCAAGACTGATAGTCTGTGATTCACTACATCAGGGTTTGGGTTTAAGAATAGTCTTTTTCAGTTCGTGGAGGTTGTGTTTTTCATTCTAGCTAAGTAGGTTTCTTTAGGAGATATTAGCTAGGAATATTTACCCTTTGCCATGAATCTGTGACATTTCTAGGACAAACAATAGGGATGATTAATTTTTTTTTCTGGTTGGGCAATGGGGTTAAGTGACTTGTGGGATGATTAATTTTTAATAACAATGAAACCTCTTTGGTTAACGAGTTCCTTTCAATATCCAACTCAGTCTTCTCATTTTAAATACCTTATTTGCTCTTGTGTCTTTTCTTGCTCCTTTCCTATTCTCATTTTTCCACCTGTTTTCCTTTTAGAGTTTGCATGTTGGGCAACCGCACTCTTTCTTCAAGACACATTGATGTTTGCTCAAAGACCAAGGAAATGAACAACATGACAGTCCCTTCAAAACTGTGGGGCTTCTTCTGTAACTCTAGCCACTATTTCAACGTCACCTGTGATGATTACTTTGAGCACAACAATGTGACATCAATCCAGGGCATCCCTGGTTTGGCTAGTGGAATCATTGTTGGTAAGTAGGGCAAAAACAGGGCTTTTGACTGGCCACTTTAGTCTTTTAGACCTTTTCATTGTCATTGGGAACTATCTGCCAGGATATCTCCTTCTCTAAACTCAGCACACAACTCTTAATTCCAGAAGATTCCTGCTTTGACCACAAGAAACTTAATTTCTTGGCTCCCTTCAAGAGTGTTGCTTTTTCAATATTTGCCTCCAACTTTAGGCAGGTCTGATCTATTGCTAACCTACAAATCATTCGTGTGATCTAGGGAAAGAGGATCATATTTTCACTTTTTTTTCTAAAATTGACAATGTTCTTCCTGCAGTTCCCAGGGGCGGGGCTAAATGATGAGCAAACTGGACCGGAAGCACTGTAATGTCACCACATGTTTTCCCAACTCACTTAAATCTATGAAACCCCTTTCCTAAGTGACTTAGTGGTTTGGATGACAACTTTTTTTTTGGCACGTAAGCAAGTTTGATCTCACTGAGGCGTGTAGAGCAGCATTGATCACTAATAGGAGCTCAAAGGCAGTCAGACTTCATTTTGCTTTCCTTAACTCACTTCTAACCAGCTTTTCCAGGTCTGACTTACTTGCATGTGGATATACCAGAACAGTTAGCCAAACTACATTTGAAACTATTTTAGAAAGTACATAAGATGTTTGTTTTGGTGGGTGTGGTTTTTGTGGGGTTTTTTTGTTTGTTTGTTTGTTTGTTTGATTTGGGTTTTTTGCTGTCATAGAAGCAAAATGTATATTTAAAAACTGAATAAGAAAACTGAGTGTTGTTAAAGCAGATTTTCTTATTATAGTCTCCTGGCGATGTTAACTTCCCATTCTTCCTCTTATTTCTACTACAGAGAATCTTTGGAGTAACTATCTACCAAAGGGAGAGCTAATTGAGAAGCCATCAGCCAAATCTTCTGATTTCTTAGGCAACTTGAATCACGAGTATGTGCTTGTTGACATTACCACCTCTTTCACTCTCCTGGTTGGAATCTTCTTTCCTTCTGTCACAGGTAAACAGATAGCTTTCTGTCTGCTTCATTATAGAAACTGTCAGTTAGTCCCTGAAGATTATTTAATTAGATGATTGAGTCTTGTTCTTAGAATTTCTTGATTCTTTTCCCCCCAACCTTTGGAATCATTGGCATGAATCTAAGCAAATTTTCTTTGTAGTAACTGGAAGGGCTGACTCATTGGATCTTTTCTCTAGGTATCATGGCTGGATCAAACAGGTCTGGAGATTTGAAGGATGCTCAGAAATCCATTCCCATTGGTACCATTCTTGCCATCCTGACCACCTCTTTTGTTTGTATCCTTTACATGGATCTGATTTGGATATCAGATTGTATTGTAGAAATTGATGGATTAATACTTTCTATTCAGCCAATAAGAGCATATTATTATGAACTATCTTTTTTTTTTTTTGGCTAGGCAATGAGATTAAGGGACTTGCCCAGGGTCACACAGCTAGTAAGTGTTATGTGTCTGAGGCCAGATTTGAACTCAGGTCCTCCTGAATCCAAGGCCAGTGCTCTATCCACTGTGCCACCTAGCTGCCCCAAGAGCATATTATTATGGAAGGGCTCAAAACAAGACAGATTATGGTGTCTCATTTTATCTCTTCTTTGATCCATCTTCGCCTTATATCCATCACTCCACTCCACCTCCCCCAAGGAAAAAAAAAAAACAGAGACATCAAAAGGCAAAGTATAGGGATTAGGAGACCTAACTCCTCATAGTTTATGAAGGAGAAGGCATGGGTTTGGCTCAATGCAGTGGTCGCCAACATTCTGTCTCATGTTTGACAATGAAGAATGACAGCTTCCTTGACTCCTGATATAGATTTAAGCAGTGTTGTCCTCTTTGGGGCATGCATTGAAGGGGTTGTTCTCCGGGATAAGTAAGTATTCTGGTCTTCTGTTATGATTGTTGTAGCAGCACAGTGCCTGGCACATAGTAAGCACTTAAAAAATTCTTGTTGCTTCCTTATATCTGCTGTGACATCTATCACATTTATTTCTTAAGACACAGGAACCAAAAAAGGGTAACCTGAGTTGAAATAAAGGTTAACTGTCATCTTTACTCAGATTTAATGGGTTTGTATGTTTGTGTATATATATGGGGGAATTAATGGTGCAGTAAAGCAGTGGATGATTTTGAAAAACCAGGTTTCCTGGATATTCACACCTAGTAGGAAGCTACAGAAAGGGAAATCCCTAACCTGGCAAGAAGGTAAGAGAGAAGAGACATTCAAGCATCTCTGGCTTTTCCCTCATAAGGCCTAAATATTTGTCTAAATCAGATATATTAGGAAGTCCTAAAGAAGGCTGAACAGAATCACCAACTCATTCTTCCATTAGTGATTAGTTTATTGTTCATGTTATTAGTTTTATTATTATTAGGTTAGCATTATTCATGTTTAGTTGGATATGATGTGATAGCTCAGCATGTTTTAAAGTATATTTATTTTGTAAGGATGGAGCTGGACTTATTGAATGAAAATGATAGAAATTAGAGTTGAAAGGGGACCTCACAGGTCACCCAACTGAACCCATACCTGAGCATGAATTCTTCCTACAGCATGTATGACAAATGATCACACATCCTTTGCTTTATGGCCTCCAGTTGGGGGGGTGGAGCAGGGAAGAGACAAGAGGAATTAAGAGATCATGGTAACTTTGGAAAAAGCAGTTTCAGCTGATGAGCTCAGAAGCCAGACTCAAAGACTTTGAAAGGTGAATGAAAGGAAAGGTTAAAAGGGAGAGAGAGAGAGAGAATGAGAATATAAGATCAAGGGTATAAGTACAGAGATTGACCTTTGCAACCATCAGAGACTATCAGAGAATGGAATAAAGAAGGAGAAAATGGGGGATGATGTCAAGTGGTTTTGAGGATTATAGATAAGGGAGAGAAGAGAGCTGGCAATAGAATCATAGAGCTGGATGGAACCTTACAGATACAGTTCAACCTCATTTTACAAGTGAAGAAACTGAGACCCAAAGAGAAACTAAGTGATTTGGCCAGGATGAACTGACTTTGTTTTCAAAAGGAATTTTTTTATTCATGTTTTTTGTTTTTATATCAACTTCATTTCTCATTATATCCCCCTCACTCCCATAGAGCCATCCTTTATAATAAAGAAAAAAAAGAAAAAGCAGTTCATCAAAACTAATAACACATCATTCAAGTCCAGCAGTATTCAGTGTTCCACATTCTTAGTCCCCTAACTTTCTGCAAAGAAGGGAGGTAGATACATTCTCATCTCTCTTCTTTGGGTTCAAGCTAGGTAATTATAATGACACAACATTCAGTTTCAATCTTTTATCATTCTTTCCATTTACACTGTTGTCATGATTCCTTGACTACTTAATAACAAAGCCAGAATACTTTCCTCTTCATTATTTAATCTTACAATGCCCTGCAAGTTAAATTTCAACTTCCCTTTAACTTTTCTCTCAGGTTTGGAGATGCAGTGAAAGGAAATTTGGTGGTAGGTACTTTATCTTGGCCATCCCCATGGGTCATTGTTATTGGTTCCTTCTTCTCAACTTGTGGGGCTGGACTGCAGAGCCTCACTGGTGCCCCGAGGCTGCTACAGGCTATTGCCAAGGACAACATCATACCATTCCTTCGGGTAAGAGACTATTACATATTCCTCTTTCTACATACTCTCCCCATTCCCTGTAGGGTAACTATATTCCTCATGGTAGCATGGCTTTTAAAAAATGTCTCAACATTGTTTGTTTGGGATTTTAGGATTGCTAGGTGAAGTAACATGGGAAAATCCAGGGCTCATAACAAAAGACCTACCCCTTTTTACTTTTCTAATGTCCACCCTTTTTACAAAAAGTTGATGCAATAATTTATTTCCTCATACTGTTTGCCTCAGTTTCCTCAACTGTAAAATGGGGATAATAATAGTATCTACCTCTCAGGGTTGTTGTGAGAATCAAATGGGATCTTATTTGTGAAGCTCTTAGCACAGTGCCTGGCACATAGGTGCTATATAAATGCATATTCCTTTCCCTTCCCTTTGTTTTCACACTATCACACTTCTTTATTGGAGATTATATGAAACCATACCCCTCAGATTCTATCGTCCTCTTTAATTTCATATAGTTACATGAATCTTCAGTATTATAATAGCTAAATTAGGAGAGTACAGTGAATGGTATAGCTGCCAAAGGTAATTTTAATAAAGCTTTACCCCATTCTAGTGAGACCTCATTTCTTAAGTTTGCCATCTGTTTTCTTACTGTAGGTGTTTGGACACAGCAAAGCCAATGGGGAGCCTACCTGGGCCTTACTCCTTACTGCTGTCATTGCGGAACTAGGGATCCTCATTGCTTCCCTGGATCTCGTGGCCCCAATCCTTTCCATGTAATAATCAATATATGCTCCATAGTTTATTTTTTAATAAATTATTTAACAGTGTTCTCAGTTACTTATCTATCGACTGACACTAATTAACTACAAATTCTTACTGATCCACAAAAATTTTGCTGGAAAAGGTAGTAAAATTGTTTTTTAAAACTTATAAACTTAAACTTTTTTTTTTTTTTTTGGTGAGGCAATCAGGGTTAAGTGACTTGCCCAAGGTCACACAGCTAGTAAGTGTCAAGTGTTTGGTCTGAGGCTGAATTTGAACTCAGGTCCTCCTGACTTCAGGGCCGGTGTTCTATCCACTGTGCCACCTAGCTGCCCCCAACTTAAACTAGTTGTTAACAAGCTAAATTACACCCTGACTCAGTGGCAAGGTGAGGCCCTAACTCAGTTTCTTATATGAAAAATTGAAGTGACTATACCCTTGGATGGAAGGAGTTTCCTGTTTCTGTGTGTACATTGTGGGCCCCATGTCTATTTTAGTCACCAGTCAACAGACTCTAGAATATGTTCTTTTTTCATAGCATTACTCACTCAGTTACTTTAGTTATTTTACTCTTTAGTTTAAAGATTTATTATTTAATATGTTCTTTTGTTCAACATAAATCCTAACAAAAAAAGTGTTTGAGGAGGGTGGGAATGGGACATGAAGAATGTCACTTGGGTTTTGTTCATAAGAATAACAGTGAACCTCATGCTCATTGTTTGCCTAAGATTCACAATAAAAATGAAGCAGGACTCGATTGTCTACCTGAGGAAAAGTAAGGTGAGGTTCAAATTTCTGTTCCCTCAGCTGTTAGTCACGTTGCTATTAAAGTGCAAATAACCACTGAACTGCATTAAGGGAGAGTTCTGTTAGTTTAATAAACTTGGGTAAAAGCCATTTTAACAATGCTAATAAGCACTCTTCTCATTCCTCCAGGTTTTTCTTGATGTGTTACCTCTTCGTGAACCTGGCATGTGCCTTGCAGACTCTGCTTCGAACACCCAATTGGAGACCCCGGTTCCGCTACTACCACTGGTAAGTTTGTTTTTCTTGTCTCAAAACTTGGAGAGAACAATTGGTCAAATTACATAACTGGAAACTAAATATTACCACACAAGCTATTTTCAGATCTTATCTAAAGTCCTTTCCCTGATAGCCCATTCAGAGAATTAATCACTGTTGGTTTCGGTATCATCAAACAAAAATTCTAACTACCTTTATGGGTTACTATAGCTTTCTTTTCTAACCATATTCTCTCCTTTCCCAGAGATTGTAGAAGAGATCCACTAGAGAATGACTCCTCCCTTGTATCCTCCTCTTAGGCTTTCACCATCTACTTTTTACCACATTACATAATATTCCTTTCTTAAGCCTTATCAGTTTCCTCCCTCTCTTAAATCTTTCTTCATTTAAGTAAGCCCAGGCCTCCCCAGTTTTAAAGAAGCTATTGCTTGATTTCACTGCCCTCCAAAGTACCACCTTATCTCTTTTGCCTTTCATAACTAAATTCTTGGATTTTCTAGTATTCTGTAATCAATAATTTGGTTTATTTTATGAAAAAAAAAGCATTTTATGCTATTTGCTACAGTTTTCCTATCTGCAAAGTAAGAAAATTAATGGCAACTTCCCCCCAAATGTTGGGATATTCACAGAGCATTTAGAAATCGTCAGAACAAATGTTTTTGGGAAGAGCAAATATGAATCTGTGATAGAGAACTCCTATGTGAAAGTTACCTCTACTGAGTTGTTGATTTAAAATTCTTCTGCTGATTTTATGAATCATCCCTGCTTTGCTAATAAAGATTTCAGTGATCACATAGACTTCATTACATATTTTACTATTTACATATTTTAGCAACAGTGAGATCAGTCCTGATTATCATGTTCCTGTTTTTGAGCCGCTAAAGATATTTTTGGTTTTTTATTCTGTAGGGCACTCTCCTTCATGGGCATGAGCATTTGTGTGGCCCTGATGTTCATTTCATCCTGGTATTATGCCATTGTGGCCATGGTGATAGCTGGTATGATCTACAAGTACATTGAGTACCAAGGGTGAGTCACTGCAGCAGGGATGACAGTCTGTGGGTTTGGACTTTGACATCCATAAATGTTAAAACTTTAGGTATATGAGTATTTAGCACAGTCAGTTAAAGCAGTATTTTAATGAAGCCAGGCTTTTTAGGTTCAGTTAACTTAATGGTTCAATGACTACAAATTGCATCTCTAATTCTGTCAGAAATCTTGCAGAGGCTTTTGGATCACAAGGATAAGTAACAAAACTGGATGGGTAAATCAGTGTGAATCAGCTGGGAAAAAACAAATGAAAGAATATTTCTGATTGATAGTGGATCAAAAGTATACAAAAGACAAACATATCCTTGGATTTGTTCTACATTCTGTAATACTCCAGGTTATATCTGAAATGAAAGGGAGCATGTTTCTGACTCCAGGATCATCTAAAATTTCAGTAGATACTTCTTACCCCAGAAGTTTGGTTTTTTTTTTAATGTCAGAATTGCTTCCTAATATGCCTTTCTCCTCTCTCCCTAACATATCTTCCCTGATAAAAGGAGAAAAAATTGAGGAAAAGCTCAGCAGTGTACATAATATTCCACAACTATAGTCCCCTACTTCTCTACTGAGAGAAGAAAAATGTGTTTCTTTCTGTTTCCTCTGCAACCAAAATTGGTCATTGTAATTAATCTAAATTTGGTAGTATTTTAATGTTGTATTCATTTGCATTATTGTAGTCACTGAACATATTGTTCTCTTGGTTTTACTCTCTTTAGTCTTCCTCAGTTTGTAAAAGTCTTACAGTGTTTTTCTGAATTTCTTATATTCTTCATTACTTACAGTTCAGTTGTATTCCATTAAATTCATATGCCACAATATGTTCATCTTTCCCAATCAACAGGCACCCAGTTTATTTCCAGTTGTTTGTTTGTTTTTTGTTACCATAATGAGTGCTAGTAAATACCTTAACTTGGGGATCCCATTCAATTATATTTTCCCCTACACTGTCAATGCAAACTCATGATTCACTTTAATTTCATTACCTCAACCCCTGTGTTACTTTCTGGTTGCTAAGCAGCTAATACTATATGGGAGAAATGAGTGAATGACCCCTTTGACCATGTTTATACACTGTCCAACAGCACTTCCTGATTGCTGGTGAAGAATGATGTTATTAATTAATTGAGAAGGTAGAATGTTGGTGAAGTGTGCAACATGTCCATTCTTAGCTGAATGTTTAATTTTTAAATTAGATTTTACCTGCTTTGTGTCAATCTCTTTTTCTTTACCACAGTGCTGAAAAAGAGTGGGGCGATGGGATCCGGGGACTGTCCCTAAGTGCAGCTCGCTTTGCCCTGCTACGGCTAGAGGAAGGGCCTCCACACACAAAGAATTGGAGGTAAAGTGGGATGCACAGCTTCAAACAATATTGTGGCACCTAATAAGTACTCATAAGTGATTGTGATATAAGAAAGACATGGTGCAGGAAATTAGGATAATAGAGCTGCCATGAGCCATTCTAAATCTGTTCCCTTTCATTTAGCTGATTAAGTTTTTTTTCCTATCATTTATTCTTCCTTTCCCTTTTTTGCATAGGCCTCAGTTGCTGGTGATGCTGAAACTAGATGAAGACTTACATGTTAAGCATCCTCGCCTCCTAACTTTTGCCTCACAGCTCAAAGCTGGCAAAGGTCTCACTATTGTGGGCTCTGTTCTTGTGGGAAACTTCCTGGAAAACTATGGTGAGGCATTAGCTGCTGAACAGGTAAGAAGGGGGATAGAGTCTAATTGAATTTACAGCTATGCTCGGTTGTGTAGCTGGCTCTCAGGCTTATAAATTAATCTTGTGGCATCTTCTCAGATAACTGCTTTGACTCTGAACAGACACTATATTCTACTCCTAGGTTCTACCATATGATTGAGATGAGGCAGGTCACCAGCCTTCTTCTTGCATTTAAAATATTGGCAGGTATATAAGTTATACCATTGTAAAAAGATGAGCAAATCATAATCACAAAGATGGCTTCCAAATAAATTCCTAATTACTGGTTTTTGTGTGTTTTGAGGGAAATTATGTAAGTGAAATCTGTTACTTCAAAATAGCCTTATAACCTTCTTACTAGTAACTGGTGATATAAACAGGCTGCTTCTACAGTCTCTTCCTAGATGTACCTATGTGACAAACCTGTCACCTAAAGTTGTTTCTCACTAGCACTCAAAGCAAGCACCATCCTCATAAGTGATAGGTGTTGAGAGAAAATTCTATATGCATTTCAATAATTCCATCAAATTCCATTTTAAAGGATCTTCAAAATGCTATAGGACCCTGGAGACTGAAGATGATCATAAAATGTCTGCCCAGACTAGCAATTCTGCTTAAGAAGGATACTATTAGCCCTTCAAAAGTGGCATTGTATATTGTAATTTCTTAGAGGTTATGAGTATATCATGTAAGAATTTTTTTCCAAGTTAAATATAAAAGATTCTTTTGTGATCATTTTTAATAGTTTCATACTAATGAGGCAAGGCTAGCATTTTTATAAATGCTAGGAAAACAAGCCTAAAAGGTAGTTACAAAATAACAAAAAATAAATGTTTTCATTTTCTCTTAAAAAAATTAAAGAGCCCTCGTGATCCTTCTGGCTTGATAATCAAGCTACCCAACTTCTAATCCTGGTTTACCATTGACTTGTTCTATGGCTTTGGGTAAATGATACCCACTTTCTATACTAGTGTTGCCAGGGATTGTAAGGACCTAAGAAAGAAAAAGTTTTAAAATGTTTAAGCTGTACAAAAGAATATTTTTTGGGGGGTGGGCAGTTGGGGTTAAGTGACTTGCCCAGGGTCACACAGCTAGTATCAAGTGTTTAGTCTGAGGCCGAATTTGAACTCAGGACCTCCTGACTTCAGGGCAGGTGCTCTACTCACTGTGCCCCTCACTAGCTGCCCCTAAAAAAAAATTTCAATAAATGTAAGTGCCATTATTTGAAGGTAGGGAAATGAAAGAAAGAGGACCCCAGAAGAAAGATTGGGGTGGAACTGTACTAGTAATCTGAGTTAGGATATGGCTGGGTATGAGGAAAAAGAGAGTATTCCCACTAGTTCTTTCACTCTACTTAGTCAACATAGATTGTTGTACGCTCACAATGCCAAGCTGTGGGGTGATCTGCAAAGAAAGTAGAAGACATGTACTATGTCTTCAAGTACTTGATAGTTAATAGAAGAAAAGGGGCACAGAAAACATAAAACCAAAATACAACCAATTTTGAATATAGAGATGTGCATAGAACTGCTGAACATTTGAGGGACAGAAGAGACAAAGAATAGTAGGAGTTACTTGAATAATTTTAGGTATATTAGGCCTATAGCAAGATCTTGTGGAAGAAATTGGTCTTGTAAAGAGACTGAAAATACAGAGAGCCATAACATGGGGTGGTCAAGACAGCATTTTAGATGGGAGCAATGGCACAAGTGTCCCAGGATTTTAGGCAGATCAGTTCAGTGTTCCTGTATTTCTTTCAGACCATCAAGCACCTGATGGAGGCAGAGAAAGTGAAGGGCTTTTGCCAGCTGGTGGTGGCAGCCAAACTGAGGGAGGGCATCTCCCATCTCATCCAGTCCTGTGGCCTTGGGGGCATGAAACACAACACTGTGGTGATGGGTTGGCCCAATGGCTGGCGCCAGAGTGAAGATGCCCGTGCCTGGAAGACTTTCATTGGTAAAGAGCACTCCTCATCTTTTTCTTTTCTTTTTTTTTAAACTGTATTTTATTTTATTTTGGGGGGGTGCCCTAGGCAATGGGGTTAAGTGACTTGCCCAGGGTCACACAGCTAGTAAGTGTTATGTATCTGAGGCCGGATTTGAACTCAGGTCCTCCTGAATCCAAGGCCAGTGCTCTGTCCACTGTGCCACCTAGCTGCCCCCCCTCATCTTTTTCCAAGCCCTTAAGCAAGTTGCAGATATACCTATCTCCCCTCTCTATCCTCTGAAATGGAGGCCATTGTGTTGCTGAGACTGAGACATACATTGCTATGCTAGAAAAATAAAGACTTTATAGGCAGCCTCAATACCTCTCATCCTCTGCCCCTTGATCTTATTTTGCGAGTGAAATGCTTACCTCAGCTGAGTTTACAAAATGCTTTCACTAAAAATACATTTTTTCCTCATATTTGATTCTTATATTTCCAGGTTTTTAATTGTAAATTTCTGTCTTAATGTTTTTGTACAGTGGGCTTCTCCTTCACCACCAGCAGCCTCTTGCATTTACTTATTGGTTCTCAGTTCCCTGAAAATACAATAACATCGTGATTCTCTACATGAGATTTGCTTATTTGCTTGAGCCAAGTGTATTTTCTGAGCATTTCATCATCTCATTAAGACTGCACATGGTGGTGACATGTTCATTTTTTTAGTCCTTGCTAAATAAATGTAAAAATGAAAAGCCATCATTTTTCTTTCCCTAATGATCTCTTAAGAAGAAAGGGAAATACAAAAATTTCTTTGCTTATCAGTTATGGGTCTTTTTTTCTTTTCTTTCCCCAGGCACAGTTCGGGTGACAACAGCTGCCCATCTTGCCCTACTGGTAGCCAAAAATGTCTCCTTCTTTCCCAGTAATGTGGAACCATTTGCTGAGGGCAACATTGATGTGTGGTGGATTGTGCATGATGGAGGGATGCTCATGCTCTTACCATTCCTACTTAAACAGCATAAGGTACACGCAGACATCCTTTAGATCACTCTGTTTGCTTTTCTCCCCTGCTTAGCATCTGTCCAGTCTTTTTAGATACATCCTTCCTTTTTTGGCTTAAGTGGAGCTTTTTTTGAGACTTAAAGTCAAAATGGATGGATGTTACCTCTGATTCAAGGAGTTAACCTTTCAATTTTTCATTTCCCCTCTTCTGAAAAAAATAGATATTTTAATATTTAGTATCCCCCTATCTCTCAGTGGAACAAAGAGGATTAGTGAAAAAATGGTAGTAAAGTTCTGTTATCAGAGTCCTCAAGAGAAAAAGTTACAATAACGTCCACCCTAGGAAAACTTAGATTATTTACACAAAACAAGACCTTGGATACCAGAATACTCAAGTACCAATGTTGCTTATCTTTTTGGTAAGATTAGGTGAATTGATATTTTTCAAAAACTGGATTTTATGTAATGATCTAAATAGTCATTACATTAAATTGTACAAAACTGCCTTTTCTCCTGTACTATTTTTATCGCAGACCATCTTTATCATTTTTGCCAGTATTTTTCTGAAATAGTAAAATAATTTTATCAAAGGCCTACTTAATTTGTTTGAATTGTCTTATTAATACCCTGAGGCTAGAAGTAGGACATCAGGAACGAATATAGTGGCAGAGCTATTTCTGTAGTCTTATAAATTACTAAGTTCATTTCTCATGATTAACTCTGTGTGTGTATTCCTCCAGGTATGGCGTAAGTGTGCCATCCGTATCTTCACAGTAGCCCAGTTAGAAGACAACAGCATCCAGATGAAGAAGGACCTGGCTACCTTCCTGTATCACCTCCGCATTGAGGCAGAGGTAGAAGTGGTAGAGATGGTAAGATAATAGAGTCTGAAGAAGAACATGAAAACTGTCTCTATTTATCCCCAACCCTTATATTTCCAGGTTCAGCATTATCCCTATTTCATGGACCTGTTCACTATGATCCAGTGACCTGGAATTGTGGATTAATCCTTTAGCTGCAGCAAAACTTTAACATACTAAGCAGAATGTCCCCTTTCCTCCAGTTTTGGTGGCTTTTTGTTTTTGCCAGCTTTTTACCTGATGGATTTTATAGAACCCTGTTTTAAATGAACACATCTTATTTTAGCCAGGCAATTAAAAGGACACTCAATTAAAAAGAACCTTAATTTATAGAACCCTGTTTTAAATGAACACATCTTATTTTAGCTAAACAGTAAAAAAGCCACTGAACAGAAAACCTGTGTTTGTGTCAAAGAGATATGTACAATGATTGGGATAGATTTAACAAGTCAAAACTATGAATGGTTTTATCCCTAGATTAAACATTGATTTGTCTATGTAGCTAGCTTTGGTTTACTTATTCTCTCTTCTGTCATTTACTGGCCCTATAAAATCAGGATGGGAGTTTAGATGACCACACAGTTCTCTGCATTCATCTAGTGATTTGAAACAAAGAAATGAGTTGGTTTTCTTTTTCTCCTTTGTGCTTGTTGCTTATTCGGTATGGTGTTTCCCTGGCAGCACGACAGTGACATATCAGCCTATACCTATGAGCGCACTCTGATGATGGAACAAAGATCTCAGATGCTACGGCACATGCGGCTCTCCAAAACAGAACGAGACAGAGAGGTAAGAACCCTGTTTCATCAATACCTTTATCCTAAACACTTGAAAATTAAGCCACTGAGCAGAGGTGGCATTTTATTGAATTCTCAAAAGGTAGCAAATTCAGGAGTTAACAATCTCTCCTACTGCCCACCATGGAATCAGCTGTTCAGATTACTCCTCTAGTGTTTGGAGTAACCATGAGATGAAGGAGGGATCTTTTCTTGACCTCTGGAATTTGTGCAAATTTAAGATGTGAGGAAAAAATTGAACATGGAGTTGTGTTTGTGTTGAATCTCCACCAGGCACAGTTGGTTAAAGATCGGAACTCGATGCTACGCCTTACCAGCATTGGCTCTGATGAGGATGAGGAAACAGAGACCTATCAGGAAAAGGTGCACATGACTTGGACAAAGGACAAGTACATGGCATCCCGGGGACATAAACCCAAGACATTAGAGGGATTCCAGGACCTACTCAACATGCGACCGTAAGTGTCTCATTGGGATTAATGTAACTACAAGCTAAATTCAGAGCAATGCATCTATCCTTTCTCAGTGTTCCAGGTTCTTAGTGTAACTCGTACATCTAGGTTTAGTATAGATCTTCACTTTACAGATCACATACAACTCATTTCTTAGAATTGTTTTTAGAATCTGACATCTAGAATCCCAATAAAAACAAAATTAACAAAAAAGGTTTAAACTTATACTAACGTTGAATCCTTCCACCAGACTCCTGGAATAGGCCCCACAGACATTCATGTTTAATAACATGGTCAAGTTGGAAATGCACCACTTTCCTATAAATTTTTAATTTATTAGTATCCCCAGTTCATGACAATTCACAGTAGTGGGAACAGAACTAGCACAACTGGAACCCACTGATAATGGCAACTATTTATCCAGTAGTACTAACTTGCAAACCCCAAAAACCTTTCACTAAAGCCTTTAAGTTTTGTTTGGAATTTCATTGTCTGGTTGAGGTACTATTGAGCAGTGGGGGAAAAAAAAAAGGCCTGGCATTTATCAACCTTTTTCAATCTGACACCCATTAATTTGTATGAGTACATTGGATCACTGGATAGTCTTCTCTCCATATGAGATCCGGCCATCTATGAGCTCTGCATCAGTCTAAACATGTAAAATAAAGACTTAAAGGATTGAAAATGGATTATAGAATCATTGCTTTAGAGCCAGGAGGTACATTAGAGGGAGACCTACTCAGCTGTTTCACTTTGCAAATGAAAGAACTTAAGAATTTAACCTAGAGAGTTTAAGTGACATGCTGAAGGTCAAACAGGTCACAGGTAACAAATGGAATCTGTATCGATTGATTCCTTTCCACTTTACCTCAGTTGCTCTCTGAGGTAATGTTTCAGAGATTTGGAATGATGTGTAAACAACAGTAGAAACAAAAGAAAGGCTTGAGGACATATACAGGCACCTACTACGCTCCCTCATTTCCAAAAAGCTGTCACCACCAAACTCCTAATAAAAAATTAGCAAATGGTGGTGAGAGAATTCAGGGTACTGACATAACTTAAATGTCATGATATATTGGTTGGGAAACTGAAATGCCCACAAAGGCTGCCATAGGGAGAAGCATCTAGATAAACCATAAACTGAGCAACTGGTCCTTGAATAATTTGGCAGTTGACTTTAAATGTATTCTGTTTCCCAGCTGGGAATTTATGGTGATATAAAAAAAATAAAATAAAATAAAGACAAGGATATCAAAAGGCCATCTTGTTTCCACCTTTAGAAAAGGTGGACAGCATCAGACATAGTATAAAGGATCTAAATTTCTGTTTTTAGTTCTGCCAGTTACTTATGGCATGACTTGAAACATGTTTTTTCACCTCTTATCATCCTGGCCTGTAAAAGTAGGTGAAGGAGATTTATTACTTGACCTGACGAATGTTGGGAGAAGAAACTAAAGAAATGAGTGGTTAAAATTTTTCTTCTGCCCAAAATTTCCAACCTGTTCCAGTAAAGTTAACCCTGATAACATGGGGGCAAAACAATGGTATCTTGCCCTAAAATATAAAGAAAGTTAAGTTTGGTGTATTTCCAAGGTGCTTAAGAGAAAAAAAGCAAGAAGTACAAACTAGTAGTATGCTGTAGTTTAGTTTTATCCCTACCACATTACCATTCTTCACACTCAGGCAAGACAAGTTGTCTGCCTCAGCTTTAGGCTAATTTCTCTTTCCCCTGGACTACCTCTACTTGCACCTTGTCTTCTCCCCAGAGATCAGTCTAATGTGAGGCGGATGCATACTGCAGTAAAGCTGAATGAGGTGATTGTCAACAAGTCCCATGAAGCAAAGTTGGTATTACTGAACATGCCAGGGCCACCCCGAAACCCTGAAGGTGATGAGAATTGTATCCTTTCCAAGATTTATGAATTTTTCCCTTGGACATAGAATGGCTAGGTGACTATAAAAAATAATTTAGTCCACCCCAAATTTCCCTCTCTGTACAAGGTAATTGAAAGTATTTTGAAATCCACAGAAGTGAAGCCAGATATCCTTCATGACTTTTAAAACTGCTAAACAAGGACTTTCATAAGGTGAAGATTTTCTGGGATAGATTTCATTTTTTCATCTGGATCCCTATCCTATCCTATCCAATTACTCTTAAACAGGTCTTCTTCCAGTAATCTTTCTTATAGATAAAGCTTTCTATATGAAGGTTTTTTTCCACATCTACAAACAAGGGCCAGTTTGGGATGGATACCCTGTGGGGCTGCAAAGTGTATTGATCCCTTTACCTACCAGTTCAACTCACAGGGAGGAGGAAGCAAGAAGAGCTGTTGGTGGGGAAGGGGAAGTGATAGAAATCATGTCAATCAATCAACCTCGGAAACCCTTGTAGAAACAAATATTGGAGGCTTATGTGTCAGTGGACTTCTGCTTCTTGTCATAGCTGCTTTAGGGTGAATATGAAAGTACAACATGGGTTAATCCACGACTATTGAGATTTCCAAAACATATCTCTTGTGTAAAATGGGAAGGGATATCCAGTATGGGATATAATGGTACTAGGTTCCTGAATTGTTTTTGCATAGGACCAAATTGGATCCAAAGTTCAGTCTCCCTCTTTAATCCTAGGCTGTAAACCATGTCTTAATGCTTGTTTTTAAATTCTGTGAAGACAAAAAGCCTTTGGGTGTCAAGATGCAAAGCTGAATGTGTTAGTGTTCTGGCTCTGATTGACTCCTTGACACATGTGTATAGATATGGAATTCCTGGAGGTGCTTACAGAAGGGCTAGAGCGTGTTCTCCTTGTACGAGGAGGCGGCAGTGAAGTGATCACCATCTACTCCTAACTGTACCTGATCTGTTTTGCTTTTTCCAACCCTCCTCACAGGTTTCAATTCTCCACAAAAATCTCAGATGATCTGGCACTTTATTTGCTGCCATTCCCACTGGACTAGAGGGCTGTTTTCTGTATACGTGATGCTGAACTTTTGCGGAGCTGAGCCTCAAGACCTCCTCTGTCCCTGTACTTTAGTGCAAAGGGAATTGGAGGTGCCCTTCTTCCCACTTGACCCTCATCCTTCCTCTAAAAGAAGCAAGTCAAATGAGATGTGTGTAAAATACTTTGTGACTAGAAAGCAGGACCTAAATGTGAGTTACTCCCTCATCGTCAGTGGAACCTAAAAATCTTGTCATTGCCCACTTTAGTGTACATCATAACCAGAAAAGAAAGAGATGAGGCAGAAAGGAGCCAGGATCAAAGGGTAAATTTAAATAGGAGAGGAGGCACAGTCATTTTGCTTTGGGCAAGACTGAAGCTGCAAGATGAATCTCAGAAACCTTTACTCAATTGTGATCTCCTGCAGAAACTCTGAACTCCAGGATGTTTATTCCAAGGATGATGCTCAGAGAAGTGTAACAACATTCCAACCAAAAAATCTACAGCCACAAGTATATGGCAACCCAGTCTCTCTGTAACAAACCCATATGGAAAACTTTCTCAGCTCATCTTCAGTGAGCTTGCCTTCCAAGTACCTCATTCTATATTGTGGTACTACAAAGAATGAAACTAACCTATACACAAAGCCCTTTCTGCAAGAACTTAGAAACCTATCCCCAATAGATGCTGCTCTTTAGTCTGATCCCAGGTTAAAGCATGTGTGTACATTGTATGTACATTGAATGTTTCATGTTTCCCAAATTCAGCCCATTCCATGGTGTTATGTAAGGCAATGTTACACTGGAAATTACTTTTTTTTAAAGGGAGTGTTGTCTAGGTGATTGAATTATTCATGCAAACCCCAGCTAGCTTGCTCAGAATGACACAACTATTGTCCATGGATACCTATAGGTGAGTGACTTGGGCAAAATAAACTGGATGTCAGTAATGAGAAATTTATTGGGCTTATCTCCCCTTTCCTCCCATCCTCTGTATAGTAGGCACAAAGCAAACAGGGAGACTGGCTCATCTGCCCTAAAGATAATTAGATCACTTAAAATAAGGTGGACTTATATTCTGAGGGTGAATTTAGCAATGGAATTGAAAGTTCTGGTGCCATACCTTAATTCACAGTGCCAAAGTCACTGAGTTGCTAAATTCCCTTCCTTCCTCCTTAATGTGACTCAATATGAATTGGCATTGGCCTTGCTTAAGAAATTCCAGGTTTTTTCATTTTGTGGCCTGGTTTTTGGAGTTGAGATGAAGTGAGAGAAGTTGATAGCACTGCACAGACAATTTAAGAAATGAGGTTTTTGTTTGGTTTTGTTTTAGGGTGGGAGGTGGGGGAGGGCATTGCCCTTTCCCTCAATTTCCTCCTTTAGTCTGTAAAGACCTGGCTCTGGACTCAGAGGTCAGTCAGAAGCCTTGTGATTGCCAATTTCCTTTGCATTCTCAGAATGCTATGAAGGACTGGACTGAGGGGGTAATTTTACAAGTTAAATGTTCTTTCCTTTTTTTTTTTTGCCAATCACCAAGATATTGCTTCCAGGCATAGGAAATCTTTGCCTTATATGGCTGTGGCAGTAATTTCAGACATCTGAAGTTAGCCTGAAATCTTTCTATTAGAGAAAGATTCACGTATAGGGACCACGCCACCTTGCCTAGACCCATGGCCACTTGGTGGACTCAGCTGCTACTTGACTAAACTGAAAATAGTTATAATTTCTCTTCCTTCTTTACTCAGTAGCATTTGAAATGAGCCCTTTTAGATTTGATTCAACTAGTTCCATGGACAGAGAAGGCAACCATTCAGTATAACTAAAGAAAACCATTAGTAGCCACAAACAAATTAGAATAGTGAAAAATGAATCAAATTTAATTCCTGTCTTTCTTGGACAGAAGAAGCTCCAGTTTCTTCTTCTAAGGTGTCAGGAAAACACCTTGTTTATAGCTTGTGTTGTATCTTCTATTCCTTGTTTCCCTCTACCAATTTCCTTTTTATGGTGTGGACTAGAGTTTAATACCAGAAGAAGATTCCCTCCTTGCTCTGCCTAAGAGCCTAGACGTTGCAACCTGATACTCCAAAAAATCATTTCATCTCCTGGTGGGCTTTTTAGTTTCTCTGAGCAGCACCCTCAGCTCCAAAAGTGTGATATTTTTAGAGGTTAGGTAGATTAAGTTAAATGTAATGTAGACAGAAAAATGAAAGGTTTGAAGGGAATTCTCCCATAAGTTTATAATCAGAATATTTTAAAGGGGTGAGGGAACTGGAGGTTATTTGTATAGTCCCTCTGCCTCTATCTATTTTTTTTTTTAATCACTGTTACATGGCAGAGTATTGTCCCCTGCCCAAACTCTCACTCCCATTTCTGTGTAGGTCACTGTATATGAGTGTATTTTGTCTCTTGTGTCTAAAGTGTCTCTCAATCATTGCAAAGGAGAGCAATACTGAAAACTCAACAAGAGAATGCACCTTAGGGAAGGGGGCTGTCTGCTTTCACAGAGGTAAGGGAGAGGAAGAACCTTCTACCTTTGGGACAAGATCAAATTTGGAGATTTAGCCATAATATTCCCAGGGAGTGTAGTGTCAAACATCCTCTTGCTATTGGTCTATGCCTTCACTAACTGGATTAAAAAATCATACTGAGGCCAGTCTTTTAGCAGGGGAAAGATCACTACTTCATATTCATATATGCCTCACAGCTTCCTGAGGCAGCTGGGGACTGCCTCTCCCTAAGGAACTCATTCCCTACCCTGTGATGGATTAAGCACAGTCACCTTCCTCTGTCCCCAAGTTACAACAATATGGCAGGTAAAAAATGCCCAGGTTCAGTCTGGTATTAACAATTATTTTTTCTTTTTTTTCCTTGTCATCATGTAGAATCTGAAGCTAGTATTAGTTTCTCAAATCTGCCACAAGTGTCTCCAGCAGTATTTGTCCCCTTTAATATCATTTAGAGGTAGAACCTTTATTTTAAGGAAAACGGATTTAAGGGAACTCATGCAACTTTTGTTTTCTTTTCCAAGAGCCGTTCTGAGCAGTTTAATTTATTGAGAGGAGAGGCTGAAGCAGCCATTCTTTTGTTTACATGGAATTACGGTTTTGATTGTTGTTTTTGCTCTGTATTGGAAACATAAATAAAGTTTTTTACATTATTTTCAGCCAGGAGTATCTCTGTAGTTTTTCTTTGTTGGTACTCTAATCCTATTAGCTTTGTTCTTTTTTACCTTTGAGAAGAGAAGTTTTTTGATTCTTCTTTTCAGCACAGGAGACCTTTGCAGAACAGAACAGACTAAAGTGTTACTGAGAAGGGACTAGTGACAAAAATCAAATGGGATCCAAGTGTGAGAGGGGCACCAATTCACGTTTTCCCTTCATTATAAGAGTAGCCCACCACCACTGAATTCCATTCTCTGAAAAGAAAGAAGAAAATGGTAAAGGTCATAGTGTAGCCTCTCACTGAGTCCCTTTAATCTTTCACTCCAAGCTCTCCTGCCTTCCACCTTTGCTTTCCACTCAAACATTTTCTGAAGCTCCTTATGTACCTTATCTCCTAAGTCTGGTTTTCTAACACAAACCCCACCTTCTCACAAATAAGGTAGATGACCCAGTCAGCTGTTGATTACATCTCAACCTAGGCAAATTTAAATTTCTACTTTTTGCCTTACCTCAGGGGGTTCAATGAAAGCCAACCAGTCTGATGCATGAGTAGGCAGCAGCCCCATGGACTGGCACTTATAGACAGCTAAAGCCAACCCCATGAGGTTCCCAATGAGATAGACCAAGCCCTGGAGGAACTTCTGGCTTGAACTTTCCAGCATCTTGAAAGCTGCAATGGCAATGAGAGGTATCAGGATAGATCCAAGGCAACCACAGATTAATACAATACATACAAGAACATACTAAGACTAGGCCATTTACTGAGGAACTGATGATTAAAGAAAAAAGAAAAACTCAAATATAAGCAATTTAGCTTCACTTCTCACTAACAAAGGACTTTGTAAGAAATTACTTCAATGGGGATATCCCCTAATGAACTGGCTTTTGGTCCCCAAACACTGGGGAAAACATGTGCCTCCTACATTCTGGGGAAGACAGACTGTGGTTCCCTCTGTGGTAAAGCTGCTTGAAAAGACAATGCATACTTTGCTAGCACCAAGAATACTTACTGGCTGAAATGGCCATAAGTGCTTGAATGGGCCGCCAGGCCATCATACACACCATCATGGTGGGGAAGATGGAGATAGTGTTGCCTGCCATATACATGATGAAAAGGTTCATAGGGATCTGTTTGAGGGGACCCAGGGCGATGTCCCAGCAACGCTAGAGGAAACATATGATTATTTCACTTCAATCACTACACATCCCCACTACCAATTATGGCTGGTTACCTTCACCAAGGTTTGTCAGCAGAATGTCTTTTTAAATTTGTTTTCTGCTGCCATTTGAGAATCTCTCATCCAAAGATTAGAAAACAGGAGTGAGATGCCTGCTTATTAAAATTTTTACGCTGTCTTCCAAGGGGTTATCCAGGTACCATTTTCTCCAGCATCTACCAGGGCAGGAAAGAGATGGATTTTGTCCTCCCTATCCCTGTCCCCTTCTGTCCCAAGCGTTGTCTCTAAAAGGTCCAAGGTTTTACTTTGTAGGTCCTTTGTCTTTAAAGAGATACTCTTTCCACCACCAAAGAAGGGTAGAGCTCAAAGGTTTCAAAGGCACTGATCACCTATTTATATCTCTGTACCTTTTCTACCAGGATCCGGTCTGTTTCCTGGACGCTGGTATCTGGCACTTGCTTGTCCAGGTAACCCACTGGATACATGGAATCTCCCTGGCCTCCTCCCCGGTCACTTCGGCCCCTAAAGAATCAGACCAAGAAGCAGAGGCTAAGGGTTTCCCAACTTCATCTCCCAAAATCCCCCTCCCCCCAAAAAACCTGCCCTTTTCTCTAACTTCTTTAGCATTACCATCTTCCCAGTCACTCATACTCACAATTTTGAACCATTTGTAAAAGGAAGGGTTTAAGACTAGATGGCATCTGAAGTCCCTTCACAGTCCTAATCTATGACAACTGAATCTTCAGTTATCATGCGCTTTCTTTGTGCCAGACACTGTGTTAGATGCTGGACATAAAAGTATAAAACAACCACTGCTTGCAAGGAGCTTATGTTTTAACAAGTACACATAAAAACAGACATAATATAAAGACAAATATATAGAGAGAGTGGTTAAGTACAAGGTAGTTTGAGAGGGAGGGTACTAGCTGGTGGGGAAATAAGGAAAGGTTAAATCCAAAAGATGATTCTTGAGCTTCATCTTCAAGGAAGGGAGGGACTCAGAGGAGGTAAGGAGGGAGTACATGCCAGGTATGTAAGACATTCAGTGCAAAAGCACCAGGATCGGAGATAGTATATCCTGTGTGAACAGAGAAAAGTCCAGTTTGGCTGAATTGTATAGTGGAGGAGGAGGAGTAATGCCCACTAAATCTGGACTTTGTAGTTTGTAGAGAAGTCTCAAAAGTTTATAGTTTATCTTAGAGGTAATAGGAAGTCCTAGAAGCTGATTAAGTTGGGGAGTCACATGGTCAGATCTATGTTTAAAGAAATTAATCTGGCATCAGTGGGTTGGACTGTAGTTGGAAAAGACTTAAGGCTACAAGAGGTGAGTACTTTCTGAACTAAGGTGGTGCAGTCCTGTTGATTTTACCTCAAAATCTCATGTTTGTCCCCTATACTCCACTGGGACAGCAAGCTTCCTACCCTCCAGCCTATCCTCTCTCAGGTTTGTTCTTCTCATCAATGGAATAAGTAATAATCTTCTTAATTCACAGCTCTGATTACATTACACTTCTGCCCCAAATACCTTAGTAGTTCTCTACTATCTACCTAATAAAGTTTAAACTCCTGATTCATCTCCCTGCCTCAGGTCTCTTCCACACTCCATTTTGTCCTCCACTTGGGGGCCAAAAGAATTTTTCTAAAGCACATCAACCTCCTATTCAATAAACTCCAGTGACTCCCTATTGCCCCCAGGATAAAATGCTCTATTTGACATTTAATTTCGCATTTCACAGCCTGGCCCCTTCCTATCTTTCTAGTCTTCTTACCCTTTGCTTCCTCCATATACTATGATGCAGGGACATTGGCTGACTTCCTCACAGGTAACACTCCATCTCCTGACTCCATGCCTTTTCAGTGGCTGACCCCTGGGCCTAGAATGCTCTCTGCCTCTTGACTTCCCTGGCTTCCTTCAAGCCTTAGCTCAAAACCCACCTTCTGCAAGAAATCTTCCCTCTGTGCCTCCAATTTACAAGTAAATAATGTAGATAATGGTTTATATGTTCTCTCTCACATCAGAACTTGAGTTCCTTAAGGACAAAAACTGGAGGTTTTTTTGCCTTTCTTTGTAGTCCTAGTGGTTAAAGTACCTAGCATATAGTAAGCCCATAATAAATTATTAGAGACTGACTAGCAATCAAGCCCTTCTACAATCTGGCTCCCTGCCAGCTGTTTTGCTTTATTTCATCTCCCTGTTTCACCTGAACTGGACTACTGTCACCTGTTCTTAACCTGTCCCCCATGCCTCGAATGGGCTCTTGTGGCAGGCACACAGTAGGCTCTTAATAAATATGTATTGCTTTCATTGATTTATCTTGTCCCATTCAATCTCCATCAATTGAGAGCCGCCTTTCCTTCTGGGTCCGGGAGATGCCACTTCCCTGAGGCCTTCCCAGGACGCTCGCTTAGGGGCTCCTCCCTCCTCCAAAGTCTCTGACTACGTAGCCTGTCGGGGTGTCCCTCTTTCCTGTCACACTAGGGTGGCGTGGGTGCGTGCAGGTGTGTCTGCCTCCTACTCGGTAAGCTCCCATCAAGCAAGGGCTGTGAGGCATCTGTACCCCCGGGGCATATGTAACACGGGGCCATGGACTCAGCGGGCGCTTAATAACCTCTATGCCCCTTTCCGGAGGCTGCCCCGGCTGGCAGGGAATGAGCCTTTCCCGTCCTGCCCTCGTCCCCGGACCCGTTCGCGCCTCACCTGCTGCCTCCTCCAGGGCCGCTCAGCTCAATGGCCCATTTGAAACGGCGGCCTCGGTTCGCCACCAAACTTGCCTGGGTTGTCATGGCAACGGCTGCCTCCTAACGCCGCGGAGAAGGAAGCGGACCCAGACTGCTTAGCTTCCCGGGACGCACCGGAGACCCCAACCGCCCTCCACCGGAGACAGCCCCAGATCCCGAGAGCGCGACCCCGCAAAGCCCCGGCCACCCCTCCCAAACAGCACTTCCGGGTCATCTGGATGACGTCATTTCTGGTCCTGCTCAAGCCCGGAGTCCGGAGGGTCGGATTGAGCATGCGTAGGAGGGAGAACAAGAGGGCGGGGCCTGGAGCTTATTGAGGGGATGGACGTTTTTACCTTGCGGCGTCTGATCCTGTCCTCCCTCCCACCCTCACTGTCCCCGTCCACCCCTGCTCCGCCCCCACATTCACCACAACCCCTTCTCCCTCTATCCCCTCTCCATCCCACCTTCCCCTCCACCCCTCCCTCCCTCATTCTCTCCTCCCTCAATTCCACCCCCAGTCCACACCCCCTGCCCCACTTTCCCCCAAGCCTTCCCGCTTTGTGCCCTCGTACTCTGCAGGTTCTGGCTGCTCTGCCTTCCGCTCTCCCACCTGTCACAGTTAGGCGTCAACCAGCCATTTCTGGTCACTTGCAGGCTTAGGGGTGGGGAATGGAGCAGAAATCTGCTAAGAAAAGCTTTGTGTGTACGAAGATACAGTGGCTGCCTTACGTATGCTATGCAGTTAGTAGGTGAATATTGATTCCTTCCAGGTGCCCTTTCAGTGTACCCTCACCGTTCAGTCAGTCAGTCAGTAAACGCTAAGGCCCTCCCATGTGTCAGGCACTGTGCTAAGAGCTGGGGATACAAATAGGAAAAAGAAAACCTACCCTCAAGAAGCGAAAAGGAGGGGTGGGGTGGGGGCCCAACTCAGGGGCATTACGAAGAAATCCGAAGTAGTGCTATCAGGTGGGAAACAAAAAGATAGATGACCTGGGGCCCTCCTTAAATAAAGATTTGGGGAGAACTCTTCGATCCACGTCCCATTTAGAGGTCCGGGGGTAGAAGATACTGAAGAGCTGTGAATACCAAGGCTGAGGGTCTGGAGCAAGGGAGAGACCTGAGGGGACCCCACTGCTGCTCCCCCCACCCCTGCCCCAAACTGGTCTCCTCTTTTCCCTTAACCCCCGCAGTCGCCATCCCTAATGGGGACCAGTCAGATTTGTAGTGGAGCCAGTCAACATAGTTTCATGATTTTTTTCTAGAACCATTCTGCAGGAGAAAAGGAATAAGATGGTGGAAGCAATCCAGGGCAGGATAAGTAATAGGACAAGGACGCAAAAAAATTGAGTGTGGAGGATAGTATAGTATAGGGTTGAAATGATTCTCAAAGGGATTGAGATAGGGAAGGGAGGAGAGTATAGTGTATAGTCAGTGTAGGGATAATGGCCTGGGAAAGAACTGAGGGGTGGAAATATTAGAGGTCACAAGGAGGACAAGAATAGGGCTAGAAGTCCTAAGAAAGAAGAAAACATGGAATAATAAAGAATAATGATCAGATTAAAGAAATTTCAGAGTTCATGAACAGGAAATGGAATACTATGGGCAATATCAAAGGTACAACTATCTGTGGGCAGCTGAGGGGAAGTGTAGGAGCAGGTCATGGCAAATAAATAGATTGAGGAATTGGAAAGTTTGGGTACTTGAAGGGGCATCAGTGTGTTTAGTATGAGGGCAACAGTTGAGAAATTAGTTTCCTTATTTCTTACAGACAGGTAGGGCACACTAAGTGTGTTGCATTGTAGGTGCATTGCAGATACTGTCAGAGTAGGTTGATGTGCTGGCCAGTTGCTGAACCACTCTTCTTTCCTTTTTATTCTTTTTTACAAAGTATGCCTCACTCAGTAGGAGGAAAGGTGTTCGGAAATGAGTGTTATAAAGACAAAAGACACCAATACATTTCTAAAATGTTTTTTGAACTGTTGAATCCTGAGGATTGATTCTCTTCTTAGGTATCCTATGCCCACAAGTATCCATCCTACCCATGCATATAACAAAAACTAGGGCGCTCCTCTTGGTGGGCTCTTTTGGCTCAGTTCCAGAGGATTACTTCCTTAATCACTGAGCT
This sequence comes from Vombatus ursinus, assembly GCF_900497805.2. Taxonomy (NCBI): domain Eukaryota; kingdom Metazoa; phylum Chordata; class Mammalia; order Diprotodontia; family Vombatidae; genus Vombatus; species Vombatus ursinus. The sequence goes on along the minus strand of NW_020954572.1, from coordinate 30,936,046 downwards.
TGCCTATTTTTGTCCTACTCTTGGGTTGTAGTTGCAGATTTGGTATGAAGATCCTTAGCACCGTAGACCCTCAAGCATTCGTACACTGTTAACAGATGGGTTTTCCATTTTTAACATATGCAATGTACACAATACAGGCCCTCTGAGATTCTATTCCATGCATATAGTTTTTTTTGTAGCAACTACTTATTATTCTTGTAGCATCTCAGTAACAAATGCCATCCAATATTCAAATTTCTTCTCCCCTTCTCTGAGAATAATCACCAACTTCCTCTAGAGCCTAGCTTCCCAAAGTGGGGGGAGCGGTAGTAGCCTCAGGTACAGTTGGAGGGCATTCAATAAAAAAAGGGGGCTGTGGAAGCATAAGGAAAGAAGAGAAGGAAAATTTGAAAAACCATTTGTACATGTTTCATCTGTTATGTTATAGAGTTAAAGTCATACTGATTATGTTATTTTCAAATAAACACACAAAATACAAGTTATAACCAACCAGTGGTCAAGTCCCTGACAGGTCTTAAGAAGTAAGTGTTGGCAGGCAAGCATGTTGTGCATTTTTGGGAAGTCCAGAACACATCAGCAGGAAAATGTGGGTGTAATGACTTGTTTACAATACAATACTATATGGTTACATGATATAATATTGTATCATCAAAATTTCAATGCAGGAAAAAGCCACAAATTTACAATAAATTATTAAATTTAAGATGCATCATTTTAAAATATTTTATATTTTTTTAAATAATACAAATTTCAAAAAAAAAAGTTTAAAGGGTTAAAGAAAGTAGATTTCCAGGGAGGCACCAAGCAATTTTTTTTTAAAAAGGAGGCAGTAGGCGAAATAAGTTTGGGAACCACTGGAGAATTCATTCACACCATAAGATTTATGAATACCATTGATATTTCATTTTTCAGTTGTGTCCAGTTCTTTGTGATCCTATTTAGGATTTGCTTGGCAAAGATACTGGAGTGGTGTGCCGTTTCCTTCTCCAGCTCATTTTACACATGAGGAAACTGAGGCAAACAGGGTTAAGCGACTGGCATAGCTAATAAGTGTTTGAGACCAGATTTGAACTCAGGGAGATGCCTTCCTGACTCCAGGCCCTATACCACCTAATTGCCCCAATATGAATGTGAATTTTGAATAAGCTAAATATCTTTACTGAAAGATACATAATATCCAGTGGAAATCAGCAATTTTTGGTCTGCTAACTCCAATGTGCCACTTCACTAAGTATAGCCAGCCCTGAGCTTAGCCTTCTATATTCTGAGATGTGCTTGACACCTTTGATATCGAATATGCTATGATGCTCAGTAGAACACTATCTCTGGAGCCTAAGGTGTTTTATAACTAAACAAAAGATTGGATGGAAAAATACTGGCAGTGTTCTAGTAATATCTGGTTCATAGGAACATAGATTTAGAACTGGAAGGGACATCAGAAGTCATCTAGTTTCCTCATTTTACAGATGAGGAAAATAAGACTCAAAGAGATGAAATGATTTATTTGCCAAGAGTCACATAGGTGGTAGTTAGCATATCTTGGATTTGAACCCAGGTTCCCATATTCCAAATCCAATGTACCACATTGCCTCTCTATCAATGACAGTGGAACCAACACATTTGTGAACTTGAACATCACAGCCTTGATGTGTTGCATGAGGGACTAAAAGTTGCACCAAGGCGAAGATGGGAAGACCAGCTAACCTGGGCTAAGAGGAGAAAAGAGAATTTCCCACTGGAGGTGATAATTTTTAAAGTTTGAGAGATTCATTCTTTTTTTATCTTTTCCTTTCAAAATTTCTTTAAGCTTTTATTTATTTTATTCTGAACTTAAGAAATAAAACAAACATTTCCATAACATAGTAGAATAGATTAAAAAAATGATTGTACATAAAACTGCTAATCTATTATGTACAACTTGCTGTTCCTGTTAAATATATAATAAAATTATCATGTAACTTTCTTTTTCTCCTGCTTTTTTTCTCCCCCATAAATGGCTACCATTAAACACAAATATATGTATATATGTAAAACCATTCTATACATACTTCTGCTTATCAGTTATCTCTGGATGCAGATAGCATCTTCTTTCATATGTCCTTTATAGTTAATTTGGGTATTTATAACAGTCAAAATTATTTAGTCACTCAAAGTTGTTCTTAAAACAATATTGCTGTTACTGTATACAATGTTCTCTTGGTTCTGCTCATTTAGCTCTTCGTTATTTCATGCAAATCTATTCATGTTTTCTAAGGTCATCAAGTTCATCATTTCTTACAGCACAGTAGAATTCCATCGTAATCATATACCACAACTTGTTCAGCCATTCCCCAGTTGATGGGTATCACTATAATTACCAATTCTTTGCCACCACAAAGAGAACTGTTATAAACATTTTAGAACATATAAGATCTTTTCCTTTTTTTCTAATCATCTTTTTGTTTTTCCAAATGACTTTGTTATTATTTTTCTAATTCAGTAAAATAATTTTTTGGCAATTTAATTGGGATGGCATTGAATATATAAATTAGTTCAGGTAAAATCGTCATTTTAATTATATTGTCCCTGCCTACCTATGCATAATTAATATTTGTCCAATTATTTAAATCTGATTTTGTTTTTATAAAAAGTTTTTTATAATTTTGTTTATATAGTTCCTGAGTTTGTTTTGGCAGGTGTACTCCTAGATATTTTATACTGTCTAGATTTATTTTAAATGGAGTATCTCTTATTGTCTCTTCTTGCAGGGGTTTATTGGTGATATATAGAAATGCTGATGATTTATGTAGATTTACTTTATATTCTGTTACTTTGCTAAAATTATTGTTTCAGCTAAGTTTTTAGTTGAATTTTGGGCATTTTCCAAGTTTATCAGCATATTGTCTGCAAAAAGAGATAGTTTTATTACCTTATTCCCTATTCTGATTCCTTCTATTTCTATTCTTTCTCTTATTGGTATTGCTAGGATTTCCAATATGATATTGAATAATATTGGTGCCAGTGGCATCTTTGTTTCATACCTGATCTTACTGTGAATGCTTCTACCTTATCCCCATTACAAATAATGCTTGCTGATGATTTTAAGTAAATACTTTTTATCAATTTAAGGAAAAATACATTTATACCTATGTTTTCAAGTGTTTTTTTAAATAGAAATGAGTGTTGTACTTTGTCAAAAGCTTTTTCTGTATCATATGATTTTTTAAACTTTTATTATTGATATAACAATTGTTAACAGTTTTCCTTATGGTATAAATCCTACTTGGTCATAACATAATCTTTGTAATATACTGTTGTAATCTTTTAGTCAGTATTTTATTTAGGATTTTTGCATTCATATTCATTAATAAATTGGTCTATAATTTTCCTTCTCTGTTTTTACTCTTCCTGTTTTAGGTATCAGTATCATATTTGTTTCATAAAAGGAGTTTAGTAGGATCCTTTTTTTGCTTATTATTAGAAATGATTTATTTCATATTTGAATTAGTTGAACTTTAAATGTTTGATAGAATTCACTTGTAAATCCATTTGGTCCTGGTGCTTTTTTCTTAGGAAGCTCATTTATGACTTGTTAAATTTCTTTCTCTAAAATAGGTCTATTTAGATATTCCATTTCCTCTTCTGTTAATCTAGGCAATTTATATTTTTGTAAATATTCTTCCATTTCACTTAAATTGTTACATTTATGGCATATAATTGGACAAAATAATTCCTTATAATTGCTTTAATTTCTTCTTCATTAGTTGTGTAGTCCTGCTTTTCATTTTTAATAATAGTGATGTGGTTTTCTTCTCTCTTTTTTAATCAAAATAACCAATGGTTTATCTCTTTTATAAAAAACACCCAACTCCTACTTTTATTTATTAATTGAATTTTTTACACTCAACTTTATTAATCTCATCTTTAATTTTTAGGATTTCTAATTTAGTGTTTAATTGGGGATTTTTAGTTTGTTCTTTTTCTAGTTTTTTTTTAACTGCATACCCAATTCATTGTTCTGCTCTTTCTATATTTTATTGATATAAGCATTTAGAGTTATAAATTTTTCTCTGATTACTGCTTTTGCTGTATCCCATAGGTTTTGATATGTTGTCTCATTATTGTCATTCTCTTTAATGAAATTAACCCCCTCTTTCTTTAAGGTTAGGTTAATCTCCAATTAGTTTTTAATCTATGTTTCCGTGGACCCTTACTAAATATAATTTTATTATATTGTGATGAGAGATATATTCTTAATAAAGATCCATCTAAGGAAAGATATTAGGAACTTGGAGAATGCTTGAAACTTATTACTCAAAAAAGACAACTGAGAAAATATCAATAACTAATAACTCATATGCCTACTTTCCTATCTCCATATGATGTTTAGTAGAATACAAATGCATTGAGGATATCTTTGCTAAAGGGATGAGAAGGGAAAAGGTAGGCTTTTGCAGTTGTTTTTCTAAAGGAAGGATAGCTTTACAATAACACATTCGACTGAAAGCTGAAGAAAATACAAACTCCCTTGCGCTTTTTGTTTGTTGACCACAAAAGAGAACATTTACTCTGTTAAGCTCTGGTCTTTTTATCAGGAAGGTTTGGAAGTCCCCTATTTCGTTGAATATCCATCTCCTCCCCTGAAAGATCGTGCTCATTTTTGCTGGGTCAGAACATTTACTCTGGAAGAATAAAATATCTCCTTAAACGCTCTCCTACCAGGTGTATTCCATATAATCATACAAGATTCCTCAAAAGATGTAACAGAGAAAACCTTGATTAATGATCTTCAGATCATTAATCACTTTATTTAAGCTACATTGGCCTAACTAGTCATTGTTCTATTTCACATGATGCCAGTGACTAGAGAAAATATCAATCTTTCCATTCTGCTAAATGAAGTGACAGCTCAAAGAAAATCCTTGCAGATCTCCCTCCATTTCAATGGACTCTCCTTCAGTTCATCATTTTCAGACTAATCTGTAGGCCCTTCTTAAAGGGTCTTCTCTTCTATGTATCCATCTCAGTCTTGTTCAAATGAAACTCAGTCAAGCCACTTGCCCCCTAAACACTGCCCAAGTGTCTTCAGCACTTAATCCTATTGTCTATTAGGTAGTACTTGGTCCAAGATCCAGCTGACCAGAGATTTTGAAAAATCTCTTTCTTATACAATGTTCCCAAGCATTAAGGATTCTTCTTCTCTCAGTCTCCAGCTTCTTTCACATTCTATTCTTTTTAAGGCACAGCACATAAACTCTCTGAGGCAATACCCTTTGGGTTTCTCTGGGGTTGATGGAGAAAAGGGTAGAGTGAGAAAGGGAAAGTAAATATGCAGCTCTGAAATTGTTCGAGGAAGTCATAGAACCATTTTGACCATCTGAAAGAATTGGGATATATTTCTTTTTCAGTGAGAAGACTCAATGAGACCTAGGCTTATTCTAAAGCTTGTCTTCTTTGCAGAAGGTCAAGTAGATAGAGGTAATGCTGCCTTGATTTATATCTATTGGCTCAGCAATAACAGGATATATCACAATTTGCATCCTAAAGAAAGTTTTCCCATCAGTCTGACTTCATCATAGATAGTAAAGAGCCATACCCACTATATGAGAACAGTTTATTCCCCCAATATCTGCCTTTAAGTGAGACGATGCCTAACATATTTGACGAGTATTTGTCCATCTGGTTTTTTTTTAATCGATAGGAAAGGAGATTCCATAAGCTTTTTTGATGAATTGGAGGTCAATCCTCAATAGACATTTCTTCCTGGTGACTAAATATAAGCCTAATTTATGACCATTCCCACTTGTCCTCAGCAAAAGTGAAAATAATTAAGTGAGGAAAAAATCTATATGATTTATGATTTTTCTTTGTTTAGTAAAAGTATTCAAGTTAAAGGATTGAAGCATTTGTTTACCGATAATATACTAACATATATGGAGTCACGTATTTCTGGGGGCCTTTCTTTGGATCTTTTAACATTATTGGGACACCATGAATCATACAGCCTCTCTATTTTCTATCTCTAGCTTTCCCTACTTGATGGACCCACCTTTTTTCCTGATCATACATCAATTTGATGGTATCTTTTACAGTACCATCCAAGGCCAGGATGGTGTGTTTCTGGGTAATCTTACTTACACAAATAGTGTTCAAGTACCTATTTCCGGCATTCTCTACCAGCAGTCCAGAAACTACAAATCAAATAGAAAAGGTTTTAAAGGGAACTAAGTAGTAAAGTAAAAAAATAAGGGGCAATTCATCATATGCAAAGGTATACTATTTCCAACTAATTTCCTTAGTGATGGTGTGATAGGAAACACTTCCCAGACAAATTATGCTCCTAGGGTTGTATCTTACCTGAAACACAGCTGGAACATGGCTAGAACACTTTCCTTGGGACTGGTTGTGCCTTATTCCACTTCTTCAGCTACCAGTCCTCTCCACCCACATTTCTGCAAAACTGCTGCTGATATTTGCTGTTAGATTTCTCTTCTGAACTGGCTTTAGCTATTGAGGTTGCTTCTTACTCAAAGAGAATATTACTACTTTTTTGTGAAATTAGCCCTAGGATTAATATCTGAATTTTCAGCTGTTTTGTAAGGGAGGCCAAGGTCTATCCAGCATAAGACAGGACATCTGAGATCAAGATCAGTTTTTCCAATGACTTTACTCTTCCTCAGTAGGAATAACCTTTGACCCTCTTGATACTGAAGTAAATTACTATGATAACCTGTCTGAATTCATTCCTCAATAATTAGTATACCTCCACGCTATGCCAGTGATTCTGAACCCCTGGTTGTCATTGTACAAATCCCTATTCTTGTTAATCCCACTGCCCAGTTCCTTCATCCTCAACCCAAACCCTCCAATGTACCACTCAAGGTCTGCCCATGCCTTCTTCCACTGTGCTCTCTAGAATGCCTACTCCATAAGTAACAAATTTGCTTTCATATTAAATCTTTTCTTCTTTCACTCTTTACATCTTCTAGAACTCACTGAGACTTGGCTCCCTCCTAATGCCCTAGCATCCATAGCCACCCTTTCCAGCACTGGTTGCAGTTTCACTTATACCCTACCCCACTATATCACTAATTATAGTGGTAGAGTTGGAATACTCTTTGTTCTCTGCTGATACTTCCAAACTCTCTTACTGTACCACCACACTCAGTAACCTCTCCTCTTTGACGTTTACTCAATCCATCTTTATCACCCAATCAAGATTCTGGTGGTTGTTATCTACCAACTTCCAGGACACTCTCCTTCCTTCCTCAAGGAGTAAAGTTTTTCCTCCCTAACTTCTGCCCTTATACTAGGAGATTTTGACACATCGATAACTCCTTAAACACCCTAATTTCCCAGTTCCTCAACTTAACTCATTTTCCATGACTGACTCTTCCATCCCATCTTAGTTATATACAGAGATGGTCAAACCCTTGCCATTTCCCACAAGTGTTGTTCTTCAGTGTTTACAAACTCTGAAATTCCTTTATCTGACCACAGTCTTTTGTCATTCCATCTTTCCATCTGCCTTACAACCCCCCTAACTCTGTTTTTCATACTCTTTATGACCTTCCCACTCCAAGTGATCTTTCCACTCCACCCCACATTTCTTTCCCAGGCCATCACCCTGGCACTGGCTATACTCTCCTCTCTTCTTTACCTTGACACCTTTGTGAACCACTTCAACTCTATACTGTTCTCTTCTCTGGAGTTCCTTGTCCATTATCCTATCATTAATTTTGCCCTTTTAAGTCCCAGTCTGAAATACTCCCACCATCTTCTTTCACTCCTATTTGTGTGCTGCTAAATGAAACTGGAGAAAAATAATAAAACCATGCTGATTGGGTCCACAATAAATTTAAGTTACATAATCTCCACTTTGCCCTCATTATAGCAACGTAATGCTTTTATGCCTCCCTAATCAATTCACTATTCCATTCACCAAAGCAGCTTTTCCAAATCTTTTCATCCCTCCTCAAACCTCACATAGCTCTTTATTTCCCATCCTCTCAGTTGAGAATCTTGTCTTATATTTCACTAAAAAAAATCCCTCCAAGATCTCCCTCTTCTCTCCTTTTTATCACACATCGCACAGATGTCTTCTGTAACTATCTCTTCCTTTATTCCTGTTTCACATGGAGAAGGTGGTCCTTTTCCTTGCCAAAGTAAACTCCTCCTGCACAAATGGTCCCATTCCATCTCATCCTTTCCAACAGATTCCAACAATCCTCCATTTCCCCCATTCTCTTACTCATTTTCAGTCTTTCCTTTTCTGCTGACTACTTCCCTTGCTACCCACAAACGTGTCCATGTCTTCTCATCCTTAAAAAAAAAAACCCTCTCTGGATTCATCCATCTCTGCTAGTTACCATGCTTTATTTCTCCTCCCATTTGCAGTTAAACTCCTTGAAAAATCCATCTACAATTAAGAATTCTATCTACATTTATAAGAGGATGTCTTTAATTCTTTTCTCTCACTCTTTTCTTAATTTTCTTTAGTCTAGCTTCCAACTTAATCATTCAAGTGAAATGTTGTTGTTTAGTATTTTCAGTTGTGTCCAACTCTTCATGACTCCATTTTGGGTATTCTTGGTAAAGATACTGGAGGTATTTCCTTTTCATTTTACAGATGAGGAAATTGAGGCAAAGAGGGTTAAGTGATTTGCCCAGGGTCACGCAGCTAGTAAGTGTCTGAGGCTGGATTTGAACTCAGGGAGATGAGTCTTTCTGACTCCAGGCCAGGCACTCTATCCATTGTGCCACCTCACTGCTCAAATTCAAGTGAAATAGTTCTTTTTAAAGTTACCAGTGATCTATTAATTGCCAAATCTAGTGGTCTTTTCTCAATCCTCATCCTTCTTAACCCCTCAATAGCCTTTGATACTATTGGTCATACTCTTTTCCTTCATACTGTTAATTCCAGTGCTTTTTGTCTTTTAAATTTCCCACTCATGACGTATATAGTTTGCTTTGTATATACTTGTTTGCATGTTGTCTTCCCCATTAGATTGTAAGCTCCTTAAGGGCAAGGACTATCTTTTGCCTCTTTCTGTATCCCCACCACTTAGCACAGCACAGTGCCTGGTACATGTAGGTGTTTGATAAATGTTTATTGATTAATTGATACTCTCTTCTTTCTAGATTTTCTCTCTTGGTTCTCCTCCCTACCTGTCTGACTGCACTTTCATAGTCTCTTTTATGGACCTTCGTCCAGGTCATGCTAGATAACTGTTGGTATTCCCCCAAGGCTCTGTCCTAGGTACTCTACTCTTCTTCTATACTATTCACTTGGAGATCTGATCAGGTTCCATGGATTCCATTATCATCTCTCTGCAATTCTCAGATCTATTTATCTAACCTTAACTTCTCCCCTGACCTCTAATCTTACATCTCCAATTGCCTATTGGACATCTCAAACAAAGTTAAACTCATTATCTTGCCCTGAAAAGATATTGTCCCCCAAAAGATACTGTTCCTCTCTTCCTAACTTTCCTATTACTGTCAAAGACACCTCCATTTTCCAATCTCCCAGGTTCTCAAACTAGATGTCATCCTTAACTCTTCACTCTCTCTTACCGCTCCCCCTCCCAATCTATTGCCAAGTCCTGTCAATTCTACTGTCATAACATCTCTCATCTAAGTCCTCTTCCCTTTCTTCTTGTGCAGCTGCTACCCTGGTGCAGGCCCTTATTACCTTATGCATGAACATTTACAGTAAAAGTTGTACCTTATGCATGAACAGTTGCAATAGCCCTCTAATTGATAACTCAACCTATCCCTGGCTACATGATTTTAATAATTATACATTTACACATTTGTGAATGTACAGGAAAATGAGTATAAGGGAATTTAGATTTATTGATAAATTTATGTTGATATTTGTAGGTTTAAATACCTGCTTTTCCAATTGAATTTGAATATAATGATCCAAGGTTTTTGTTACATAATATCTCTATCTCTTGCCCTCATTCCTTAGTCCCCATTTCTTTCATTCTTGCTATTCTTCCTCCCATCAAAATCTATTTTCCAGAAAGTGATTGACACAATATTCACATTAAGATGTAAAGTGAGGTTAAGGAGTTACCTCTACCAGTGAACTTTTATATACAAGGGCTAGCAAAAGCTCCAGCCAATAGGATGAATCTCTTAATGATGGGATTTCAGGTATTACATCACACAGAGGGACCTAATCTGCCCCCCTAAAATAACACCATAAAAACTGATGTCTCTATCACCTATGCCTAAAATTCTCAGTTGTGAAGGTGGGGTGAACTATTCCTGATTCCTATGTAAAGGGGCTCTGGCACAAGGACACACCCCATCAGCTTGCTCAGATGGCATCTGTACATGAAGGATACTCAGTAACTGCTCCCAGGAGAATCATGATGTCAAGTAAGGGAAGTGCCTTGGAGAAATTGTGAAGCACATGTGGACATACTATAACTGGTTTTAGTTGGCTCACCACATGCTAAGGGAGGATTTAGAGCCAGGGATATTTTATCTGAGACTTACTGAATGATGCAAAGCATAGATTCTCGAAAGCAGTGAAAACTACAACCAGGTACTTTTAGATGGTCTGATTCTTCCAGGTTTATGCCAGTTGCCAGAGCTCTGAATGATTGTCTGCTACAAGAAACAGGATCTCCCTTTGGTAAAGGCAATCCCTATGTACAAGATTATGACCAAAAAAGATGCTGATCAAGAGGCACACCTGCCCAAAGGAAACAACTAGAAGTGTTGAGATATACAATGGGGATCATAAAATAAAAGTTTTTAATACCCTAGAAAGTAGACTAGATCTTATAGCCCAACTGAAGATGCCAGAAATCTGTGCAGTGTTGCTTGGTACTAATGCCAGCAGGAAATCTTTGGACCTCTGATAAGATAGGATCCATTCCAACTGCTATATTGATGAGCTATGACAGTATTTAAGCTTTGAAGAAGTGACTATCAATGTTCCTCCTCTTTAATCCTCTGACATTGTCCTATGTTCTTCAGTGGAATAGCCTTTGTGTAGAATACCATCAGCCTAAATGTTAACTTGGGCAGACAGATGGCACAGTGGATACAAAGCTGGCTCTAGAGGCAGGAGGACCTGAATTCAAATCCAGCCTCAGACACTTACTAGCTGCGTGACCCTGGGCAAATCACTTTACCCTGTTTGCCTCAGTTCCTCATCTGTAAAATGAGCTGAAGAAGGAAATAACAAACCATTCCAGTATCTTTGCCAAGAAAACCCCAAATGGGGTCATGGAGAGTCGGACACAACTGAAAGGACAACAGCAAACTTTGGGAAATGATTTATGGATTTAAACTGTCCAGAAATAACCTCTAATTCATCTAGAAGTAACTAAGTTCTGGTCTCCTCTACATTACAGGGCACGGGGAGTACATATCAGTTGCGTGGTTTCAAATGAGGATCCTGCTTTTATTAGATTGGAGTAAGCTGTGTGAGGTATATTATAGCTCTACAGGTTACTTTAATATGCAAAAGAGCATGCATTCACTTTAGCATTAACAGCATAGGTCCTATTAGCTATTTGGGTCTAGAGGTTTTCTTCAGTTATATCTATGATTCAAAAACCCAAGCAATGAATATGCTTTATTTATTAAAATGAAAACTATGTGGATGAAAACATTTCAAGTTACTTAATGTTAAGTGGTTAAAGGAAACAGTGCTGGTCACTGGGACCCTACAATGGAGGGAACCCAGCCAGTGAGGAATCAAACCATAGCAATAGGGGTAAGAACCTCACAAACCCCTCAGGGGAAGGGATTTGTGAGAATCCTGAAGGGGAGATAAGTGGGATGAAAGTGCCCACTTCGGTTAGTACCAATGTGTCAGGATCACCAAGAAAAACTAAAGCATCAAGATTATTTTATTTAAAAAAAAAACAACACATCCTTCTATCTCTCAAAAACAACAGTGTTCTGCGAGTTCAATAGTGATTTGCAGGCTGTACTAAATCAGTCATAGCCAAATACTGGCCACAAGAGGGTACTGAAGATCAGTTTTTGTCTCTACAGGTCTGCTCTATGTCGGGTAATGCCTCATGAGAGACTTAAGCTGTGAGCATCCAGAAAGCTCTGAGCTTCTTTCCTGTTGGAGCTAATCAATTACAGTCCTCAAGTAACAAGAAGCAAGGGATGTTCTATAAACTGAAAACTTTATTTTTAACCAAGAACGTGAGAAAACCCAGGGTGAACCAAAAAAAGTGTAGTGTTAAGCCACTTGGGGCACCCTATATGTGGCCATATCTCCCTCAATTTTATATGATTATAGTATTAAACTGAAATCAAAGTTCCATGGGTTTCCAACTGTCACCTAAATTAACCCCAGTTGTTGATTCACATGGAACCTAGATGCATTCCTGTGGGAGCCTGACCCCTGAGATGGGGCTTGGGAGTTTTTTCCTCTCACTCTGAATCATTTTACCCATACCCAAGAACTCCAGGGAAAACCTCTTCAAACAAGTTTAGGTATCATTCACGTCGGGTGTCTCTCCCTAAAGGGATTGATAGGGTCCCTTTAAAAAGTCTGCTTAATGTACAAAATAGTTGATATCAGGTAGGGGGACTAGACATAAGCTTTTATTGGTACAGGAACTCCTGAATGAGAACTCTATCCACCATTGCAGATTGGCACCTTCTCTTGGCAACATACAGTCTTAGAGGATTGCCTAGAGTACTGAGAAATAAAATCACTTGTCCAGAGTCACACATCCACTATATGTACAGGTAAGACTTGAACTCAGGTCTTCTTGGCCCCAAAGTCAGCTCTCTATTCACTCTGCCATGTTGCCTCAGGTACAGGGCAGCTATTTATTTCCTCAACCATAAAAGAAATGCATAGAACAAAGAAGATTCAAAAACATTACTTCTTTCTCTTTTAAAAATTTGATTTTTTATTCTAAATTTAACAAATTTCAAATTAGGTTATTAGATTTCCATACACAAAGCAGATCCGAAAGAGTATTGTACATGCAGACACAAATCTGCGCCAAGTATACAACAAATTCAACGTGTTATTTTCAAATATATCCTGCTTTTCTATTTCCTACTGATCTTCCTTCTGTTCTCATTTGTGCATTTTTTTTTTTTTTTGCTTTTTGGTGAAGTAATTGGGGCTAAGTGACTTGTCCAGGGTCACACAGCTAGTAAGTGTCAAGTGTCTGAGGTCACATTTGAACTCAGGTCCTCCTGACTCCAAGGTCGGAATTCTATCCACTGCGCCACCTAGCTGCCTCATTCATTTGTGCATTTTTTTAAAAAATGCTTCAATGACCCTCTTTTCTTTCTTTTCATTTAACTGTTGCTATCTTCCCTGTCTCCTTTCCCCAATTCTTCCCCGAAAACTTAAAGGAAAACAAAAGCCTTGTAATAAATATGCATAATCAAGCAAAAAAAAAGTGCTCACATTTGCTATGTCTGAAAATATTTCTCTCATTTTGCACCTCATTTTTAGGAGGTAGATAAGATAGAGATGCTTCATCGCTGGTCCTCCGGAATCATAGGGGGTCATTGCATTAATGAGAGGTCTTAAGTCTTTCTTAGTTGTTTTTCCTTACAATTTTGCTATTATTATATAAATTGTTCTTCTAGTTCTGTCCTCCATCAGTTCCTACGAGTCTTCCTAGGTTTGTCTAAAATTATCCCTATCACCATTTCTTATGACACAATAATATTCCATTATATGCATATGCCATTTGTTCAGCCATTTTTGAATTTATGGGCACTTCCTTAGTTTCCAGCTCTTTGGCACTACAGAAACGGCTGTTATGAATATATATATTTTTTATATCTGAGTTCTTTTCCACTTTCTCTGATGTCTTTTGGGTATAGGTCTAGTATTGTTATACCATGTCAAAGAGTATGTGTGAATTAGAGACTTTTTGGGCCTACTTCCAAGTTACTTTCCAAAATGATTGGACAAATTTATGGCTCCATCAGTAGTGTATTAATAAATGTGTATCTTATCTCATAACCCCTCCAATGATTGTCATTTTTTTCTTTTTGTCATTTTAGCCAAACTGATGGATACAAGGTAGAGACTCAGAATTGTTTAATTTGCATTTTTCTGAATATTAGTGATTTGGAGTAACTTGTAATATCTGTTGATACTAACATTTAAACCATAAATTATAACCTATCACTTCTATTGTACTCTCCTGAGAGGAAGAAAAGACCCCCGTGAGACTTATGGGATTGCTGAATAGGTATTTTACTTTTATATCTGACTCATTATGCCTTTGCAACTCATAAATCCAATCTCCTGGCAGCACAGAAGATGGTATGGGCTTTAATCCTTTTGCTGCATAATCCAACTGGTGACTTCTCCTGTCAGTGGTGCATTTTCTCTTCTGAGAAACACTCCAGATACAGGTATTGCCTACCATTGTCATTCAATATCTGGGATGTCTTGACTTTTCTAGGTCACCAGGTTACCACTCGCACTAGAAATGTCCATCTCTAGGGCTCACTGTTCTATTTAGTGATGGATACTCAAGGAAAGCAGAAGAGAAAGAGATCCAGGTACTTAAGGTCTGGTCTCAGGGTCACCCAGACAAGCACATGTTGTCTTTGTTGTAGGTTCATAGTCACCATAATTGCTGCTAGGGATAGAGGTGGAGGGCATGGGGTGGGGGGAAGATAAGTCCAAAGAGAGCTGGCTATGGATGTATCCCAACAAAGAGACTTCTTGAAAGAGACCAGAAACTCTCTCCTTGAACCTTATAGCCTACAAAAATGGGAAGCTCTTCCCATTACAATTACCAATACTTTTTTTGGCACAGCCCCTCATTCCCTACCCAAAAGAGACCAACCAGGAGTTTGTGGCCATTCATGTCCTTTTAGCTAGGAGCCAAAGTGATCATGCCCAGCTTCAGGCAAAGTACTCCAACACAATCCCTGCTATACAATGACAAAATGCTATGGGTGATTGATTCATTGTTGTTGTTCAGTCCTTTCAGTCATGTCTAACTCTTTGTGACCCCATTTGGGGTTTTCTCAGCAAAGGCACTGAAGTGGTTTGCCACTTCCTTCTCCAGCTCATTTTACAGATGAGGAAACTAAGGCAAACAAGGTTAAGTGACTTGCCCAGGGTCACACAGCTAATAAATGTCTGAGGCTAAATTTGAACTCAGGTCTTCCTGACTCTGGGCTCTGCACTCTATCCATTTCACCACCTCAATTGATTCATAGAAATAATCTAATCTAGCTTCTTATTTCACAGATAAGATCCTGAGGGAAAAAGCAAGCTGATAAAGGTTGCACAGCTAATAAATAAATAGTGTACCCAAGATTAGAATTCATTTCTTTATTTTCCTCTTAATTCTGTGCTCTTTTCCACTGTATTATTCAGGTTCTTAAATTGATCTGCTTTTTTAAAAGCTCAGCTTTTATATATCCTAAAATTACATGTTTTGTTTATTTATTAGCACCTAGTTAAGTGCCTAATAAATGTATCTATCTACCTAGCTATTGAAAACTTAATATTAAACATCAAACAACCACCCAAGCTTGTTTAGTTAGCTTTTACAGTATAACACAGGAACTTTTTACAAAAGAACATTTGCTTCCAAAAATAAATTTTAAAATATATAAATTTACTGCCCTTAACACATCAGAGGCATATTTTCTTTCCCTCTTATACCACTTCAGCCCCTTGGCAGGGAAAGGGGATTAGGTTCACAATTTAGCTCCGTTCCCATAGAGCACAGTCCCAATTCCAAGTTTAAAACCTTTCTTGGGCTCACCCTGGCTTCTCAGGGCTTCCAGCCTGGTGGGTCAGCTGGCTAGTTGGTTGTCCTAGTCTTCCTGCAGTTCTGGCTCTAAGGTCCTCATGGCTCAAACTCCCAGTCTACACAGGGATCACCTCCAGCACCTGAAACTGAGGACAAACAACACAAAACAGACACATCATCAGACTCGTTTTTCAGAGCTGAGGTAAATGAGAGGTAAGTCAGGGAAGAGCTGTCCTTACCCTCTCACTTGTTCAGGTCATGGTCTCCGTGCTGGGCACAGCACATAGGAGTCAACGAAAAGAGCACAGTGGAAAAGATGGTGGAAAAGAGATGATGTGGCTCGATTTCACCATTTTTAAAGACACAGCCAATCAAAGGAGGCTACCTCATCCGCATGACAAGGGATGGGGGGTGCTCCCCATTAGACAAACTTCGTATGCTCAAAGGCTCCTCAAGGCCAGCTCCATGTTAAAACTGGGCATACTCAGAAAAGCTCAAGTTATAACAGTTAAATTGAATTAATTCATTTCAATGGATGAAATATCATAACTTTTTTCTTTTTTTTTCTGTGTCTATTACTGTCCTCCAAACCATCTTCCCCTCTCTCCAGCAGATGCACCTCCTTATAAGAAATATGAATAGTCAGCTTGGCCACGTCTAGAAATGTCTGTCTAGCTCTGTACTTCTAGTCCAGGGTGTCAACAAATTACAGCTTGAGGGCCAACTGTAGCTGCCACTTGTTTTTGTATTGCCTGATAGCTAAGAATGATTTTTACAGTTTCAAATGCAATAAAACTTTATTGAAAAATATAAAAACCATTCTTAGTTGAAGGGCTATAAAAAAATAGGCATGGACAGGATTTGACCCAAAGGCTGCAGTTTGCAAACACCTGTTCTAGATCAAACGGTAGAAAGTGTGTTTCATCTTCTGTCTTTTGTGGTCTTGATTGTTTGATACTTTGGTCAGAGATTTGAGGTCTTTCTGGGTTGTTTCTATTAACATTATGGTTGTGTTCATGGCACAAATTACTCTTCTGGTTCTGTTAACTTTACTGTGCATCAGTTCCAACAAATCTCTCCAACATATTCATGATTTCTTATAGAAGCTAGGTGGTGCAGTGGCTAGAGTACTGGGCCCTGGAATCAGGAAGATCTGAGCTCAAAACCAGCTTCAGTACTTACTAGCTGTGTAACCCTGGGCAAGTCATTTAACCTCTATTTGCCTCAGTTTTCTCAATTGTAAAATAGGGATAATAACTATCTATATGGCAGCATTGTTGTGAGAATCAAATGAGGTAATATTTGTGTTTAACACAGTGCTTGCAATGTAGTTAATGCTATATAAATGTTTATTCCTTTTCCACTTTCCCCTATGGCACAATAAAATTCCTTTACATGCATATACCACAGCTTATTCAGTCATTCCCCAAATGATGGATATCTATTTTGTTTCCAGTTTTTTATTACAACTAAAAGTGCACCTAACATATTTCTGTATATATAGGTACATGTGTACCCTCTGTCTTTTACCTCTTTAGGGCAAATACTTAATAGTAATATCAATGGGAAAAGGGTATGTATATGTTAGTGACTTCTGGGACATGGTTCCAAATTATTTCCAGAATGGTTGAACCAATTTACAGCCCCATTAACAATACACCAATTTGTTTATTCTTCAACAATTGCTATTTTCCTTTTTAATATTCATTGCTAAATTCATGGGTATAATGTAGAACATCAGAGTCATTTTAACTTGATTTTCTCTTATTATTAGTGACTTGGAGTATTTTTTTCATATGATTGTTGATAGTTTCCATTTATTCATTTAAGAATTTTCATAATAACTTGTATTTTTTTGAGAAAAAACTGAAGAATAATTTCAAGAAGTCTAGAAATAAATCTAGGGCATCTAATTATTTTAAGAGATAAGCAAGAAAGTTACTTAAACATAAATTAATCCAATAGAGCAAGAAACTAATATTTATTATTTATTCTGGGCCTAGTGTAAACTGTGTTAGAAAATGAAGATAATAAAGAATTATGAGTTATAAATGAAGGTTACTTCTCTTATTCTGTTCTTGGCCTCTGGACAGATGCATTTGGATAAGAAATACAAGCCAATAAAATAGCCATTCAAACAAAAATTGCTTTTGGTATAAATAAGCAGAAAAATTGCATAGACAGGTACTTTCTAGGAAAAGTCTTTTGCAGAAATAACCAATATTTTTCATCAATGCCATTTAAAAGGTCCCTATACTAATTCTACTATACCACTATCCCTGGTCAAACAAGTTCTACCACTATGTCCTAAAGTCTCCTATGACTTTTTGCTGCTCCAATTAAGTGGGCTTCTATTGTAAATCCTCCAGTTTATGTGTTATCTATGTACGTGGTATCATTCATATTCTTTTGTTAACCTGGTTTAATTATATTGTACTGTGCATGCCGTCAATATACTGCCTAGTAAACAGTGTTGGTAGGTAGGATCTAAACAGGGAAAGAAGATCTCTTTGCTCAGTTTTCATTTCTCTCCCCTTTACAATTCAAGAAAAAGGTCTCCATTTACTGGATCTCTAACTCACTTCCACATTAATTTGGGATTTGCTCAATTATGGTTCATGGGCTGCCATGTCATTGTGCTTCCCTCTTACCCAGCAGTGACTTGGGCTGAAGGTATGTTCCCTGAAGAATATGTTGGTGGTATGACCTACAAGTGGTTAGTAACACCATTCCACCCTGACAATTATCTTTTGTCATTAAGACTGAGCTATGTAATTATTTCACTGTTCACACGATCTATGATCCCATTATGATGCTTCCCTTAAGTATTTACTTGGCAGAATGAAGGGAGGAGGGCATCCATTCCCACAGATCAAATCAAAGGATAAGAACGACGACTATAATGAGTCATAAAGAGAGTCACATAACTACATAAGAATAGCTCCCTCCTTGGGCTGGGTCCAGTCTAGAAAAAAAATAATTCAACATATTTATTAAGTACCTACTATGTGGAAAGCTATATGAGGCACTGATGTGGTAAAAAGATAAATAAGGCTCAGTCTCTATCCTGGGGGGATACAGCACTTAACTCTATTAAATAGGTTATAGAATCCACAACTGGAAGAGATGTTAGAGGTCATCTATTACAACCTCATATTTTTACTAGTGACAAAAGAGGCCTCTGAGAGGTTCAGCAGGGATGTCACTCTCTGTGCCAGTCTAGCCTAGCAGTAGAGTGATCACTGACTTGCTATCTCACAGTGCACTTTGTGAGTACTCCCTGGTGAGATAAAAGATATTAAGGCTCTGAAGTTCCAAAGTCATAACCTGCTTTGGACACAAGGGCTCCCTAAGAGTGTACCTTGTTATCACTATACCTATTTGTATAGTTTGTGCCTATTCTTCCCTCTTATGCCCTTCCCCCCTCCCCGTGTGAGTATAATTATGAGAGAGTGCATGCTTTGGGCTGTACTTGACTCAGATCAGTCTCCTGTTGGAACAAAATGAGAAAAGTGTGGTCATTCAACAGCTGACAAAAACAGATTTACTTTTTCATAGCAGGAGAATTTTTAACAAGGGTCATCTTAAGTTGATTCTGCTGAGTGAAGCTCTCTTGACTCTGAGTTGCCTTCCTGCCAAGCAGAGCCCACTTGGAGCTCCTCCTGGCTGCTTTGCATTCAGGGGACCAGGAAGTGATAGCAATACCATGAAATTTTAGTCACCTGTGCTAATCAAGTTTCAAGGATTTATTTTTTTTAACACTAATTTTTTTTTTTTGCATTACAGATTCTCTCTCTCCTTCCTGCCCCTCCCCCACCTGTTGAGAAGGCAAGCAATTTGACATCATATATATGTGAAGTCATGCAAATATAG
The DNA here is from genome assembly GCF_900497805.2 of Vombatus ursinus. Classification (NCBI taxonomy): domain Eukaryota; kingdom Metazoa; phylum Chordata; class Mammalia; order Diprotodontia; family Vombatidae; genus Vombatus; species Vombatus ursinus. The sequence continues at coordinate 30,916,451 of NW_020954572.1, read as the reverse complement.
TAGCCATGTTGCAAAAAAGAAAGAAAGAAAGAAACATAGAGCAAGTGGAAAAAGTATGCTTCAATCTACACTCAGAGTTCTTCAGATCTCTCTAGAGGTAGATAATATTTTTCATAATAGATCCTTGGGAATTGTCTTGGATCATTGTATTGATCAGAGTAGCTATGTCTTTCACAGTTGATCATCATTACAATACTGCTGTTACCGCTTACAATGTTCTCCTGGTTCTGCTCACTTCATTTTGCGTCAGTTCACATAAGTCTTCCTGGGTTTTCCTGAAATCTTTCTGATGGTCATTTCTTATAACATAATAGTTTTTCATTACAGGGCAGCTAGATGGTGCAGTGGATAGAATGTCAAGACTGGAATCAGGAAGACCTGAACTAAAATCTGACCTCAGACACTTAGTAGCTATGTGATCCTGAGCAATTCACTTAACTCTGTTTGCCTTAGTTTCTTCATCTGTAAAACAAACTGGTGAAGGAAATGGCAAACCACTCCAGTATCTTTGCCAAGAAAACCCCAATGGGATCACAAAGAGTCCAACACAACTAAACCACTGAGCAACAAAACTAAATTTACATGGGGGAGGGGTTTAGGCTATTGCTCATACAACAATGCATCCCAGGGTTTGGAGGAGATGTTATGTAATTACCGTTCTTGCTATACATTTGTGTAAATGACTCGACTAAAAAGTAATTGAGTCAATGGCTGGTTCTCAGTGGGTAACACATAAGTGAAAGATCATGAGCTAAAATATTAGAAGTAGAGCTACTCAGGGTTGCCTGGAGAACGTGAGGTATCAGTTGCCCTTTTGGGGATCCAACTTTCCAGTAGTACAAATTTAGGGGAGTACCTCCAGAGGGGGTGCCACATATAGAAACGAGATGTTCCCGTTTGCCCTTCTCTACCATTTTCTTCTTAGGTCTGGATCTTATGAATGTTGTTGAAGGGTTGCATTGCCTTTTCTGTACCTCAAAGTGGCTCCTGTAGGCTCCTACAATGGCTCAAAGTGGTTATTCAGTCCCACTCTCTTAGTATCCTGGGTACAAGGACCTGGGTTGGAGCAGGAAATAGAAGTAGGATCCTCTATGACGGCAGGATGATATAATAGAAAGAATGTAAGATTTGGAATCACAAGAGAAATGGGTTTAAATTCTACTCCAACACTTCTTAACTGCACAACTATGACAAATTACTTAAAATCTTGGAGCTCCATTTCCCTCATCTATAAAATAGGGAGAATAATACCTATAGAATAAGAGGGAGGAGGGAATAAGCATTTATATAGCACCTACTATGTGCCAGGCACTGTGCTTAATGTTTTACAAATATTACATTTGATATGACAATGCTGCAAGGTAGGTACTGTTATTATTTCTATTTTATATTTGAGGAAACTGAGGAAAACAGAGGTCAAGTGATTTGCCAGGGTCACATAACTAGTAACTGTCCAAGGCTGGATTTGAGCTCAGGTCTTCCTGACTCCTGGCTCAGCACTCTATCCATTGCAGCACCTATCTGCTTCCACAAAGTTATTGTAAGTATCAAATGAGATAATATATGCATAAACTCCACCAACACATATAGTAGCAGATTTAGCAGGTATTAGGGAATTGTGTAAATAAAATAAAGGTTAAGTAACTTGCCAACATACCAGTTTCTTAAAAAGTCAAGGGTTCCATATCCTCGTTTTATTGTTATCTGTCTCTCCCTGTGCTGCTTGGTCCACTGTATTAAACACAAAAGAGTGACTATTCAACTCAACTTGATTCAGTTCAAATAAACTATCATCCTTTGGCTCTCAGAATATAAATTTCTTGAGGGCAGGGACTCTTTGCACTTCATTGAATCCCACCCTTTTTTGTTTTTAGCAGATTGCATTCTTAACTATCCCCATCTCAGTAGAATCTTTAACTTTTTCCTATCAACTGGTTCCTTCTTTACTGCCTTCAAATATACACAAATCTTTTCCATTCTTTTTCTTTCTTTCTTTCTTTTTTTTTTTTGGCAATTGGGTTAAGTGACTTGCCCAGGGTCATACAACTAGTAAGTGTCAAGTGTTTGGTCTGAGGCTGGATTTGAACTCAGGTCCTCCTGATTTCATGGCCAGTGCTCCATCCACTGTGCCACCTAGCTGCCCCATCTTTTCCATTCTTAAAGAAAACAAAAACAAAAACAAAAACAAAGCTTGACTAGATGCTACTTTCTCCTCAAGTATTCATCCTATAATTCTTCTCTTTCTTAGCCAAACCTTTTGAAACATCTATCTACTCTTACTGCCTCTACTTGCTCTCCTCTCACTACTTAACCTCTTTCGATGTGGCTTCTGACCTTATCACTCAACTAAAATTGCTCACTTCAAAGTTAACAGTGAGGGGCGTAGTGGATAGAGCACTGTTCAAATCCGGCCTCAAACACAAAACACTCACTAGCTGTATGACACTGGGCAAGTAACTTAACCCCATTGCCTAGACCCGCTCCCCCCCCCAAAAAAGTTAACAGTGAGCTCTGAATTGCCGAGTCTTTGGCTTTTGGAATATCATATTCCAATCAATCCAAATCCTGTACTGTAGTAGCTGCTAAATCTTGTGTGATCCTGACTGTGCTGCCTCAGTACCCAAACTCTTTCTTTCTGGTTGGTTACTTGAAGTATTTCATTTTCCCAGGGAGTTCTGCATTTGCCTATAACTTTCCTGGAAGCATTCATTTTGGGATCTCTTTCAGAACATGAATGATGAATTCTTTCTATTTTTTTACTTTTCCCAATTTTAAAAAATATATACAGGCTCTTTTTGGTTTTGTTTTGTTTGTTTGTTTTTTGGTTCTGGCTTTCAGACAATCCAATGATTCTAAAATTAATTTTCCTTGATCTATTTTCTAGGTCAGTTGTTTTTTATGTGACACCTTACAATTTCTTCTCTTTTTTTCAGTCTTCTGACTTTATTTTAATATTTCCTGTTTCATGGAGTTGTTAACTTCTACTTGATCCATTCTAATTTTTAATTTTTTTTAGATTTTTTTGTTTTTTATTGACTTATTTTGATTTATCAACAATAACTTCCATAAGCTTTTGAGTTTTAAATTTTTCTCCCTCTCCCTACCCTCCTCCCTCCCCAAGATAGCTCACAATCTGATATAGGCTATACATATGCATTCTTATTAAACATATTTTCACATTAGTGATGTTGTAAGGAAGAATTAAAACCAATAGGAGGAACCACCAGAAAGAGGAAACAAAACAAAACAGAAGAAAAAAATAGCAAATAGTTTGCTTCCATCTGCATTCAAACTCCATAGTTCTTTCTTTGGTTGTGGATAGCATTTTCCATCATGAGGCCTTTGGAGATGTCTTAGATGCTTGCATTGCTGAGAAGGGCTAAGTCTATCAGCGTTAGTATCACCCAACGTGTCTGTTACTATGTACATCTTTCTCCTGGTTCTACTCACTTCACTCAGCATCAGACCATACAAGTCTTTCCAGGTTTTTCTAAAGTCCACCTGCTCATTGTTTCTTATAGCACAATAGTATTCCATTACATCCATATCCCACAATTTGTTCAGTCATTCTCCAATTGATGGGCATCCCCTCAATTTCCAATTCTTTGCCACACAAAAAGAGCTGCTATAAATATTTTTCTACATGTGGGTCCTTTCCCCATTTGCATGATTTCTTGGGGATACAGTCCTAGAAGTGCTATTGCTGGGTCAAAGGATATGCACATTTTTATAGCCCTTTGGGCATAGTTCCAAATTACTCTCCAAAGTGGTTGGATCATTTCACAACTCTTCCAACAATGCATTAGTGTTCCAATTTTCCCACATCTCCAACATTTATCATTTTCCTGTTTTATCATGTTGGCCAATCTGGTAGGTGTGATGTGGTACCTCAGAGTTGTTTTGATTTGCATTTCTTTAATCAATAGTGATTTATAGCATTTTTCATATGGCTATAGATGGCTTTGATTTCTTCATCTGAGAACTGCCTGTTCATATCCTTAGTCCATTCTAATTTTTAAGGAGTCTATTACTCAGACAAGATTTGTTTGTTTTTTTAACCTCTTATACTTTTATTAATTCTTCTTTCCTATGAAACTTTCATTTATTTTCCAGTTTTTTCCTCAAGTGCTCTCATTTCATTTATAAAATCATTGAAACTCTTAAAAAAAAAAACATCTTCCTTTACTTATTCTAGGAATTCTGGTTGACCTTGTGTCTAAGTTATGTTTTTTTTTGAGGCTTTGCATGTGCATAGTTTGGAATCATTTTCTTCTTCTGGATTTGTGTCTTTGGAGTCCTTATTTCCATCACAGCTCTTTATCCTCAGAGACTTTTTATATATACTCATTTTTCCAGCTTTTCTTCCCAAAGTGGGACTTTGTGTTAGGTCCAGGTTCTTTGTATTTTTTTAGGGAACATCTGGACCTCGTTTCATCCTGATCTGTATTCCCTGGGATCCTGATGCTGCTTTCTCTAGCTACTGAATGTTGCATTCCTCAAAGATCTCAAGGGTGGTTCAAGGTGACCTGTAAACTTCCAGTGTACCTAAGCAATTTAATCTAGGGTAAAGTCTGAATACTGCCCTCCTGGTCTGAGCTTTGAGATCTCCTGTTTCAGATTTAGGTCTGGATGACATGGCTATAGATGGACCCCTGGTTGGACCTCTAATAGAATGCTACTGGCCCCATGCCCTGGCAGGTAGCTTCAAGGCTACAGAGACTCAAAATAACATAGCTTCAGGCCTTCCCTTGGTCTGAGTTCTCTGCCCTTCTCAGTCATAGATAAACCAGGGTAGGAGGCAAATCTAAGTCTCTAAAGTCAGAGCCACTTGCTGCTTTCATCTGCTTCTAGCCTAAGGATACGTCCTTAGGCCTATGACCCCTCCTTGCCATTGTATGCAGCATAGGTCACCCCTCCCTAGGCTCTTGTCTAGAGCTGCCAGTTGGTTCCTGTTCCTGTTTCTGTTCCCTGCACAACCCTCAGGCCAGTTTCTGCTTTAACCCAACTGCTTCTTGCTCGAGTAGACCACCAGTTCAGGCTTTTAGTTTAGTTTTTGGGCTGGAAGGTTCTGCATGGCACCTTCCTGTCTAGACCTCATCCCCAATGCCCATAGATTTCTGTCTCTTTATTCTGAACTGAGCTAGAAAAATGACTAATTCTGTTTTCTGCTTAGATTTCCTGATCATACTCAGTTTGGCACTATTTCTAGGTATCTGTTGGAGTAGCTTTATTGGAGGGTTACACAATACAGCTTCCTCTTACTTTGCCGTCTTTGCTGATTTCTCACTTGGACCAGGCTTTCAAGGATGGTTGGGAATTTAACCAGGCACCTTTGTGTGCCTTTCTGAGCTCAGAGGGATGATAATCCTCTCTAAGTGAACTCTCCACATCAACCACATTCTCCAAGGTTTCAAGATATGCCCACAATTCCTAGTCTGTGTAGGTCAGTGCCAAAGGGACTAATAATAAATCTCATTTATTAACAATGTACCTTAGGAAGGCCTTAGAGATAACTCATATACTTTAGTTGTGGCAAGAGCAAATCTACCCCAAACTAAGAGAGATCAGAAAAATTTCTTGAGCAGGTTGTCCAAAACTTAAGCACAACCTTTAATAATAGTTTTGATCTCATAGCCAGCTCCTACTAAGGAATCAGGATTTGGTTTTGTTTATTTGTTTTGTTTTATTGTTGTTGTTTGTTTTTGGTTCTGAGTAGTCAGGGCTATCTAGTACTTTATAATTGGGGTACCAGATGGTAAGTTAGCTGAATGTTGGTCTAATAAAGATTTTCATGTATGACTATTTTAAAACTTGGCAAAACATAAATATCTCTGGTGGCCTGACTTACAATGCATGAACACTAGAACGCTGTCAGGATGAAATCATGTTTTTTAATGATGGTGACAGACTTTCTCCTTAACCTCCTTCATTCTGGCTTCCAACCTCACCACTCTAAAGAAACTGTTCTTTCCAAGGTCATCTAATCACCAAATTAAATAATCTGTTTCTTTGCTCATTCTCCTTGACCTTGATGCAGATTCCATGCCGGTTGACTATGCCTCCTTCCTCAGTTTTCTGACTCTCCTTTTTCTCTAGTTAATCCTTCTCAGCCACTGTTGCTTGTTCCTTTTCCTCTTTCTACCCTCTTAAGTGTGGGTATTCCTCTTGTTTCTGGGTGCTTTTCTCTCTGCACTTTCTCCTTTACCCACTTCCATTTCTTTATCATTCACTTTTTTAGGGCTAAGTATAAGCTTTACATCCAATGGCTTTTTTGAGCTCAAAACCTACATTTTCACCTGTCTTCTTTGAATTTTTATGTCATATCACATTCAAACTCAATATATCATATAGTTGTTCTGTAGGATCTCAAACTCATGTCTAAAGCAGATATTATTTTTTCTCCCCTCCCCCATATATACTATTTTTCTGAATTTCCCTATTTCTGTGGAAGGTGCCTAGGTTCATAATTTCTGTGTCATCACCAACTCTTTCTTCCTCATCTCACATGCCCAAATACCATGTTTTATGGGCCGTCTTCACAGCATTACTCACATATCCCCCTCCACTGACACAGTCACCACCATAATGCTAACTGTCATCACCTGTTGCCTGGCCTATGTCCCAATTGGTTCCTTTTCCCTAGTCTCTCTCTCTCTCTCTCTCTCTCTCTCTCTCTCTCTCTCTCTCTCTCTCTCTCCCTCTCTCTCTCTCTCTCTCTCTCTCTCTCTCTCTCTTTCTCTCATCTTCTCCTCTCTAATCCATTATCCTTCACACAGATGTCAAAGTACTTTTCCTAAAGCACTAGTCTGTGTCTCTCCCCTACTCAATAAACTCCAGTGGCTCCCTCTTGTTTTTAGAATCAAATACAAACTCTTCTGTTTATCATTTAAAGCTACTCACCACTTGGCCCCAATCTTATCATCATGTACTCTACAATCCAAATAAAATGGTCTTCTTGTTTTTCCTTACTTGTGGCCTTCTATTTCCCACATCTGTGCTTCTATATAAGCTGCTGCCCATACCTGGAAAGTACTCTCTCCTCACCTCTGCCTTTTAAAATCTCTAATTTTCTTCAAACCTCAGCTCTTTCAAGATGAGGACCTACTTGACTCCCCCAGTTGCTAGTGCTTCTCCTCCCCCACAATTATCTTGTGTTTATTTTGTATATATTTATATGTTTAGAGGTTGCCTGTCCTCCCAAAAGAACATAAACTCCATAAGGGCAGAGGTTGTTTCATTTTTATTGTTGTATCTAGGGTATGCCACAATGTCTGTCACATATTAGGTGCTTAATAGATACTGTTTGATTAACTGGTGTCCAAAACCAAACTCATCATCTTCCACTTCCATCTCCCAATTTCAGTCTTTTCAATTTCAACTCGATTTTACTCAATTAAACAAGTTCCAACAATGTGCAAAGTACTAGGCTAGGGGATATAAAGAGAAATTTAGAAGTCTCTCCCAGGTATGAGTTAGTACAGGGTTTTATGTCTTTTGGGGTAAGGGTATGGAGAAGTTGCATTCTCATTTGAGATCATTTTCTTATACTGAAATCACTGAGGTATTTTTGGAATGAATTGTCAAAAGCAACCCAGAGGATGACTTGATGACAGGAGCTATTAACCCAATCTATATCCCTATACTATCCACTCCTCTGTTGCCCATTCAGACTAACTCCTCTTGAAAGTAAAGATGGTCCTCGGTGTAGGCTGAATGGTTAATTGGTTTGATTTGTGGGACTTTAGGAAAGTTCACCTTACCCCAAAATATTTCTTCTGATGGTTCATTACTATTTTCTGGGTCTTAAGTCACTTTATCTTATTGGACCTCAATTCCCTCAGTTATAAGATGCAGTTGATGGACCAAATGATCTCCAAGCTCTCTTCTAGCACTAAAATACTGTTAATTTTTGATAAGTTCTCCATGTAGGTTGAAGGATCATCAAGGAGAATTTCTGCTTACTTCAGGATCATGTTTAGGGTCAGTTCCACTTAAGGGGCATCATTTTACAGATGGAGTGTTTTGCGTTCAAACCCCACCTCCTACTACAGCTAAGTAGCTGTGTAACGCTGGACCAATCACTGAACCTCTCAGTCTCCATTTTCTTATCTGTAAGATGAGGTGTTTGCACTAGAGATTTTAAGGTCCCTTTCAGCTCCAAACTGATGATCCTATAATCTTTGAGGAAAACGTTCCCACAAGTGGAGCATAGGGAAGAACTCATGAGTATCAATAGAACAAAAGTTTTATTCTGATGCATTATCATATCATGGTGTGGAGATGCGAAGGTTGCAACAGGGAATTTAGGGATGAGGGGGTCCATTTGATTGTGAATTCCTGAGGGCAGGGACTGTTTTTTGCCTCTTTTTATCCCAGCGCTTAGCACAGGGCCAAGTGTAACGTAGGCGTTTGGCAAATGTTTATTGAATTGAGTACAATTGATCCAGTGCTCCAGCCCTAGGAAACAGTCAAAGGAACAAAGCGCTTGCAGTGCGCACAGATTACTACCAGGGGGCGATGTAGCGGGAAGTGGGGCGCTGGAGCCCTGGTAAATGTGGGCTCCTCCCTTCCTCTCCGTTCGAGGGGCGGGGCCGGAGCGGGGCGAGTTGCTATCCCAGCTGGCCGCGCGGCCGCTTTTGAATGGCGCTGCTTGGGGGCCGCACTCTGGGGTTCGCGGAGAGGCTCTAGGCTGTTGGAGCTGCAGCTGGGGAGGCGCCGCTATATCATGAGCCGCCGGTGAGTGACCTCTCACCGCCCGCACCCCGGGCTGCCCCCTCCGCTCATCCAGGTGCGGAGGCCTCCTCCTGAACCCTCGACTGCCCAGCCCCGGGGCCGCTCTCTCGCCGCTCCTGCTGGGCCTGACTCCCCTTCCAGGCCGCCGCCCCCTCGTAGCTCCCGGCTCCCTTCCGTCTCGTGAGCGCGAGCGCGGGGCGGCGCTCTTTCCGGGCCTCTTGGCTGGGGGCGGGGTGGGGAGGGAGTGGGGAAGGAAGGGGTCTGTGCTACTGAGGAAGCCGCCTCTGCTGTCCCAGGGCCGGCACCTGGAGCGGCCGGGGCGAGGCGGCCGGGCCGCTCCCCCGGGCAGCAGCCTGGCTGGGCGAGCGGGGGAGAAACCGAGACCCGCTGTCACGTATTAATTGATTCTTTGGGTGGAGCTGACATCTGCAGGGTGTTTAAAAAAAAAAAAACCCAAATCCAAAACGTTTGTGCGTCGGGAGGGGAAACACTAAAGGTGTTTGAGGTTGGCCCTTTAAAGATCAGTGAACTTGCTTTTGATAGTGCTCTGTGCCTACACACTGGATTTCTCTTTTGGCACTTTGGCATCTTTTTTGTTTTTTTTTAAGTTAAGCTTTTGTTTTGCCAGAGAGAAACTTGGAATAGTTGCATAAAATTTGCTGACTGCACCTTTGAAAACCCTCATTGTGTATTTTCTGAAAAGTTCTTCTGTTACAGTACTCAGGCGTGGTACCTTCTTAGGTGACTTAAATATAAAGATAACAAAGAGTTGTTTTGTTTTTCTTTTCTTGTTGCCTTTTGAAGTTCTTTGAAAACAGAAGTGTCCCAAACTATTTGCTGTGTGATTTTAAAACACACACAGACAGCTTGGAAGAGAGATTCATTTTTAAGTAATTTCGATTTTAACCATTAAAAACGGTCTGGAATCTCAGTCTGTATTTCAGTAGCTTAAAACACAACGCCCTGGAATCTTAGATTTAATGTAGTTAAGTAGTTCAAAATATTTAACACAGTTTAAAATGTTTTTTTTAATTACCAATATTTTGATTAAAATATTGGAGAAGTGCAAAGGCCCCCGAGCAAACAATGTCAAACAACTCTAATCAGAACTCTAATCTCTAATTGGTGATTTGATGTGGAGGAATTCCCAAGAGGAACATCCATGTGGATTTTGGTTGTTTTTTGAAGTCAGGTGCCTCTGTTATTGATAATTCCTAACTTAAGAACACTGATTAAGAATGCCATTGTATTTTCCAAGGTGAATGTAGTTGATAGGATTGAAATAGGTTAAAAAATGACATGTATGTATATATAGTTTATGGCTTTCTGCCTGAGTATGAAACATACTGTATTTTTTACTGTATAGTTTGTGTATGCATGTGATTAGCATTGTGATTTCAAGATATGAAAACCCCTAGTACAGAGATTTTTATTCTCTTTTTTTTTGCCTTGCACTCCTTTGGCTCTGTGATGACACCTGTGGACCCCTTTGCAGAACAATGTTTTCAAATGCATATAAGTAGGTAAGATTACAAAGGAAAACCAGTATGTTGAAATACAGCTATCAGATTTTTTAATATGTATGGGTCCCAGGTTAAGAAAGCAATAAAAACTTCTACACCTGATTTTAAACTGAATGTTTAAATATGGTTACACATTACATGACCATTTGCATTTCTACTGTTTGCCAAGTACAATGTTTGGCACCACAGAGAAACTTAAAGCATGAGATCGTCCTACAAGGAGTTGATAGTCTGATTGTAGAAATAAGACTACCAGACATGAAATAATTAGGCAACAAGTACTAATCTTTGAAACAGCTGATGAAATGGAAAAAGCGATGAACTTTTTCATTGAACTTGGAGCCATAGGACTTTACTTTGGATCCCAGCTCTGCCTTTGTGAACCCTGGACAACTCACCGAATCTTTCTGGACCTCTTGTTTCCTCATCTGTAAGGTGAGGAGGTTGGGCTAGATGACCTTGGAGGTCCTTTTCAGTTCTATATCTAGCTTATGATCCTATGTTGGGGCCATGCAGTAACACTTGAGAGAGTAGTAGGGGAGGTTTCTTGGAGGAGATAACATTTGAACTGGACCTCAAGGGATAGGTTGGAGTTAATGAGAAGTTTAGGGATGGACAGAATGAATAAAAGATCTAAGAATGGATAAATATAATGTATGGAAATTGAGCTTTTTAAGGAACTAAAATGATCATCTGATTCACTCTGTTGTTTTACTGTTTAGGAATTAGAGGCTCAGAGAGGAAAAGGAATTTGCCCAGGGTCCCTTGGGTACTGTGTAGTTGAACCTAAATTTGAGCCTGTCTTCTGACTCCAAGTCCAGTGCTCTTTCCATTACAAGATACTTGAATCAAGTGGGGTAAGTTAGGCCCTAGAAGCTAGACATATGTTTTGAGCCAGAATATGATAGGCAATAGGGATCCCAAGTAGGTTCAAGAGTAGGAAAGTGATATGTTAAGAGTGGCCTTTTAGGAAAATTAGTCTGACCCTAGTATGCAGGAAAGGTTAAGGAATAGGAGATAGAGGCAGGCTAGATTTGAAATGATGAGGGGCTAAGACAATAGCAGTGTCATTAGAGAATAATCCATGAGACCTTTTGAAAGAAGAAATGACAGAATTTTATTGATAGAGGATAAAGATGAGCTGAATGACTTTAAAACTTTTTTCTTCGAGAAAGTTAAAGACTAATACACTGATAGAAAGATTTATCAAGATGCTTTTATTAGTTTCCCAGGGAAACCTCAAATGGTTAGAGCTATGTGAATTATTCAAGACATTTATAACTAAATAAGGAAGGAAACAAGCATTTATTAAGTTCCTGCTGTGTGCTAGGCACTGTGCTAAGTGTTATACAAGTAGTAACTCATTTGATCCTTACAACCCTGGGAAATAGGTGCTATCATTATCCTCATTTTATAGCTGAAGAAACTGAAGTAAACAGATTAAGTGACTTAATCCACGGTTTTACAGCTAAGTGTCTGATGTCAGATTTGAACTCGGGTCTTCTGGATGCCTGGCCCCATTCTTTATTCACTGGGCCACTACTTGCCCCTAGATAACATTGTAGTCTATTAAAAGAATAAGTGTAATTATTTAGATCAAGTTTTTTCCCCAGAAAATTACATTTTTGAAATTTGTATTTCTTTTGTTCCCACATAAAGCAGGTGAGTTTTTTGCTTTTGTTTTATTCAGTTCATTCTTCCAAGCCTTTTTATTTAAGGAGCTTTATTTTTTTGTGTATGCAAATATGTTTACATATGTTAGATTCTAGTTTCTTTACTCTGATTAAAGAAAAAAAGTTCTGACAAAATATTTTGAATGCCTTAATTTCATAATGTGAAAGGGAATATAATTGTTTTATGGTATTTCTTGTTTTTTTAAATTAATTTATTTAGAATTATCAGCAATCACTTCCATAAGCTTTTGAGTTTTAAATTTTTCTCCCCATCCCTCCCCACCTCCTTCCCCAAGATGGCTCGCAGTCCAATATAGGCTATACATATACATTCCTATTAAACATATTTTCACATTAGTGATGTTGTAAGGAAGAGTTAGAACCAATAGGAGGAACCACCAGAAAGAAGAAACAAAACACAACAAAAGAAAAAAATAGCAAATAGTATGCTTTGATCTGCATTCAAACTCCATAGTTCTTTCTTCTTTGTGGATAGCATTTTCCATCATGAGGCCTTTGGAAATGTCTTAGATCCTTGTATTGCTGAGAAGGGTTAAGTCTATCAATATTAGTCATCGTTCTCCTTCTTCTCACTTCACTCAGCATCAGACTATACAAGTCTTTCCAGGTTTTTCTGAAGTCAGCCTGTTTATCATTTCTTATAGCACAATAGTATTCCATTACATTCATATACCACAACTTGTTCAGCCATTCTCCAGTTGATGGGCATCCTGTCAATTTCCAATTCTTTGCCAAATGGTATTTCTTTTAATGATCCAGAAGTGTGTATCCTTTTGACTAAATACTCCAACAGACCATGTTAGCATATTTAGTTATTAGCTTTAGCACTTAATGGAACATAGATTCTTATTGAAAAGTAGTCAAATTGAGATTTGGGGAAGTGATTTTGTTTTCCTTTTAAAAAAAAAAAACAGCAAATCATAAATTTGATCTGGATTTATATTTTTTGTAAGTCAAGCTTATATTCTCTACTCTTATAAGGTCCTCAAAATGTGTTTAAAATTGATGGATTATTTTTCAAAGCATGACTTGAATCACTTAAATTGATATGGGAGTTAATTTCCTGAAAGACTGTGTTTATATAGTCTGTTTTTTCCTCTACCTTTGCTTTCACCATCTTGTCATTGTTCCATTTAATTTATACACTGAATAGGGCAAAATAAGTCTACTTATGGTCTAGACTACTATTCAAAAAGTAGCAGATCAAGTTCTTGGTGGGAGTGTAGAACCTGGATGAGTTTCCCCCCTATTACCCTCTCCCCTTCCCCCCATTCTCTCAAAAAATCTGCCCCTCAGAAATTATCACCTCACTTTGACAGAATTTTGGCATTTTTTCTCATTAGAAATTCATTTGGGTTGAATAAAATAATAAAATCCTTTTTGTAAATGCTCTCGTAAGGCTATGAGTCTTTATCATTAGTTTAGCTTATTTCCTTCTGAACTACAAGTGTTTTTATGTGGCAGGAGGGTAATTCAGGGAGATTGAGGCACTAAGGAGAGAGGGCTTTGAGCAGCATGTGGCTTTAAAAAACCTATTGGTATGAGGGAGATAATGAAAGGGATGTGAACAGGGTGATCACGCTTACAGCTTTGTCTAGGGCTAGCCCTTTGACTCACCTAAAGGGGGACATATTAGGACCAGACGTAATGATATTCATTATTTGTTCTGGTGATGACTCTGGAAAGCTAGATTTGGAGAGGGCAGGATTGATCATCTTTGTGTCAATCTCCCTTTTCTCTCCTCCCCAAGGGCCTTGGTTCCCCCCCACTTCACCCCCATTAGCCCAAAGTGCTCCCTGGATATTATCATAATGGAAATATCCCCAAATTTTAGATTTATAGATTTTAGGGTCAATGTCATTTCAGTAGAGTGTCTAAAGATTTTGTTTTAAGGAAATAAGGAATGCTGTGTCAAAAGGAAAAAAGGATTGTGAGTTGCCGCTGTGGTTGTTTTTTCGATTTCTACATTTCATAAGGTTAGTGCTGTGTTAAAGAAGTAATTAGAAGATACAGAACAAATTAAAAGGGAGAAAAAATAAGCATTTATATTCTTACTGCTTTTTACATCCTAGCTTACTACATTCTAGACACTGTGCTAAGCACTTTTACTAATATTATCTGTTTTGATTTAATTATAAGACCTTTACAACAGTGTTGCCCAAACTAATTTGGTCATGGAACATTTTTTTTTACTTAAAATACATTGGTCTAGGAGTATAGGAAACTTCTGGGAAAAGGGACGAGAATCAGGCAAATTTGGGGATAGTAGAGAAAAAAATAAGCCCATTCTCACATCTCCTTAAGTTACTGTACATAATATTTTTAAGGTATGTATATAAGAACCTCTTGTTAAGGTTAAGATCATATCTAGTATTTTAAAGATTAATATACATTTTTTCATGGAACCCCTAATCACATGAATTAAATTTCAGCTCAATCCCTTATATAACATATTAGAAATGCCTTGCTGGGGACCAATATCTGTACTTAATCATGGGAAAGAATGAAAAGGTCAGCCACCAATTTTAGTACCTTTTGGAAGCTCTTATTAAAGCTAGATGACTAAAGCCACGTATTAGCTTTTATCTTATTTTTTTTGTCACTGTTTAGAGAAACCTTATCATTTTTTCTTTGTTTACTTACCACACTGAATCTGGCATCATTGTAGTAGATTTTTCTAACCACAACTTTAAATAATTTGTGCTATTTAAACAACAGGCAGTTAGTACACTTTATAGTTAACAGGAACAACAAAACAAACAAAATAACAACCACAAAAACCCAGTCCACCCTCAGACCACATAATGTAGTCTGAGGAAAGCAAAGTTAAGTCAGTACGCGTTTGTTAAGTGCCCAGCATTGTGCTTAACTTTGGGGAGACAAAAAGAAAAATAGTACCTACTTTCAAGGAGCTCACAGTCTAATGAGAGACACAATATGCAAACAACTATGTACATACAGGATAGGCTAGAGATAAACAGAGGGAAGGCACTACCATTAAGGGGGATTGGGAAAGATTTCTGTTAAAGGTAGAATTTATCAGGGACTTGAAGAAAGCCAAGAAATACCATCACTGGAGGGAGAGAATTTCAGGCATAGAAGACAGTCAGGTCAAAGGGCACTGAGTTGGGAGTTAGAGTGTTGTGTGAGAGAACATTAAAGAGGCAAGTGTCACTGGGAATAAAATGTAAGAAGACTGGAAAAGTAGGAAGGGGCCAGATTACAAAGGGCTTTGAATGTCATATAGACTATTGCAGTAGACCAGGAATGAGGTGATAAGAATTTGCACTAGTATGGTGAATGGAGAATGGGCCACAAATGAGATGTTGCAAAGGTAGAATCAACAGGACTTGGCAACAGATTGGATGGGGATGGGGTGAGGGGGTGAGAGAGAGTTTGGAGTTGAGGATGACCCCAGGTTTGAGAGCCTGGGTGACTGGGAGGATGCTGATGCCATTGACAGTAATAGGAAAGTTAGGAAGAGGGGTTTGGGGGAACGGATAATGAGTTCACTTTTGGACATGCTGAGTTTAAGATGTCATTGAGACATCTAGTATGAGATGTCCAATAAACAGTTGGAGATGTAAGACTAGAGATACGGAGCGTTGCAAGGGCTGATAAATAGATTTGAGAATGATTAGCAGATAGAGAGATGTAGGAAGAGAATATTCTGCACATAAAAGGGGATTGTGCATATGTGAAATGTAAATGGTTTAGTTGAGTTTGGTTAGAATAGAGAGCTGTGTGAGGGTGGTATGTGGTCAAGTAGGTTGAAGACAGATTGTGGAGGACCTTCATTGTTAGACTAAAGAATTTGCCTTTTATAAAGAATTTATATTTTATTTGTAATCTGTGGGGAGACTTTGAAGATTTTTTGAGCAGGCAATTGATGTGGTTGGACTTGTGCATTGGATGTATTATAGCATCAATGTAAAGGCTAGATTGGAGAAGGGGGAGAGGCAAAGAGCACATTTGGGAGGCTATTATCAAAGTTTGGTTTAGAGGTAATGAAATCCTAAACTAAGTTGTTTATAATGGAAGTGGAAAAGGAGAGGATGGATGTGAGGAAGGAGACTGATGGCATTTGGTTGCTGATTGGATATAGGAGAGGGAGATTTGAAAAGGAGAGAGGAGTGGAAGATAATAGCTGGTATTTATATGGAGCTCTAGGATTTGCAAAGCACTTTACAAATATATTATTTTATTATTTTATTCTCATGGTAACTCGGAGAAGTAAGTGCTATTACTATCCCCATTTTGCGGTTGAGGAAACTAAAAAAGACTGAGGCTAAATGACTTGGGTCACACAGCTAATAATTGTTTGAGGCTGAGTTTAAACTCAAGACTTCTTGACTTTAGCTCCAGACCTCTACTCATAGAGCCACTTAGCTGCCTCTGAAGAGCATGACTGATTGGAAGAACTGTCTTTGGCACCATCAACAGAGATAGGGAAGTTGGGGGTTATGTTTTGAAGAGAAGATGAGTTCAGTTTGGGAAATAGTGAATTTGAGATCGTGACAGGACTTTCTAGGTAGACAGTGTCTAACAGGTAGTTAGAAACGAAGGACTGGAACTCAAGATTAAGGCTAGAGATACAGATTTGGGATTCATTTGTTCAGAGGTGGTAATTGAAACCATGCAATGTGGTCTTCATGGGATTTAGAATTGAATGTTGCCTCTAATAGATTTGATGGCTCTATGATCTGTCAGAACCTCAGTTTTCTCATGTAAAATAGGAATAATATATGAACTTTCTATTTGGTGGGGTACAGAAAGTGCTTTGTAAGCTTCAGAGTGCTATATAAATGTAAATTATTTCTCTTTTCATTAGAGATAAGGTCATTGCTAAAAGAGCAGTGAAATAGAAGTGAAATTCTGTGTTTGAGTTGCGTTGTTTCTATAGTGAATCTGATTGGAGAATCAAGAGATGAATGAAAAAATATTTCTTTGTATCATTGAGGCCCCATTTGAGGTTAAATGGGATAATCTTGTAGTTGATCCAGTTAGGATCATTTTGTGACTTCTTCATATAGCCTGGTGGCTTGGAAGTAGGAATAGAGAAGTCTGGTGGTGTAGGTTATCTGGTGCTGGGGATTGAGTGGGAATAGCAGGGGGATGAGAAAGTATGGCATTGAAGAATAAAGAGCAACATTGAAGTAGTTAATTATTGAGTGAGTTTGGGTTGGGAAAGAAGTAAAGCTAGAATGGGAGTGCTGGAGCTCAATGAAAGAAGGAGGGATCAAGAAATTGGAGGTTGTGGTGAGACTGATCAGTTTAGGAAGGAGTCAGCATTTGGGAAGGTAGAAGGATGGGAAATTATGGTTAGAGAGGGGAATTGAAAAGCTCAAGATCTTGGAGGGTGAATAGTTTCAAATGCTAGTGAAGTCTGAGGTAATGACTACTTTAAATCCACTGGGGGACAGGAGTAGGATACAGATGGTGGCTTCTGGGTTTGAAGAGTTGGAGATATTTAAATGTATCATGATTATTTGTATACATTTTTTATATCCCTTCTAGATTGTAAGCTCCAGTAGGTAAAGGACCTTATATAAACTTTCTATCTCCTTCAATATCTAACACAGTGCTCTGCAAACAGTAGGTGCTTAATAAATGTTTGTTGACTTGAATTGTACATAGAAGAGTAATGTCAGAAATAAATTTCTAGATTTAAATTTTTTTCACAAAATAGAAGATTTTACACAAAGGAAAATTTGAGGTTATTTGTATACAATGTAAAGTTGGGTTGATGAGATTCCTTTAGATCTAGAAACCATTCCCCAAGTGTAGGAGGCAAAAAGATTTATTTTTAAAAATTGCATGAAAATGTACTTTTTGGTCAGACATCTTTTTAGCATTAAAAAAAGCTTATAGTTTTAAGTAGGTAGGAAGGAAGAGCAGGCACTGAATAGGCATTATGGTTTAGTAGAAAATGGGTTTGACTAGAAGCCCTCAGGAGTCATGGATACTTGTCCCAAATCTTTGACTAGTCAGCTTTTGTAGGTGATGTTGGGAAATTCACTTAAATCTCCCTGGGCATTACTTTTCTCATCTTTAAACTTATTTGGACTGGAACACATCTCTAAGACCCCTTTCAGGTCTGTATTTCTGTGGCTTTTGGGCCACATTTCCACTCCAGTGCAAAATCTAACTTTACAAAAGATTTTTCCTCTGCTTGTGGCAGATAGCCTTTCTCTAACCTACATGAGATAGACTGGGAAGAAAGACTACAGAAATTCAAGGCAATAACAATAACTTTATATTGAGAAATATCATGGATTAATAGAGAACTAGTCTGAATTAGGAATACTAGGCTTCAGATCCTTCCTCTGACATACCCTAGCTGTGTGATGCTGGACAATTTGCCTATATGCATTGGTAGAGGGACTTCCTCTACCTTTTATTTTCTTTTTTTTCCTATATGAATAAAGTCATAGGTCTGGTTTTAAAAAATGTACTTTTTAGATTTCTCATTTCAATTTTACAAAACTTGCTGAGGAAAATTGTACATATACTCTGTGTGTGTGTGTGTGTGATATATATATATATATATATCATGAGATATGAAAAGGAGGCACTATGCTGTGATCACTTCTATCCTTTCATTATGAATTGGCCCCCTTAGGATTAGAAGGAAAGCAGAGAAAAGAAAATAACTAGCATCTAAAGGGGTGCTTTAGATTGCCTCTTAGACAATTAGAGAATGGCTGAATAAATTCTGGCATATGCTTGTAATGGAATGATTATTGCACCTTAAGAAATTATAAAAAGATAGGGACAGCTAGATGGAGCAGTGCAAAGAGCACCGACCCTGGAGTCAGGAGGACCTGAGCTCAAATCCAGTCTCAGACACTTGACACTTACTAGGTGTGTGACCCTGGGCAATTGCCCAATGGCGTCACACACACACACACACACACACACACACACACACACACACACACAAGATAAAAGTTGATTGAAGAGAATCCTGGGTAGCATGAACTAATTCAGAGTGAAGTGAGTAAAATCAGGAGAACAATTTATCTAAGAATAGCAACATCATTTGGAAAACAACTTTGAAAGCCCTAAGAGCCAAGGCAATGACCAACCATGTCTACAAAAGGACCTATAATGAAGCATTTTACTCACTTCCTAATAGATGATGTACACAAAATACAGAAGCATACATTTTTGGACCGGCCGCTGTGTAGATTTGTTTGGCTGGCCTAGTACAGACATCTCGTCATTTCCCACCTGGTTGCATTCATTTGGACTACTCTCTCATGCCTCTGGGAACCTCATTATCCGGCAAGATAGCATTAACTTTGATACTCACACCTTATCTGCAGCCTTAGCCTCTGAGACCCCTCTGAATGGAAGGTGGAAGGGAGAGCTCTTCCCAGAACCTCCATTCAAGGAGGGTGCTCAGGCCAACCATCTCTTCATTTTCCTATCCAGCTGTACTCTTTTGGACTTCTCCATCATGCCACCCCTATATCTTCTCGGTTTATTTCCTTCTTTTTCTACCCTTTTCAGTTTCCTTTGTGTTGTCTTCCCCTATCAGTTGTAAGCTCCTTGAGAACAGGTACTGGGTTTTGTTTCGTTTCGTTTTTTGCATTTGTTTCCCCAGCACTTATAATAGTGCCTGGCGCATGATAGGTGCTTCTTCCTTGTACACCTCTTTTATGTGAGAAAAATTTTCTACCTCTCCCTTTCCCCTTCTCCCAGTGCATCCCTCTTATTCACCCCTTCCTTTTTTTTTTTTTTAAAAGAGAGCATCCCAGCATAATTGACTCATACTCATGCCCTCTGTCTATGTAGATTCCTTCTAACTACCCTACTAATGATAAAATTCTTAGGAGTTACAGATATCATCTTTCCATATAGAAATGTAAACAGTTTAACTTTATTGAGTCCCTTATGATTACTTTTTTGTGTTTACCTTTTTAATGCTTCTCTTGAATCTTCTGTTTGAATGTCAGATTTTCTGTTTAGCTCTAGTCTTTTCATCAGGTATGCCTGAAAGTCTTTTATGTCATTAATGTTTATTTTTCTTCCCTGAAGGATTTTACTCAGTTTTGCTGGGTAGGTTATTCTTGGTTGTAATCCTAACTGCTTTGCTTTCCAGAATATCATATTCCAAGCCCTTGGTTCCTTTTACATGGAAACTACTAAATCTTGTGTGATCCTGAATGTGGCTCCACAAAATCTGAATTGTTTCTTTCTGACTGTTCACAATATTTTTTCCTTGACATAGGAGCTCTGGAATTTGACTATAATATTCCTGGGAATCTTTATTTGGGGATCTCTTTAAGGAGGTGATTGGTAGATTCTTTCAATTTCTGTTTTTTTAACCTCTAGATCTAAGATATTGGAGCAGTGTTCCTTGATGATTTCTTGAAATAGGATGTCTAGGGTCTTTCTTTAATCATGGTTTTCAGGTAGTCCAATAATTCTTTTTTTTTTTTATTATGAACTTGAAGGAAGGAAGCAAGCATTTATTAAGTACCTTGTATTATGTTCCAGGCATTGTGCTAAACACTTTACAAATATTACATCATTGGTCCTCAACAACTCTGGGTGATAGGTACTATTATTACCCCCATTTTACAAGACTTGACCATAGTCACACAGCTAGTATATGTCTGAGGCTAGATTTGAACTCAGATCAGTCAATAGACATTTATTAAGCACCTTCTCTGTGCCAGGTATTGTGCTAAGTGCTAGAGATACAAATATGAAAAAGAAAAGAGAGTCCCTGCCTTCAAAGATCTTCCATTTTGGGGCAGCTAGGTGGCACAGTGCATGGAGCACCAGCCCTGAAGTCAGGAGGACCAGAGCTCAAAACCGACCCCAGACCAAACACCCAACAGCTACCAGCTGTGTGACCCTGAGCAAATCACTCAACCCCAATTGCCAAAAAAAAAAAAAAATAGATCTTCCATTTTAATGGGGGAAGGCAACACACAAAAGGAAGCTGAAAAGGGAAGACAGGGCAGTAAAAGCTACCCAGCATGGGGGCACAATGGAGTTCAATCCGAAGGAGTGCAAGCTGGTGAGAAATGATGAGATAGTTGGCCTGGGAGAGCTCTCTTTGAAAAGGAGCTTTGAGAGGAGTTCTTTGTTTTCCAGTCAGAGGGACAGAGGGTACTGATGAGGTCTGAACACCAAAGTTGATGTATTCTCAAAGGATCCTCAGTTTTCTCATGATGACATTTCCAGAGGCCATGGTGGAGGCCAGTCCAAGGAGTGAAGTTGGTAGGAAATGACTTGCCCAGGGTCACACAGCTAGCAAGTGTCTGAGGCTGGATTTGAACTCAGGTCCTCCTGATTCCAAGCCCAGACCACTTGCCACTTCACAACAAGCATGAACATTTCAGCCTCTTCATGTTCCACTTGAGTCTTGTATTGGAAAGTCAGATTTTCTATTCAGCTCTGGTCTTTTCATCAAGAGTGCTTGAAAGTCCTCTGTTTCACTGAATGACCATTTTTTTCCCCTGAAGAATTATACTCAGTTTTGCTGGGTAGGTGATTCTTGGTTGTAATCCTATCTCCTTTGCCCTCCAGAGTATTATATTCCATGCCCTACAGTCCCTTAATGTAGAAGCTGCTAAATCTTGTGTTATCCTGATTGTGTTTCCACAATACTTGAATTGTTTCTTTCTGGCTGCTTGTAATATTTTCTCCTTGACCTGGGAACTCTGGAATTTGGCTGCAATATTCCTAGGAGTTTTCCTTTGGGGATCTCTTTCAGGAGGAGATCGGTAGATTCTTTCAATTTCTGTTTTGCCCTTTGGTTCTAAAATATCAGGGCAGTTTTCCTTGATAATTTCTTGAAAGATGATGTCTAGGCTCTTTTTTCAATCATGGCTTTCAGATAGTCCAATAATTTTTAAATTCTCCCTCCTGGATCTATTTTTCCCGGTCAGTTGTTTTTCCAAGGAGATATTTCACATTGTTTTCTAATTTTTCATTCTTTTGGATTTGTTTTACAGTGTCTTGATTTCTCATAAAGTCACTAGCTTCCAATTGCTCTAATTTTTAAGGAAGTATTTTCTTCAGTAAGCTTTCGGACTTCCTTTTCCATTTGTCCAGTTTTGCTCCTTAGGGCATTCTTTTCTTCATTGGCTTTTTGGACCTCTTTTGCCATTTGGGTTAGGCTATTTTTTAAGGTGTTATTTTCTTCAGTATTTTTTTGGGTCTCCTTTAGCAAGCTGTTAACTTGCTTTTCATGATTTTCTTGTATCACTCTTATTTCTCTTCCCAGTTTTTCCTCTACTTCTCTTACTTGCTTCTCAAAATCCCTTTTGAGCTCTTCCAAGGCCTGGGACTGATTTATATTTTTCTTGGAAGTTTTGGATGTAGGAGCTTTGACTTTATTTTCTTCTTCTGGTTGTATGTTTTGATCTTCTTTATTACCAAAGTAAGATAATATAGTCTGACTCTTTTTGTGCTGTTTGCTCATGATCCCAACCAATTACTTGAGGTTTAAACTCTTTGTTAAGGTAAGAGTCTGTTTCCAATGTGGAGAATGTACTGTCCCAAGCTTCGGGGCTTTGCACAGCTGTTTTCAGAGATACTTCTAGGGATCTGAAAAGTGTCAGTTCTTCCAAGGTGCTATGATAAGGGGTGAGGTGTTTCCTCTCCACCACCACCACAAGCTCCACCACGCCTCGCCCCAGGACCGCCCCTCAGAACTGTGACCCAGATCCAAGCATGGGCAAAGCAAGAGATTCCTGCCTCAGCCCTGGCAAAGAGATCCTGGTAATCCCCCTCTGATCAGCCACTTGATTCCCCCTCAGTCTGTGGGCCAGAAGCTCAGAAGGCAGCCGCTGTCCTCGGGGCGGCTGAGATCTATCTTCTTCTCTCACTGCAGTCACAGACTTTTCCCACTGACCTTCTAAGTTGTCTTTGGCGTTCATGGGTTGAGAAGTCTGGAAACTGCCACAGCCGACCGCGATTCAGTCCTCTGAGGCCTGCTGCAGGGTCGCTGCGGCCTGTGCGCCCATGCCTAACTGCGCTCGTCTCCCAGCCCGGCACGATATACCTTTCTGATCAGCCATCCATGTTGTCTTGGGCTGGAAATTTGTTTTACTCTGTTTTTTTGTGGGTTCTGCTGCTTTAGAATTTGTTTAGAGTCATATTTTGTGGGTATTTGGAGGGGTTTGGGGGAGAGCTCTAGCAAGTCACTGCTTTCCCTCCGCCATCTTGGCTCCGCCCCCCAATAATTCTTAAATTCTCTCTTCTCCATCTTTTGTTCAGGTCATTTGTTTTTCTGATGAGATATTTCACATTTTTTCATTCTTTTGACTTTGTTTTATTGTTTCTTGATATTTCATGGAGTCATTAGCTTCCACTTGTCCAGTTCTAATTTTTAAGGAATTATCTTCTTCAGTGAGCTTTTGTATGTCTTTTTCCATTTGGCAAATTGTGCTTTTTAAGAAATTCTTTTCTTCAGTGAATGTTTGTGCCTCTTTTACCATTAGGCCAATTTTTTTTTTCTTAAGGTTTTATTTTCTTCAGTACTTTTTTGTGCCTCTTTTTTCAAGCTGTTAATTCTCTTTTTATAACTTTCTTGCATCACTTTCATTTCTTTTCCCAGGTTTTCCTCTAACACTTTTACCTTTTTCTTTAACTCTTCTAGGAATTCTTCTTGGGCTTGGATCCAATTAGCATTTTTCTTTGAGGCTTTACTTGTATTTATTTTCACATTATTGCATTCTTTTGAGTTTGTGTCTTGGTCTTCTCTTCCACCATAGTAGCTTATATATGTATATATATGGTCAGGTTTTTTTTTTTTGTTGTTGTTGTTTGTTAATTTTTCCAGCCTATTTCTTGTTGTTATGTTGAAGTTGCCTCTGCTTACCTCAGAGTGGAGAGGCACTGTCTCAAGCATCAGGCTTTTTCATGCTGCTATTTTCAGAGCTAGTTCTGGGGGTCTGCAAGTTTTCTGTGCTTCCAGAGTGGTATGATCTCAGGAGAAATGTCGTCATACTCGCCAGGTCTACACTCTGGTCTTTACTCAGCTAAGGCCTCAGTTTCCCTGCAAACATAAGTAGTAGCATTTCCTTTGGCCCTGGGACTCCTGCTCTCCGGCACCAGCAAGTGCTGGTGCTCCTCCTCTCTTTCTTGAAACTTGGAACTGTGACTGACTATAAGTGCTTCTCTGTGCCCTGGAACTATGACCCAAAACTGCTTATGGGCAATAAATTTTCCAAATAGTGCCAGCAAAGGGTCCACTGTAATCTGTTTCTGACCAGTCGCCTGACCTGCTTACTGTATCTGGGTTGAGAGCTGCTGAAGCTGCTGCTGCTGTTCTGGCCACCTCTAAAACCCACTGCTCTTGTTCCTGTTGTGCTCTGGGTCTACACCCAACCTGATGTTGCAGACTTCTCCTACAGACCTCTTAAGTTATCTTAGGCTGGAAAAATGTTTCCCTCCGACCTTTTGTTGTTGGTTCTGCTGCTCTAAAATTTATTTTGAGAAATTGTTTTTAAGTTGTTTAGAGGGAAATGTTGAGAGAGTCCAGGTGGTTGACTGCCTCTAATCTGCCATCTTGGCCAACCCATCGAGTAATTCTTGACAAATCAAACTCATTACTTTTTTTTTTTTTTTGACAAGAGTACTAGATTGGTATCAAGAGAGTGCTATAGTTGACAGGTAAGTTGGAGGTTACTTACCTTAAAAGCAGTTTTAATCTTGTAGAGGAGATAAAAACATAAGAGGATTTAGGACAAATATCATAGAAATTTAAAGGATTTTTCTAACCCTATTTCATATTACTTCTCTATATACACCCAAATTAGACAACTCTCTGACCTCCATGTCTTTTAGAGTAAAAAGACAACCTTCCTGCTTGGAATGTTCTCTCTTATGTTCACTTTCAAAATCTCTTTTTTGTAGGGTATTTTGTCTAGCTATTTCCTTTGTCCCCATCACAGTCTGTCTTGTACTATACTTATCTGTGTGTGTGTTGCATGTAGATGGTAAAAACCTAGCAACCTGGGATTGTCTTTTTTTTCCACCATTGTTCCCTCTCCAGTAGCATAGAGTCTTGCACATAGTAGATCCTTAATAAAACTTTTTTTTAGTTGGGTTATCATGGCCATGTTTGTGTCTGTCTTTGTTGGGGATTAGTCATGGATGGGGTAGAAAGTCAAGGAAACTTTCCATGCAAGAATTAGAATCATAAGTCTTTGAGCTGGAAAGAGCCTGAGAGGTTATTTCATTTTACAGATGAGGGAATTGAAATCTAGATAGGTTAAGAAATGTAGAGCTGCTGGTAAAAATTTTTTCACTTGGGGCTTAAAGAGTTTGGGGTGAGGGAGAGGGGCAATGACATAGGAGACAATATGACAGTGGTTGGAGTGGTGCCCGGAGGGAGTGGCATTCCAGAGATAGGATTGTGGAGGTAACAGCTGAGCCACTTAGGGACAGCAAAAACTAATATAGGACTGTGAGTTGCAGACCCGAAAGAAATACACTCTCCTTTGCATGTAAGTTCCAGTGCACGCGCACTCCCACACACTCCCACACACTCCCACACCCCTATCTCTATGTTGATAACCCTGCAGAAAAGCCCCCTAAGCCCCCTTTTGTCCCATACTAGTTATGGTTCCTGCTAAGTGATTTCTTTGCTGAAGGTCACACAGATAACCATTCTGAGACAATTTCACTATGCCTTCTTATTCTTTACAATTCTTGTCCATATCTTCCAGTCATTTACATAGTGCCCTTACCAAATGTGCGTGAAGGTCTTTTTCTAGTTCTTTTATTTTTAGAAGATATCAGTTTTTCACTAAGGCCATTTTATCTCTTATATTGCACTAGCCCACCTGATTTTCCAGTTGCACAAATCCTTAAATTATCTTTTAATACTTTTGCAAATTTATCCTTGATAATATGTTGTACTATACATATACCTGCCATACAACTTTCTTTTTAAAGTTTTATTTTAAAAATTTTAGTAAAGTTTATTTTGTAGTAGTACTCTGGATTTACTCGAGAACACGGTTCCTCATCAGAGTTCTAACTGGGAATGTCTTCTCTAATACTATTGGCTTAAATCTCCTTTCTCTAATGTCCCTCTCTATTAGCTGCCTATATGCCCTTTTAGCCCATTTCATTTAACTATAATCAGTTAGCTTCTACAAAGGGATATTTACTACCAAGATATAGCAGGAATGTAATTAAGTAAAACACATAACCTCCAACACCTAGGGGCAGATTCTCTCCTATATCACTGCCACTGCAGTGGGAAATTGGCTCCAGCAGATTTCAGTTTCTACATAATGTTCAACCCACCAAGTTCATTTGCAAATTCTATCATGGATGATGGGTGGATGAGTTGTTTGTATCTCTGCTGTTGCTGGATTGGCCTGGGGAAGTCACTTGGTATTTGGCTCCTTACCAACAGGCGTCTAGCAAATGCCAGAATGGATTCCCCTCCCAGACTTCTGGTGGCTTGCTCTCCTGATCTTTCAAAGATTATAGCCATTTCCAGTCTCCTTCATCTAAAAGCAGGAAAATATGACAGAAATAGAAGTAACAACAGTGCCATTATATTTAAGGGCTGCAAGGGTCTCATGTGGAGATATAGATAGACCTGAGGCCTCTCTCTTATCTGAGCTTAGTGCTTGTCTCCTCACTTGAATACTGTCAGGCAGGAATGATGAAGAGCCTACCATAAATCTTGCCATTGCCCTATGGGTCACTTGTAGTTTTGATTCTTCTGAGATAAAGGCTTTCTGTTATTCACCACTGTATTATCTGTATTACTTGACTGGGAGATTATTGGTGGGTTCTTCTTTCTTTCAGTTATATGGATGTGTTTTATAAACATTTATAGATTTCTCCTCTATTTTGTTCCGAGTCTCTTGTAACAAAGCAAAGATAGTTAAATAAAATGAATAACACAGTGATCTCTGAAAGGTCATGCAACGTTTCACATCTGTAGCATTCTCACCTCTATAAAGGATATCACAAGAGTCTGTTATTTAACTTGCTGGAGACCTAATAAATCATAGAGTTAAGGGATGTGATTTCTAGTTCAGCTCTGTTGTAAATTATCTGTGTGCCCTTAGAGAAGTCATTTGACTACAGAGGGCCTCAGTTTCCTTAAGTGTAAAATGAGGATGTTGGGCTAGACTAGATAATCTCTAAAATCTGTCCTGGCTGTACTATTCTAATGCATTTTATAAGTTAGCAATGTAATAACACTAGCTAAAGAGTTGGTTTGATGTGACATATTCGTAGTAAACATGTGCTGTTCTTTGGGTGTTCTTTTCCTTAATGTTCACAAGTCTATGGTTTAATAGTTAATTCTAGAATCTTGCCAGGGATGGATGCCAAACTTATTTATCTGTAGTTATTGGATATTTTTCCTCTTTCAAAAGTCACTCTAATATTTTCCCTTGTCTAGTGTTCTGTGATCTTTCCTTTCCTTTGTGATTCCTCAAAGATAACTGACAACACTGCCATCTGCACGTCTGTAAATTCTTTCAGAAGCACGGATTTTTGCCTGAGACTGGAGACCTCAACTCATTTAAAAACAGATTTATGTGACTATCTTACTATTTCATTATAACTCTATTTGCTAATCACGTTTGTGTGCATTATTATCCTTATCCTTTACACTGAGAGAGAAAATAACAAAAACATTTACTGGTTCTGCTGTCTGTGTAACATTATACCATTTTCTTCAAGAACAGGTTTGCCTTTTTGTTACCTTTATATTTTTTTTACAAGGTTTAGCCTTCCTGACACTGTTTTGTGCTGCTCCTTTGTATTTGTCCTTCATATTCTAACTCTTTTTTGTCTTTTGTGGATTGTTAGCCCTTTCACAATCTTAGCTCATTGGAGAGAGCCAGCATACATTAGTGTTTTTTACTGTCTTATTTTTATTGATATCTTTTGTTTTTACACCATCTTCATCTGCAAACATATCTTGTGCCTTGGTAGATTTACTCCCAAATATTTGATGTATTTCATTGTATGAGATTTCCCTTCTATTATTTTTCCTTGATTTTCTTACTGCTCCATATCACACATCTTCCAATAGCCAAATCCAATGACCATTTCTCAGTACTATTCATCATTTGTGACCTCTGCAGCATTTGACATTATTGACCATCTTTTCCTAGATTCCCTCTTTTCTCTGGATTTTTATGACACTGACTCTCTTGGTTTTCCTCCTGCCTGTTTGGCTACTCTCATTCTTCTTTGCTAGATCATCATCCTTGTCACACTCCCTAACTGTGGATATACCTCGAGGTTTTACTTTGATCCTTCTTCTCTTCTTTTTTCCTTCTCTATTTAATTGATCTCATTGACTTGTGGGTTCAATTATCTCTATGAAATGGAGTCCCGGATGTATATACCCATCCTATTCTCTCTCCTGAGCTCAAGTCATACATCATCAACTGTCTGTTAGATTTTCCCCCAAAATGTTCCATAGGCATCTCAGACTTAACCTGTACAAAACCCTTTGGAATAATCAGTGGTGGAATAATGTAAATTAGGTCAATCAGATTTTTATTAGCTTACTTAAAGATAAAGAGGTTGCTGATTTTTTGGAGAACGAATTGTCCTCAATAATGACCAACTTTATTCCAATTTCATTTTTAAAGTTAATCATAAGAAAAATTGTTACAGGTGGAGGGGCACAGAGAACCACAGTGCATCTATAATTTTAATGGCAGGAGTAGAATCAGTCAATCAATAAACATTATTAAGTTTCTATGGCCAGGCACTAGGGTGGGTGCTGGTCATATAAAAACAGAGAATGAAACAGTCCCTGACTGTCTACTGCAAATGCAGAGTTAAAATAAAAAGGCTTTTTTCTTCTTGATTCAGATGTGTGATTTTATCATAAGAGGTAATCCTAGTGTGAAAACTCCCTCCACCAATGCAGATCAGCAACTCAGGTAATTTATGGTCCTAGAGACTTGGCTTGGGGGCACTGAGAAATTAAATGATTTGCCTCTGAGATATAGTATGTGTCAGAGGCAGAAGTTGAATCCAAGTCTGCCTTACTTTAAGACCAGCTTTCTCTCCACTAGGCCATACTACTTTTTATAGACAGGCATAAGTTATTTTAATCTTGTTTTTTTTTTTACTTGAGTAATTGAAGATATAAGTCTAGGCAAGTCTCATTCCTTTGTGGTGAGCTTGCCTTCCTAAGTATTGTGGGCATGTAGGGAGTAGTTCCTCTTTGCCATTTAGTCTTTGACTTGGCCACTGTCAAGGTAGACTATGAAAGATAATACCTTTTTATTTTTCTTGTGGGAGATAGTTAATTTAAATAGAGTTAATTCATATCTAAAGGTCCTCCTGCAGGCTACTGTTTTTCTTACCTTTTAAGTTACTTACCTTAAGTTTCTTACCTTTAAAAAGCAGCTTTTATAATGCTTTCAGAAAGACATTGAGCTATATTTAATTATCAGGATAGCTATAAATGAAATCAGTGGTTTTTGTCTCTTCTCTCTATTGCCTCTTGCTTTTGTTTTAACTGCTAATCTTGGATTCTTTTTCATTAATATATAATTCTTTTCTGTTCCATGAATTATTCTCATTCATTTTTAACTCAAGTTAGTATAGTGGAAAGTTCTTAATTTGGAATCAAATCCTAGATTTGCTACTCAGTGTCTATGTGACCATGGGCAAGTCAACTTCCCTGTTTTGGATCTCAGTTTCCTCACCTCCAAAATGAAGGGTTGTACTTACATAAACTTCGAGACCTCTTCCAGATTTACATCTGTGATTCTTTAATACTGCTTTCTTGGAATGTCCTTGGGAATATGAAATTGTGTTTCCAAGACCATCACCTGAAGCAGTTTGGGAATAAGATTGTAAAATACGATAGTACACTTTTGTTCTGGAGAAAAATGACTTCAGTGGTCTGATTGAACTATCTACTGTAATGTTCAAGATAAAACACAGGATTATTTCTAAAACTTCTTTGATTCCATGGGAAAATATTCTAATATACTAACTTATTTAATATTTTTAAGTAAAACCTAATAACCT
Source organism: Vombatus ursinus (assembly GCF_900497805.2). Classification (NCBI taxonomy): domain Eukaryota; kingdom Metazoa; phylum Chordata; class Mammalia; order Diprotodontia; family Vombatidae; genus Vombatus; species Vombatus ursinus. Next base: position 30,886,495 of record NW_020954572.1, on the reverse strand, counting down.
GTTATTTTTTTCTCTACGAAAACTTTTTCATTTGTATCACAACTAGTTATAGATTTTAGATTTAAACCTTTTTTTTTTTTTTTTACTGGTTCTCTTTTTTTTACCCCTTTAAACAGCCTTGTCATTCTTTTACATTTTTAAAGTTGTTTCATCCCAAAACTGAAATAGCAATCTAACCAGAGCAAAGTCTTTTAAATTTCTGTTAATGCCTATTTGATTTTTATATAAGTATGATACGTGTGACTCTTACTTTTAAGGGCCCATTTGTTCATACAACTCCAACTTACATATGGGTTGTGTTTTAAAAGTTCATTTACAAATAAATTTCTTGAAACTCAGATTTTATCCTCTCAATAGTAGCTAGGTAACAATAATAATAGCTAATATTTACAAAGTAGTTTAAGAATTACAAAATGCTTCACATTGATCCTCAAAACAATCCTGTGGTGTAGAGGCTATTATTTTCTCCATTTTAAGAATGAAGAAACTGAGGCTTAGGGAAGGTAATAATTTACCAGAATCACAAAGCTAGTTAGTGTTAACAGGTAGAATTTGAAATTCCAAGTCCAGAGCTCTCTCTGATCTACGAAGCATAATAATACTATTTCAGCTACATTGTAAAGGCTTTATGGGTGATCTTGGCAACCTAACAACCATTTATAACAATTTCTTTGCACTAATACACTGTTGGTGGAACTGTGAACTCCATTTTGAAGTGCAATCTGGAATTATACCCAAAGAGTTATGAAACTATGTATACCCTTTGACCTAGCAATACCACTATCAGGCTTATTTCCCAAAGTGATCAAATAAAAAGGAAAAGAACCTAAATGTTCTAAAATATTTATAGCAGCTCTCTTTGTGATGGCAAAGAACTGGAAATTGAGGGGATGTCCATCAATTGGGAAGTGGCTATATATAGTTTGAAATTGAGAAATGAAGTTATGGTATATAATTGTGATGGAATACTACTGTGCTGTAAGAAATGATGAACATATTGAATTTAGAAAAACATGGAAAGACATGCATGAAATAATGAAGAGTGAAATGGGCAGAACCAAGAGAACATTGTATACAGTAACAGCAATATTGCTTGAAGAATAACTGTGAACGACTAAGTTATTCTTTATTATAAGTATTCATATCAGCTACAGAGGACCTATGAAGGAAGATGCTATCCATCTCCGGATAAAGTATTGCTAAATACAAGTATACATAGTATGGTTTTATATACATACATATATCTGTGTCAAATGGTGGCATTCTCTAGTGTGGGATGGGGAAGGAGGAGGGAGGGACAAATGGCAACTTAAAATGTAACAAAATTAAATTAAAGTAAAAAAATCTTTGTAATTCTAGTCTGGGAGGCTAAGTACACATTTACACATCTTCCCCTGTAGCGATCTTGGCAGGGTTCCATGGTACCAGTCATTCATACATGAGATAATGTCTTTGTCATTTTCTGCATTTACTAGTAACCACTTATTCTCTAGCTTGTACAGTGTTGCTTTTTCCGCAGATGTGGTACCTTATGCTTGTCACTGCAGAACTTCATTCTTCTTGTTTCTGAATCTTCATTACCCTTCCCACCTTTGTCTTTGCTCATTCTTTCTCCCTTGAGTACAATCTATTTTTGAAGACCTAACTTAAGTTCTACCTCCTTTATGAAGTCTTCTTTGACCTCTAAAACAAAAATGTTATTTTTTTCCCTCTTGTTTGTACCACTTATTTTGTCATTTTATTGCTTCATGTTATCTTTTCTTGTCTCTCTGGTAAGCTCCCTGACGGCTTTATTTTTTTCCTTTTTATTCTGAGCTTAAAGAACAATTCAGCAAACATTAAGCCCTTATGATGTGTAAGGTACAGTGCTATGTGCAACATGGGTAGAATTTTGAGATTGGGAGATGAGAAGATATCAAGGTAAAAAAATAACATGAGCAGGAAGGTAAGAAAGCATAGGCAGTGTTTAGAAAAGGCCATTTTGCCTGATTCTTACACGTAAGGAAGAAATGTAAACCTGGACAGGTAGACTGGAGCCAGATTTTGAAGGGTCTTAAATAATTTGTCATTTGGGACTTCATTAAACGGTGAAAGGTTTCCGAGACAGAGGAGTGATGTGGTTAGAAAGGTGTTTTTAAGTTTTCCCTAGCAGTAGTATATAAGTAGGAGAGACTAGAAGCAAGGGGACCAGATAAAACATTATTGCAGAAGGCCCAGTGAGAGGTAATAATGGGGATGGATTGTAGAGGCATTAGAGATAGAATTGAAAAGGCTTGATAGTTGTGATTCGGTATGGTAGATGAGAGAGGGGGAAAGAATTAAAAATTACAGGTTTTCTCCTGTCTTGAGTAGACGAAATCATTGTCCCATTAACAGAAATAAGGAGAGTTGGAGGTTTAGGGAAATAGATGATGGTATTCTGTTTTGCACATATTGAGCTTGAAATAGCTGGCAAATGTCCAAGTGGAGATGTCCATCAGGCAGTTGTAGATGTGTACCTTAAAGGGATGGTCAAAGTTAGGAGCACTTCGAATAGAGGGAATAGTTAAAATTGGGGAGTGGCTATGAGAATAGAAGGATGAGGAGAGGAAGGTTAAGGGTAATCTTTCCTTTGGCTTCCATTTCTTATATTCATTTAGGGTTAGGAATGAAAGACAGAAAGAACAGTCAGAAAGGAAAGAAAAGAAACAGGAAAATATAGTATATGGAAGCCAGAGGAAAGACTATCAGGAAGGAGAAGAGCTGGTCAACATGTATCTGCAGTAAATACTTTCTACCTTTATGTAGGTCATTATGTTTGATGTTTAACTCAGAACATGGGGAAGGGAAAATAAATTAACTCAGTTTTAGAAATGTTTCTTTTTAAGTTTTGGATGTATATCTAATAGATGTTTCACAGACATTTGGAAATAAGGGACTGTGGTTGAAAAGCCAGACACAAAGTTTTGGTTCTGCACAAGATTACTGTTCTTGTATTTCAGATACAAGTGAGAACATATTAATAAGTCACTTTGTTCCAGGGCAAAAGCAAGACATGTTAAAGCAGTGGGAATTTCAAAAAGCACTTGAATTTTTTCAAGTGAATTTGTATATAGCAGCTGTGAAGTAGTTAGGAGGTTTCTGTTAGAGCATTGAAGAGCAATAACACTTTTTCTTAGAAGGGCAGTAAGCTATAGGAATATTAGTTTTTTGGTTGGAATATTTACTTTTTTGCGTTGCTTATTTATTAAGCAGTTACCATGTGCTAGATGCTATGCTAGGCACTGGATTTATCTATTACACAGAATGAAACAATTCATATTCCCATTTTACTCCTAGCTCGATTCACTTACCTGATTGCCCCTCCACTTCCTCACCAGTTGCCATGCCCACCTTAGGATGACCCCACTCTGACGCCTCTTATACTGATTGGTGAGCTCCTGACTGGATCACCATTTGTTGGGGGCCCTAGATACACTGCTCACTATACCCCCTGATCAATTTACTCTCCAGACTATACTACCTCCCCACCAGCTACCTTGCTCCCTCACAGTTACCTTTCCCTCTCATCTTTTTGTTTTGTTTTGTCTTATCTTCCTCTCTTAAAATATAGGCTTCTTGAGAGATGGGGCATTGGTGGTTCAGGTGAACAGGAAAGGTTTCTTGTGAAAGATCAGGCTAAAAGCTTAAAGCAAAAGAGGGACTCTGGGGGGGGTGCAAGAAGGGAGTGCATGGAGAATATCAAATACCAAGGCGAGGAGATAGGAGTGTCATGTGGGAGGAACAGAGAGACCATTTTAGCTGAAACCAGAGCAAGGGAGAGTAATATCCAAAGTTATGTCTGGAAAAATAGGTTGGACCTAGGTTATATAGAGCTTTAAAAGCTAAATAGAGGAGTTTATGTTTATATTTAATTCTAGAGACAATAGGAAGTTGAAATTGGTTGTAGGGGAGTTTCATTATCAAGATCTACACTTAAGGAAAATCATTTTGGCAACCTTGTGTAGTATGTACTGGGGTGGAGAGAGACTTCAGTCAGGGAGAATGCTTAAAAAGTGGTTGCAGTAGTTTTTGTAAGGGGTGATGAGGGCCTGAACCAGGGTAGTAGCTATATTAGTGGACAGAGGGGGTCAGATGTGGGAAGTGTTGATGTCGAAACAACAAGATTTGGTAACTGGTTGGATATATGGATTGAAGGAAAATGAGAAGTTGATAATGTTGAGATTGTGATCCTGAGCAACTGGAAGGATGGTGATGTAATGAAGATATTAAGGGTTTTTGAGATGAAGAGACTAGGAAAAGAGAGAGCTCACTTTGAAAACTTCATTTTTTTTTTTAAAGTAAAAAAAGAGGCAAAATCTTCAGCTGAAAGAGAGAATAGTAAGTGTGGATATAATTAAGAGGGAACGGATTAAGAATAACTTCTTTGAGGAATAAGATAGGCAGTCAATAAGGGAGGGATAAAAGGACTGCCTTGCTGCAATGAGGGACCAGTTGATGTTGGATAACATGAATTTATAATGTACCAGTCAGCATGGTTATGAAACTTTTCCAGTTTCATACAGCAGCTGGTGAGTAGGAATGGAGGACGTGGGCGGTGGGAGTAATCTTGTACTGAGGTTTGATAAGAGAACAGCAATAAGACAAATGGGCAAGAGATGCAAGAGCAAAGGACAGAGTGGAAATGGGTGACTCTAGGGTTAAGTGTAGAGCAGGAAAATGTAGTCAAGAGAAGTGGTAATGGTCTGAAAAAGTACTGAGGGTTGGGTGGAGTGGAGGTCTTTTAGGGCAAAGAATGGGTGTAGAAGGGGTGAAGTATAGGGAGAAGTGGAATAATAGGAAGCCATGGTCAGATAGCAGAATGTCAGGATTTCTTATTAGGAAAGCACGGAACATTTGTGGATGATATCTAGACCAGACCCGCATAACTTGGCAGTAGGTAGGAGCCAAAATTAAGGTAGGCTAAACTTCTTCATGACTGCAGATAGTTTAGACTAGAGACAGACTAACAATGGTTGGTTGCCATAGGTCACGTGGCAAACAGGAGAGTGCACAGTGGCAACCCTACATTTTTTGTGGGTGGTCTGAAATCCTTTGGTGGGCCGCATGCTGTGCAGGCCTGATCTAGACCTAGTGTATGACCATTCCTGTGTGTGACCGAAGTGAGGAGTGAGGGTGAGTGAAGAGTTAAAGATATTGTGAAGATTATAAACCTGAGATACTTAGACAATGGTGTGGAATAGTAAACTCTGGGGGGAGACATTAGAGGGAAAGATAATGAGTTCAGTTTTAGATGCTTGAGTTAAACTTTGAGTTTAAGTTGTCTCAGGACATCTACTTGTAAAACCATCCAGTGATTGAAGTCAACTGACAGAGCCTTCAAGAACCCAGGATCACCTTGATGAACCATCAGACTAAGACTCTTCTGGATTATTTAGTGGAAAGGGTGCTAAAGTTGGAGTCATAAAGACCTGAGTTTAAATCTGCCTTCAACAGTTACTAGCCATGTGACCATAAGTAACTTAAACTCCCTGAAGAGGTTTCCTCATTTGTAAATAGATACCTGTAGTATCCACCTCACAGAGCTATTATGAACCTCAAATGAAATCATGTGTATAAAGCTTTGTGCAAACCTTAAAGGCACTATGCAAATGTTGGTTATGAATATAAAATAATTTATCAAGTGCTTTACATAGACTCATTTGATTGATGAGTTTGTTAGTGGCCTTTTCCCAAGAACATGATAAATCTATGCCTTCCTAATCTGTCTTTTATTAAACAGCTCCTGTATGCCAGGGAAGCATCAAGTAATGCCTTAAAGAATGAATTATATTATATTTTAACAGACTGGAAAAGGCTTGTTATTGATGTGGGAGTTTTCCCTGAGTCAGCTGATTGTGTACAGTCACACCATTGACTTGTCAGAGCTAAAATCAGAATTAGCAAAAAAAAGAAAAATACTATTTTACAAAAATAAATCGGAAATGGACAACAAAATGACAGGAACCATAATAATTTTGTGAAAAAGTCTAACCAGCATAAATTAATTGCTACAAGAAGGCAAAAAGATCTTAGAAAGCATCTTCATCAGCGAGCATCTGACTGACTTGCCAAATAAAGAGAGATGGCATCCAAAGTCAACACCAGGTTAGAATGTAAGCTTGTTTGTAAAATCTTAGAAGAATGATGGGTCATAATGAGTAATATTTCATAAAGTAGATAGGAACATTGGAGGGTAAAGCCAATTTAAAGAAAGCTTGACAAGATATCCAACTGCACAAAATCATCCCAAGGGCATAATAGATAAAATGGAATTAAGATCACAAACAGAAGAAAAAAAGGGAAAGATCTGTAAAAAATTATTATGATAATCATTATTGCAAACTATTCCCCTTCTTCAAGGATAGTAAAACCAATATACTTGGACTGTAATATCACAGACCTAGATGTATTTATAGAGGAGGTAGAAATGTCCCTAAAGAAAACAAAGACAAGAAAAGCGGACCAATTAGACTAAGTATATATGGAGGAGAGCCATGCTAGAAGCAGCAAATCTAATGGAATTTTATAAATCCTCATCCTCCTTGCCCTCTCTGCAGTTTGACACTGTTGAACACCTTCTCCTCCTGGATTCACTCTGTTCATGATGCTGTTCTCTCCTGGTTGTCTTCCTTACCTGTCTGACTTTTCCTTCTTAGTTTCCTTTGCTAATTCATCATCCATGTCAAGTTCCCAAGGCCCTCTTTCATTTCTCTCCACACTAACTCTTGTTGGTGACCTCATCAGCTCCTATGCATTTGATTATACATCTGTGCTGATTCCCATTACTATATATGCAGCCTTTGTCTCTTTTCTGAACTGCAGTTCTACATCATCAGCTATCTACTGGACATATCCAACTGCATTTCCTGTAGTCATCTCAAATTCAGCAACTTATCTTTCTTTCTAAAAATATTTTCTTTTGGGGGAAGTTAGGTGGCGCAGTGGATAGAGCATCGGCCCGCAAGTCAGGAGGACCTGAGTTCAAATCCGGCCTCAGACCAAACACTTGACACTTACTAGCTGTGTGACCCTGGGCAAGTCACTTAACCCCAATTGCCTTAAAAAAAATTTTATTTTTTCTCCAATTAGTTGTAAAAACAATTTTTAACATTTGTAGTTTTTTTTTTTTTTTAAGTTTTGAGTTCTGTGTGCTATCCCTCTCTGTTACCTTCCTGAGATGGCAAGCAATCTGATATAGGTTATACATGTGCGATCATGTAAAACATTTCCACATTAGTCATTTTGTGCAAGAAAACTAAAAAAAAAAAAGGAAAGAGAAAGTGAAAAATAGTATGTTTTAGTTAGTATTCAGATACCATACGTTCTTTCTATAGAGGTAGATAGCATTTTTCATCATTAGTCCTTTGGGATTGTCTTGGATCATTGTATGCTGAGAAGAACCAAGTAAATCACAGTTTCTCATCATACAGTATTACTGTTCCTGTGTACAGTGTTCACCAAAACCACCATTCTTCCAAACTTTCTTGAGGGCACCACTGTCCTTCCAGTTACCAGAGTTTAAAAACTTGGTGTCATCTTCAATTTCTCACTCACACCCTATAGACAGTCAGTTTCCAACAGCACTTACTCCTTTTCTGCATCTCTCACATAGCCCCTTCCTCTCCACTCACACAACCACCACCCTACTTCAGGTACCCATAATATCTCACTTGGATTATTACAGTTGCTTCCTTTTTGGGTTTCCATGCCTCTAGCCTCTCCCCATTCCAACCATTCTTCGTACACCTGCCAGAGTGGTTTTCCTAAAGTGCACATCTGATCATGTCACTCCTTTGCTCAGCAAACTCTAGTGGCTCCCTTTTACCCCAGTGGGCCAATATAAATTCCTCATTTTGACTTTTAAAGTTCTTCACAACTTGATCCTGTCCTAACTTTTAAGTCTTCTTATACTTGACTCTGCTGCTTGCACTTTGTGGTCCACTTACTGCTAGCCTACTCCAGGCTGTGCATACAGTGCTCCCTCTCTAGTCTCCACCTGGGATGGGGAACCACATGTGGCCCTCTAGGTCCTCCCGTGCGGCCTTTTGGCTGAATCAAAACTGCAAAGTTTGTTGCTATATGGCAGAGATGTGGAATAAAACAGTCTTCAAAGAATTAAAAGTTAATATCACATAAAGGACAGTGTTGTTGTTTAGTCGTTTTTCTGTCATGTCCAACTTTTTGTGATCTCTTTCAGGGTTTTCTTGGCAAGGATAACTCGACTGGTTTGTCATTTCTTAGTCCAGGTCATTTTACAGATGAGCAAACTGAGACAGATAGGGTTAAGTGATTTGCCCAGGATCATACAACTAGTAAGTGTCTTGAGGCCAGATTTGAACTCAGGAAGAATAGTCTTCTGACTGGCAGGTCCGGCGCTCTCTCCACTGTGCCACCTATAAAGGGCAATAGAAGGTACCAGTAGTGAGTGTGAACAGGCTACAGGATATAAATAATTGTGAAATGTGAAGAACTGGTGTAAAAGATGTCATTAAAGAATTATATGTTGGGAAGAGATGATGGACTGGTCACACATGGTAAAAGGGAGGGACTGACAGGTGGACAGCCAAAATGTTATGCTGATAACACTTATAGTGACAGGAGAAAGTAAGGAAGGCCTCTAGATAAGGGTTAGCAAACTAGGGCCTGTGGCAAACTAAGAATGGTTTTTACATTTTTAAATACAAAAAACAATTCTTAGCTATTGTAGGGAGTACAAAAGAGGCCCTGCCTATCCCTGCCTAGCACGGTGGTTAGACCTCCTGTGGCAGATTTCTCTAGCTGAGAACATCATCCTGAACTACATGGGACGAGCGTGCATGGATGGATTGCAGTTTGCATCACTGGAGGGAGCTTCCAAATTAATGAAATCATAGATCCGTCTGAGTATATATCAGCTACTGTGCTAAGGCAGAGGTACCAAGGCAAAAGTGAAAGGGTATAGTCAGCAAGTTCTACCTCAAGAAAATTAGTCTGGTTGGCTTTTAATCTAAAGCTGATTTGCTTAAAAGACTGACAAACATTTGTGGGGAACAAGCTTTTCTAGGCAAAAAGGAGGCTTTTGTTTTGGAATGAGTGGTTTCAATTTGATCTATCTATATATCAGTGGTCTATAAAATTTTTTAAAAGTTTTATGGCTTTTTTTATTTGCAAATTACTCCTACTTTGTGATAAATTTCCTGTAACAAAGTAAAGCATTTAAATAAAACTAATAATACAGTGGCCATAAAAGATATTGTAGGTTAACGAGAGGCACTGTGGAGTAGTGGGGACTAGCACTGGGACTAGAAGTCAGAAAGATTTTTGTTCAGATTCTCCCTCTGACACTTAATAGCCATGTGACTGGGGCAAGTCACTAAGCCCCTTGGAGCCTCAGTTTTCTCATCTATAACGTGAAGTAGTTGGGCTACATGGCCTTTTCAATCCCTTGTAGTTGTAACTCTATATATGCAATTGAAAGGCATACTAAAAATTGTATAGAATGGTGTTTTAAGGTGTTTCATACAAACTTTGTCTTTTTGTGGGTTGAGTTGGGATTTTGTGAGAATTTCAAGATTATTCCCTGTATAATATGACTATTTATTAAAATGTAATTTTGCTTATATTTTGCTCTGAAATATCCTGTTTCCCACTTTCTTTCCCCAACCCCTCATACTGATTGAATCTATCATTTTTGGGTTTCATGAGTATATTTCAAGCTTAAAATTGTTCCTTCAACAAATTAGTTTTGGGGAAAATGTTGATCTAAAAGGTTTAGGCCAAGATTTTGAACCAATTTAATTAAGTGCTGGGAAATTACACTTGTTGGCAGTCAGCTTAGGGTCATCATGTAAAATTTTTAGAACTTAAACCTAAAAATGCATACAAAGAAGCTTTTTCAAATATAACTAAGACCAGTTATCTCCTACTAGTTACTATAGCTGTTTTCACTTTGCATGAAAAGAGAAACTATTCTACATTTATTCATGGATTATGAGGGCTATTTATTTGATTTTTTAAAAAAAAGACACATCTATCATGTCATCAAATTTAGTAGAGTATGTAGATGAATAAAGGAAAGAATAAGATATTTTTTCCATCGTGTTTAAATGGATGACCCAGTTACACTGAAATACTTTAGTTAAGCATCTACTGAATGCCCAACACATCTTTTTTAAAAATAATTTTTCTTTATCTTTTGTTTTTATATCACTTATATTTCTCAGTATATCCCTTGCCCTATCCTCTCCCAGAGAGCCAACCCTTATAACAAAGAATAAAAAAGAGGTAAAGTTCAGCCAAACTAAAATATCAAAAGTCTACCAGCATGCAGTGTTCCACACCCTGCTTATTTTGCTTTGTATCAGCTCTACATCACCTTTCAGAAAGAATCAGCGTAATAAAGCAGGTTTTGAGCATGTACCAGGCATCCTTCAGACATATTATTGGAGTAAGTTAGATGACAAAGATTTGTTGAAATGTGTTCAGGTAAACACCATCTCTCTGTGGACTTCCACACCTCATAAATTGATAAAACCGGTGTACTATAGTGGAAAAAATTCTTGAATTTGGCGTCGGAGAACCTGGGGCACCTGGGTTTGAATCCTAGCTCTGCTACTTAATACATAAGGACTTTAGGAAAACCATGTAACTCCTTTGGCCCTCAGTTTCCTCATCTGTAAAATGAGGGAGCTGGACTAGATGAACTTAAATATCCTTTTCAATTGTAATTTTTTTTTATCCTAAATGTGATTCCTTTTGTTAAAGAGGATAGACTTGAGTTAAATGAAAGTTACCATTTAGGCTTAGTTGTATTTTTCAACTCTTACAAATTAGAGTTTGTTTATTTAACCTAAACTCTTACTAATACATTTCTAATCTTTGAACTCCAATTGAGTAAATGTTAATTAAGTACCTACTATGTTAAAGACACTGAAAATCAAAAGATTAATTTATAAGCAAGGTTGTATAAGTGCTAGTAAAATCCATGAGTATTCAAAGAGCCACTTTTGTGTCAGACTTTTTTTTTTTTATTTGTGAGGCAGTTGGGGTTAAGTGACTTGCCTAGAGTCACATAGTATGTATCAAATGATCAAGTGTCTCAGGCTGGATTTGAACTCGGGTCTTCCTGACTCCAGAGCCAGTGCTCTATCCACTGCGCCACCTAGCTGCCCCACAAAGGGCCACTTTTTAGAAACAGGTCAAATGTTAGTACATTTCTAAAAATAGTAACTATTTAATGTTTTTAAATGGTAAAATTGAACCAGCTTCCCCAGCTTAAATACGAAGATGCCTTTGCTTAACTATAGTCTTATATCACAAACTGCTGTTCAGATTAAATGCATTAAACTTGCCTTTCAAACAATGTACCATATGTATCTCAAATTCAATATATTAAAAATAAAATTTACTGCCTTCTCCCCAACTTCCCAGCACTTATGTATTACTGTAGTGCACCATCATCCTTCCAGTCACCAAGGTTCATAACCGTGGTGTTATTCTAGGTGTCACATATATCCAGTCAGTTGCCAAATCTTGTCTTTTCTACTGCCACAGCATTTCTTCTTCCTTCCACCTATATGGCCACCATTCTAGTTTAAGCTCTCATAACCTACACTTGGATTATTGTAATATCTTCCTCTTTAGCTTCCATGCCTCAAACCTCTCCCCACTCCAGTCCATCTTTACAGCCACCAAAGTGATTTTCCTAAAGCATAGGTCTGCCCTGACCGTGATCATGTAAAACTCCCTTTTTCCTTAAAGAGCTAAATTAGCTCTTTATTACTTGATGATCAAATATAAACTCCTGTGTTTGCCATTTAAAGCTCTTTGTAACCTGACCCCTTCCTATTTATCCATTCCATTAACACATTACTCCCCTCTACACTCTTTATAATCCAGCCGTCTAGGCCTACTTTCTGTTCCTCACATAATTCATCTCCTCTGTCACAGCCTTTGTATTAACAACCCCCCCTCACCCTCCCACCTCTGCCTCATCCCTGGAATGTACTCACTCTCTACCTCCTCTACCTTCAGGAATCTCCTTGGTCTCCTTTAAGACATAGTTCAAGTGCTACCATTTGTAGGGGGCTTTTCCTGGTCCTTCCAGTTGCAATTGCCTCCCCTTCCAAGGTTGTTTTCTTTTGGGGGGGGGCAGTTTATTCAATGTGAGTATGTTAGTTTGTATCTACTTATATAGATGTTATCTCCCCTGTAGAATTTAAGCTTCTTGAACTCAGGGACTGTATCACTTCTGTCTTTGGATCCCCAGCACTTAACACATAGTAGGGGCATAAATCAGTGCTTGTTGATTAAGTGACTGATTTCAGCATCTCTGCAAAATAGATCCCTACTTTCCAAATCCACATTTTGGATTTGGAAAAATCAAAGTGTAAGGAAGTTAATGTTCGCTAATTGATGATTGGGTACTCTTTGTTTCTGGTACAGTGCTAGCTGTGTGGGAGGATAGTGATGATTAGGCCGTAATCCCTACATATGGCATGATAAGGGAGATGAGGCAGAGGTAAACTACAATACAGAGTAGAATATGGAAGTGAAATGAGAGAGACTTAAGTAAAGTGTGAGACTTCTGAGAGATTACATTCAACTAGGGTATCAGAGAAGAGTTCATAGAAGAGATGGATTTGAGTTAGCCCTTGAAGGCTGGGTAGGATTTCATTAGGGAAAGATGGATAGTGAAGGTAAAAGAGGGCACCCCAAATAAGGAAATAATTGTCCACAAAGGTATACAGGAGAGGAAATAAGAAATCAAAACATGAAGTCTGGCTTGGCTAGTTTGTAGGGAATATGAAAGGCTATAACTGGGGAGACAAATTGGGGCCAAATCAACATTTGAGATTTAAATATCAGAGTAAGAGTTTTGAATTTATTTGGTAGGTAGTAGGGTGTTACAGGTTTGTGACCTATGTGGCAGAGCTGTGCATTAGGAAAATTAATCAAGTAGCATTATGTAGTATGGGTTGGAGTAGTATGAGGAGAATTGATTCAGAGATTAGAGAGCTTGAAGCCAGAATGCTTTCATAACTTAGTAGGACTGCTTTTATTGATAGGGAAAGAAATCTCTAAAACAGTTGGCTGCTTAAGTATGGGTCTTAGGACTTTATTGTAAAACGTGGCAAATAGGAGGAAAGACCCCTGTTAACCTGGACTTTACTTTATCACTACATTTAATAAGACCTATGACTTCACTGGTACCAAATTGAAATTCCAAGTTGAAGCCTGGTAAATATGAGTGAGTGAGTAAGTAAGTAAGTAAGAGAGAATTATCAGGGCCAGAGCTACAGCACTGGGGAGTCTTCCTGACTTCTTGGCTTCCCTGATCTTCAACACAACTTAAAGCTAGCTATCATGTATTGCCAGTAGTCTACTGATTTGGTTTTCACAGTCCCTTTTCTAGATTTCTCTGCCTGATGTGCCTTAACTATTTCAGATTTTGTAAATAACAAAATAGAATTTACTTTGTGAATGAAGCAGAAAGTGTGTGTGTGTATGTGTGTGTGTGTGTGTGTGTGTGTGTGTGTGTGTGTGTGTTAGAGGAATGATGGCAATATTTCACTATGTGTAGTCAAAACTAATTTCTTTCAAATTTTGCTAATCAGGGATTTAAGAGATTATGGCATCTGAAGCCCACAATGATAGAAAACGGAACCTTTTGCATATTGAGGGCCATTCCATTGATCTTCCTAGGAAAAGGATCTCTCATTTCACTAATAAGAACATGAAGGAGGTATGTTAATATTTTTGTAAATTTCTCATGTAACAGATAACATGTCATAGAATCTAAACTTTTTGTGATACCTGATGAGTTCTGGTTAACTTCTTAAGCAATAGGAGGGTAATAAGTTAGCATACAAAAAAGTGTTCTCTATGTACAATGCTAAGGCTTGTTAACCTTGGCATAGTTTCTCCTAAATCATAATGAAATTCTTATGGAAGAAAAAAAATATATAGTCAGCGTGTTCTTTTTTTTTTCTCAGTGAGGCAACTGGGGTTAAGTGACTTGCCCATGGTCACACAGCTAGTAAGAGTCAAGTGTCTGAGGTCAAATTTGAACTCAAGTTCTCCTGACTCCAAGGCTGGAGCTCTATCCACTGCATCACCTGGCTGCCCCTCAATGTATTCTAAAATATAAAATACACTCTAAATGAGAATGGAGTAGTTGAGATTGACAGATTACCATATACCAGTGAAATCAGTTAAGCCATTGAAGATGATAGCAGGTAAAAGTGGGAAAATGTGTAGAGTTTAATAATAGTGAAGGGAATGCTGAATAAAAATAAAATTCTAATCTTTCCATCACCTCCAAATATTAAGAACAGTGAAGAATTATAGATTTATTGATGTTACACCCTTATTCTGGCACAATCCCTTTAACAGAAACTTTTATCTAGATATACTTGTCCTTGGGTAACAATAATTTTCTGCTTTTATTGATAGGGTAAGAAATCTCCAAAACAGTTGGCTGCTTATACAAATAGGTAAGAGATACTTTGAAATTTTGGGGAAGCAATAAATTCTGAAAGCTGGGAATGGTTAAAAATAGGAAATTGTATTAAACATGTTATCTGTAAAGTGAGTTTGGACAGTTATAATCTTAGGGTTTCTCCTGTTCCTAGTGTCCCAAATTCTTTGATTCTGTATTTGATTCTACATTCTTTAATAGAGCAGTGATTGCTTTTAAGCCAGTTCTGTGGCGTGTATTATTCCCTCAAGCCTGACATTATGTTGTCAGAAATGTTCAAAACTTAAGTACAACTGATTATATAGCACTTGGTTGGATGGATGTCAGATGACTAAAACTTTACTGCAAAATTGTCCCTTGACCTTTAATTTTGAATAAGATAAGATTTTATTTCCTTCTTTATTTAAATGAGCTAATTGTTTTTACAGAACAGTTGGATACACTGTGAAAAGTCCAGACAAACTGCACAAAGAAGTATATTACAGAAAGAAAGTTCATCATTATTTTCCAAATCCTTGTTACAGAAGAAAACACTTCCCTAGAAGCAGGGGCTGTGACATGGCAAATAAAGAAAATGAACTGGCTTGTGCAGGCCACCTGCCTGAAAAATTACGCCACGAAGGTCGTACATTTTTACTCAACGCCAGTGATTCTAGTTCTTCACAAACAGAAAGCCCATCATCAAAATATAGTGGATTTTTTAGTGAGGTGAGTCATTCCATAAACTCATTTTTTACCTAGCATGATTATACATATATATATATATATACACATACATACATAAATAAAATTTTTTTTCTTTTGTTGCTTTCTTCAGTCTTCAGAGTACCTCTCATCCTTTGTCTATAGAATCTCTTGAGTGGTGCCCCTTGGGTGAGCCTTCTCAGAGTCAGATCAAGCAAATTTGAAACAATTATGTCCACTTTTAAAAGTTTGTACTTTTCTGTGTAAGTAGAATAGATTTATTCAGTTACCTATCTCTTACAGGATCCAGACTAGCACATTGACAGGTAGAGGTTGGAGGGGGCAGGAAGAAAGAAAAGATCAGATCTTATGAAAAAGTAGAGCTGTTATATATAGATGCAAGAATCAGCTCTCCTGGCATACTTTACCTATTCCTTAATTCAGTGGAACCCTAAAGATTTAAACACCCTAGTGTGGTAGGTTGTTGATTGTGACCCTTGCTGTAGTACTGTAGAATAGCTTAGCCCAAAGTGGTCCTTTGAGGAATGGTTTGGTAAACTCATGTTTTGTTTCTAGAAAACAACTCCTATAGTCCTCCCAAGTAGTAATTGATTGAATTGATTTAAGGTAGCATAGGTGATAGAAGATGAATGTGATGATTAAGAGAATGTTTACAAGTATATAGTATTTTTAGAGAGATCTTGATTATGGAAACACAGGGTCTTTTACAGATGGTACTTGAAATGATATTGGAACTATGTAGCAAGATCTTCAATCTCCTTGGAAAATAGTGAATAGAAGTTTCTAGAGGAACAGAAAGTAAATCAGTATTAGAAAAAAATCATGACAGGAAAGCAGACTAGAATCAGAGTTTCTGGGAGATTGGTGGGAAGTTAAAACATTAAAAAAATTCTTCATGGAATAACAATGAGCCAACATAAGAATTAGAGAATGGGTGTGATGATATTATACGTCTGTGTAATAAATGTGAGAAGAATTTAAATATCACCATTATAGAAGTGATGGTTCTTTGGGGGATCACAGTGACATAGTTTCTAATAACTGATGACCTGAGTATAAACTGAAGGATCACTATGGTTGTTTAGGAGGAATACAATTGTAGTTGCTGCTGTATTGTGAAAAACTATACACAATCCTCCCTTTCCTTTTGCCTTTTCATATTCAAACCTCTTTTCCAAAGAATGCTTACTGCTCTGGCCCCTATGTCCCCTGTGTAGTTTTCAGAGGTATATTGATTACTGCCTTATTGTTAGAGGCCTAAGGTACCTTGCTTTATTCATACTTAATTTTAAAGTTTTTTTTTTACCCTAAAAAAAATTTAAATTGATGCCATAACACTGGAGAGAAGCTGGGCCTACTAGAATATTTTCTCTTATATCCTTATCCTCATCCAACAAGAAGGAATAGTAATAGTTGAGGAAAGGGTGTTGATGTTTCAGATTGCTTGATGTTCATTTTCTTCAAATGCTATATTATTCTAAATTGTGAATGAAACTGCTAAAGATTTTTAGTTTTAGGAAAAGGGACTAGCATTGTGTAAGGTAAAAATCTTTTTACATTGACCTGATCTAATTGAATGACTACTTTGGTTCTCTTTTCCTACTTCACGTTTTTTTTCCGTCAATATAGCCTTTAACAAATTAGCTTGCTGCTTGTCATAAGTTATGCATTGTGATACAGTGGAAAGAACTTTGGACTTGGGAATCAGGAGACTTGGATTCTGCCGACAACTAACTTGGACCAATCCCTTTACTCCTTGAAACATCATTTTCATCATCTATAAAATGAGTCATTGGTGGGGCAGCTAGGTGGTGCAGTGGATAGAGCACAGGCCCTGGATTCAGGAGGACCTGAGTTCAAATATGGCCTCAGACACAACACTTACTAGCTGTGTGACCCTGGGCAAGTCACTTAACCCCATTGCCTAGCCAAAAACAAACAAACAAAAAAATAAAATAACATGAGGCATTGGATTGAATGATATCTCTGGTGCCTTCTAATTTTAAATATTGTTTCTTTGCTTGCAGGTTTCACAGGACCATGAGACAATGGCACAGGTTCTTTTCAGTAGAAATCTGAGGTTGAATGTAGCTTTGACTTTTTGGAGAAAGCGAAGTATAAGTGAACTGGTAGCCTATTTGGTGAGGTAAGTCATTATAATTTTTTTCCTATTCTTGGTTTTCCTAAACTGTAGCAACCAATTTCAGGGATAGCAATGTAGAATCAGCTTTTCAACTTATGGTAATGTTGCTGACCAGAAAATTTAACTCCCTGTATTTAATTTTAATTAGAACAATAGTGTCCAAAGTTGATGTAGCACAAGAGTCATTATTTTTCTTTACTTGCTATGTGATGTTGAATAAACTTGGTAACCTCTGTAACTCAGATCTTCATGTTATAGATAGTCTGTTGATTTTGGGGAAAAACTAATTGTTAGTCACCTTTGCTGACTTAGGTGAATATGACTTGAATGTGAAAATAATTAGCTAATTAACTTTTGCTTCCCTTAATACTATAGGATTGAAGATCTTGGAGTGGTGGTAGATTGCCTTCCTGTACTCACCAGCAGGTAAAAAGAGAACATTTTTTAGAAAAATAGAAACCATGGTATATGCAGATTTTTGTAACCAAATGTATATTTTAGTTTACAGGAAGAAAAGCAGTACATTTCACTTGGCTGCTGTGTAGATCTGTTGCCCCTAGTAAAATCACTACTTAAAAGCAAATTTGAAGAGTAAGTGTCTATATGAATTTCATCTTTCATTTTCAGCAACATTTATTAAAGTTCTACTATATACGTGGTACAGTATTAGGCTGTGCAGGAGATAAGGGCAATCTAGTTGGGAGAATAAGATTTATATATATGAAACGACTGGGGAAGATTGAAATGGTATCTTGTCAGCAACTCTATAATACTTTAGCATTGATGGTATTGTCAAGTGCTGAGAAAAATTCAAAGTAAATGGAAGAGGTTTGTATTTATCAGTAAGCACTTTTTGGAGGGAAAGCATGATTTTTACACAAAATATTATTTCAGATATGTGATAGTTGGTTTGAACTGGATTCAAGCAGTCATAAAAAGATGGTGGTCAGAACTATCTGCTAATACAGAAATTGCAAAAGATGGGTAAGTATTATAATGAATTTCTATACTTTGCAAATACCCTGCTATTCTAGTAAAAATTCTGTGGTCAAGATAGCATCAAATAGATAAATAGCAAGCAAGCAAGAAAGAATTTATTAAGCTCTTACTATGTGTCAAACACTGTACTAAGCACTAGGAATACAAATACAAGAAAATAAGATGGTCCTTGCACTCAGAAATTATTCTAATTTCTAATGAGGGAAGACAGCTTATAAAAGGGAACCGGAAAGGGAGCAAGGGTGGCGTTCGAAGAGTAAGGGTATCTTTATGGGAACAAGGCTTCTGGTAAGGAGGAGGAAAAGTCAAGAGATTCATGAGTAGTGGAACGGGAAGAGCCATTGAGCATGAGTGGTCTAGGCATCTCATGACATGGTGTTCCTAGCTAGGGCCTTGCCAATAGGGAAGTGGTTCAAAAGCAAAGATATCTTCAAGAAGGTGAGAAAGTTACTGGGGAGAGGGTAGAAAAGTCCAGAGAGTCAGGAATGGAGCCAGGAGAGAAGTGAGCATGGATGGCCAGGGCTGTTCATGAGATGGTGGTTCTATCAGGGATTCACCAATCAGGAGAGGGTATAGGAGCAAAGGCAGCTCCCAGGTGAGGTGGCTGCTTGTATATATGATCGTAAACACAATGTCATTCACTCCCATTCTTAATAGAGAGGATTTAAGGAAATCTTATACTCGTTATAAAATTACAGGAAAATCTTTGAAGGCAACACAGTGCGTGCAGTTAATTTGGAACTAGAAGATGTGAGTTCAAATTTCATCTCTGTTGCTTACTACCTGTGTGACTGGAGCGCAGAGAAATTATTCACCCAGTGTTTCTTCATCTCTTAAAGGGAATAACAATATTTGCATTATCTCTTTTGTGAGGATTAAATGAAGGAGTTTATGTAAATCTTAAAATAGCATAAATGTAAGTTGCTGTTATTAGGCTACTGTGATGTCTTCATGATAAAATTCTTAGATAGTAGCTTAGAAACTTAATTTTTAGCAGATCTGATTTATTTAAATGAGTGTTAAAGGGGGCAGCTAGGTGGAGCAGTGGATGGAGCTCTGGCCTTGGAGTCAGGAGGACCTGAGTTCAAATGCGGCCTCAGACACTTGACACTCACTAGCTGTGTGACCCTGGGCAAGTCACTTAACCCCAATTGCCTCACCAAAAAAAAAAAAAGGCAAAAAAAAAAAATAAATGAGTGCTGAAGATTTTATATTAGAATATACTAGAATATAGAATATATTAGAATACATGTAAAATTTCAGAATCTATTAACCTCCCTCTTCCTGGAACTGACCCCATTTTGCTGAAAAGACAGGGATAGCAATGCTATGTCATCTTACACATTATAATCAGGCATTTCTGGAGTTGCAGGTATTTGGAACGAGAGTGAGGGCATCATACGGGGCCAGCCTATTGAGAGTTCAGCATATATTTCTGTAGTTTTGGAAATATGTAGATTATTCTATAGACTGAGACAGATAATCTTAAGTAGCTCCTGAGTTTCTTCTAAGGAATTAGAAGACTGTCAGAATCAGCTGTTCCCTGTATTGCATAGGCACTGTTTTCAAACACTTTTGGTAATGAAGCATGAATCTCCATGAGTAACTGACACATATGACTATAAATAATTCATTTGAGTTCTAATATCATTGTGCCTCAGGATAAATTCTTAAATATTAAAATGTCTTCAGTCATCTTTCTCTGGATGTATGTATATTTCACTGGACTATATATATAAACAGTCATGAATAAATTTTTGCTTAAATTCTTTTTTTTTAATTAAGAAATGTTCATATTTTAAAACAACAATTAAGTGGATTGTGGAAACAAGAAAACCATCTTACATCGGTCCCAGGATACACTGGTAATATAGCTAAGGTATGTATATAATCAGAGGTATATCAGATGTTTGACTTTAGATGTTCAAAATATCTAATAATCTAAATATCTAATATCTAGCCTGATGGATTTGTAAAACTAGAACTACTGAAGAACAAGTCATTAAATTACTTAGCTAGTTAGGTAAGTGATACTGTAGAGTCCTAAAAGCAAGTATACCTCCCAAAGTGCCAGAATACTCTGGGTATAGGTATAGCATTCTGTTGTTTGGCAGGGAGCAAAGGGACTGCCCATTGAATGTCTTTCAGATGCATTTCAAAAGACAGTCATCTTACGGGGGTATGTTATCCTGGTGTGATTGTCAGAAGTATTAGAGAAAGTCTTTAAAGAGTTTTAAAGAGATTCATAAGAGTGAATAGTGGTACTTTAGGAAGCCAGAAAGAGAGGGTGGACTCAGAGTAGAACAGTTCTGGACACTTAAATTAGAGCCACTTGCTGTCACACTTGAATGAGGACTCTCTGAGTTTGAGGAGTTTTAAAAATGAGAAGGAAACTTGATCAGTTTCTCACACCCATTTAATTCTTTTATTTAGCAACAGATGCCTCTCCAAATGAAGGATTATGTGTTAACTCAGCATTTGCACTAGAGAAATCCACACACAACAATGTGTCCAAAAGAGATTTATTAATTACTTACTTATTCGGCTATCTGGATAAGGGAGTGGAATGCTATAAGTCTACAAACTTAAATCCACATTGGAGTGCTAGTAGGACATTTCCCCAGATTAAGATGCTAGTATGTCAGTTATGAAGATGATCCCCCAGCTTTCTCTTTTTTTTGTTTGTTTGGGTTTTTTTTTTGACTAGGCAATGGGGTTAAGTGACTTGCCCAAGGTTACACAGCTAGTAAGTCTTATGTGTCTGAGGCCGAATTTGAATTCAGGTCCTTCTGAATCCAGGGCTGGTGCTCTATCCACTGTGCCACCTAGCTGCTCCCGCCTTCTCTTTTTGTATAAGAAAAGTCAAATTTCTGAAATGTATTAGATTTAGATTAGATAAATTTTTCTGCTTATTCAGGATATCACAGTGCTTCAAGATTACAATTCTGAATATCCTTTTCCAGAGTTACAAGATGATGATTGGTTCATAGCAAAGTGTTATCTACTTACCTTTGCTTCCGGATGTATGAGTTGTGACTTTGAATATAGTAGTAAGTTGAAGGAAATGTGAGAATAGAATGTTTCTTGTTTTTCTCAGTCTTAGCTAATGGGGATATGGAGGACCTTATCTATGTGCCAGGTTCTTTGTGGTGATTTGGGCCTGTTGAACACTTATTTTTGAAGTTAAATTGGGGAAAGAGGAGATCTTCCAGGGCAGTTTTAGCAGTAAAAACAAAAGAAAGCAAGAAACCAGGATACTAACCAGTAGATATGGGTATGAATCTTCCCAGAGAGCTCAGGGAAAGTGCTAGGAAGATGGCCTTGGGCTTTACATAGGTGCTTATTATTTTTTGGGGGGGTGGATTCTGCAACTGAAATGATAGCACAAATTCTGTAGCAAAGGAGGAATACCCTCCCAATATACTAAGATCCTAATGAGAAAAAGAAGCCTTGATTATTAATGCAAATATGTACAAATTTAGTATCCTTGTGTGTGTTCTATAACAAGCAATATTAATTTATTTATATTTCCCCAGAGGGGAGATGGCATTTTTCATTTATGAAATTCTAGGATGCAAACATGTCTCGGTAAAGAAACCACGAATTTGACACTAAGTAAAGAATTTCAGTAGTTACAGTTTAACAAGCCCTACAGTGACAAACCTCCAATTTTCCAAGTGCCTCTGTTGTGCCTCTTGAGAAAAATATCCATTAAAACCATAAAATGAGTTTATCATCAGAATTGATATTTAACAGTGATTTTTCCAGGTTCTTAAAGGAAAACATAAGCTACAGTTTGGGTTAACACATTTTTTAAACTCTAGAAAAATATTTATTTATGAAAAAGTTTGCCTTCCCTAAAGAAAATACTTCAAAGTACCTCATTATTAGGAATATTGCCACTTTTTAAAAATTTGCCCAATATCAGAGTACATTAGCTGGGAACTGGGTCAACCCTAAATCTTAACAAAAAAAACTTCCTGTTAGGACTTCTCAGATATCTTCAAGAAAAGTAAAATGGTTTAGTATGTATTGAAACAATTCAAGCAACATATTCTATATAGACTTTTTGTAATAAAAATATTGCAAATAAAAACTTGTTCAAAATGTTTTCTCAGTTATTGTGGTGAGGTATAGATGTTAGAAAGTTATATGCCATTATTTAGAATGTGTATTTATATTGTGTTACATTTCAGAAAATTCATGGTCAACAGACTTCATAGGACATCTATAAAAATAAGAGACGTCTTATTTTTAATTTGGCCAGAGAACTTTTATTATTGAAGATAATAGTAATTTTATTTTGAAGTTAGGCATACTATTCCCAAGTTTCCTTATGGGAAAATGCTGTAATAAAACTAGAGACTTCCTAAATAATTGAAAACCTAAAATAACTAACTTTTTTTTTTGAGAGTGGAAAACTTGAAACAGAGCTCAAGAAAATGTCATGATGGGTTGGCCAAATGACTCAAGAGGCTACAAAAAGTCTGTGAGAAATGGAGAATAGAAGCTAGAGGAGACCAGGGCATATGGCGAGAGGCAAGGGGGAGAGGAAGGAGAGGAGCATTAAGAGAGCACAGAAAAAGTGTCTGGGACAGAAAGAAGTGATGAGGTGGGAATAGAGAGACCAAGCAGTTGACATTTTTATTTTAATTTAATGAGACAAAGAAATCAAGGTTTCATAGAAATTACTTTCATATTTCCTGGGGACAAACCATTTTAACCTTGTCTCTTATGCTTTCTACATCTCAATTTATATAGCTTTGTACTATGATAATGGATATTCAGAATTGTAGTCTTGAAGCACTGTGATATCCTGAATAAGCAGAAAAATTTATTTGTATTTTGTATAATGCATTTTGAATGATTTTCAGTAATAAAGATGAAGCACAAAGGGTTGCTGTAATATTTGTTAGTTAAGCAGAAAATTAATTTATTAAATTGTTAATCAGAAGTAAGCACTGAGTTAAATGAGGGGGTGTGTGTATATACACAGGAGTGGGGGGCTAAGTATTGGCAAATAGCCTTTTTTTCTAAGTATTGGCTAATAGTCTGTTTTTATTTTATTCTCCAAGGATGTAGATGCTTATTTATTACAATTACATTGAGAAGTGTCACCATCTGAAGAGGCCTTCCTTATTCAGAATATTCCTGGACTTTGTAACTTCCAGAAAGAGGTCTCTCCTGAGAACTATGAACCAAGGAGGGAAGTAGAATCTTCCAAAAATGCCATTTAATGAAACCACTAATGAAATCCTAACAATCTACTTCACATTGAAGTGGAAAAATATCCACAAGGAGCATCTTTGACTTCAATGAGGTGAAAGTGCACTACGAAAATCGTACGCCTTTGCTGCGTTTGGGATTTGTATGGTTATTTGGGGAAAAGTTGTTTAAGTGCTTCTGTGTCTTATTGCAGTCCTTCATATTGCATAAAAATGTAATTTATACTGACATGAAAAGATGAAATGGGCAAGACATTTTGCTGGGAACCACAGAGACCAATCACCATTAATATTTTTTTAAGATTGTGTTTTATAAAAAAAAAACCAACAAACCACTAAATGTGTACAGCTACTTTGTGATCATATTGAAAAGACTTTAAAGATGTTTAAAACAATGTAGCAAATAATGGATAATTTTTTCACACTGAGATACTGTGTAAAGCAAGATGCCTTAATTATTAGTATATTTGAAAAAGCCAATATATTATGTTACTTATGTCTTTTAAAACAGCCATGCATACAGGCATGAAATCAGGGGTTTTACAGTCATGTAGAATATTGATTTTGGAACCTATTTCACACAGTTTGAAAAACTTGAGGATATTTCTCTGATTTTTGCCAGAATGTCAGAGTATGTGTGTGAGAGTGTGTGTGTGTCTGTGTGTCTGTGTCTGTATGTCTCAGAATATAAAAAGCTGAATATTAATTGAATGAATGTTTAACTGGAAATGTCCTTAAAGTTAGCTAATTTATATTCACTTTTTAAAAATTATATTTGGATTTCTGTTATTTTCAGTTCCGAATCATTTAAACTCCTTTTATTTGAGTAAATATATTAAATGTTTCTCTCTCTTTTTTTTTTGCTTTTTAAAATTCATATAATGTTATACGTGTTCTAACTTCCTTCTCATCACTTGTGTTTTGGATAGTAGTGTCTAATGCTTTAGAAATGTTTACAGCTAGAGTTGACCTTGTGTTCTCCATCCAAATAATTGATACACTACCTCCTCTAATGGTTGCTTTAAAATGGGGTTCATATATACTCTTGGTGTGTACAAACCCAGTTTTGGTATGATTAAACAGTGGTATATGTTAAAATTCCATGACTTTTGTCAATACACTTTGTATTACCGCTAGGTAGGGATAGGAAAGTTTCTATACCACCAACTCACTTAGAACAAGTCTGGTAGGGATCTGGCCACATAGTTTTGGGAATCAGTTTTCCCTGAAATGCCCCCTCATGGGCATGAATGTAAATCTATAGCATTTGCCTAGTCAGCGACTACTGATGTGAATACTGAATGTGCATCTTTCTTGCTTTAACAGGGTAGCTTTCACTGATTCTGGATGCTTTTATTATGCAATTATGTCACACACAGTAGAAAACCTGTTGTGGTCATTGCTTTTGTTGAGTCTTTAACTTAAAATGTTCCACATTACTCTGATTCTGTGATCTTAAAAGGAATTATTTTTCCCCAAGAGAAGAGAAGGTGGTAAGCATTTATTTATTAATCTACACATTTGAGATAAGAAAATACTAATTTCCCTCATTTCTCATTTATTACACTAGTAATGACTGTTTTGATTGAATAGATTGTCTGAGCTAGCTAGTCAGTTGATTGGAATGCAGTACTGATGAGGCTTGGAGAATAGGGGTTTGATTCTTTTTAGGCTAGTTAGCTTAACAGAAAGATAACTGTATTGAGTGCCCCCCCGCCAATCTTCCAGATTTGTGCCCTTGTTGGCAAGGGGAACCAGTTGTGGATAGCCCAGCATAAAGAAGTCATTACTGGAAAAATAATTAAGAACTATATGTTCTGCTAACTGAGTCAGTAGTGTCTTTGGATACCAAAGACAGTACTTTGTGAATACTACTTTTATTAATATAACTGCAGTGTTGATCCTTGCTTTGGAACAAAGTTTTTTATATTTTGTTTTCATGTTTTAATAGATATTGTTTAGTTTATCTTAAGTAAAAATAAGATAGTGTATATTGTCTGTTAGACAATATACATAATAAAAAAATATAATTTACCCCCACCCCCCACCCCAAACAAAAGGAAGAAAGATAAAGAGCCTTTGTACCTGAGCTCAGACTTTTTGGATGGGAATTCAAGCCACTCCACTTTAAACACTCTGAGCTGGATAGGCAGCCTGAAGATCTTCTAAGTAAAAACTGTTAAGTAGCCCACACTCCTGTTTTTCTGTTTTTGCCTCTTGTGTTTTTTATTTCAGTACCTACCTCTCAGACATTGAAATTTGACTAGTGTTTGTAAATGGCTTTTAGATTGCTGAAAGAAAGGTATTAGATAAACAAGTATAATTAAATACTTCTGGTGGTGTTAAGTTCTTCTCAGCTACAATAATTTTAATCAGAACAGTGTTGAATTCCAGAAGGAGCCAAAGAAAGTGTTTACAAAGTATTCTGGTAGTTGTAAACAGTTCAGACATGGTTTGACCTAGATTAGGACAATTGCATGTTTGTTGCCCATTTGTTGAATACTAGCAGTGTTAGCAGAGTGGCTATATCTTATATGGAATTTAAGGACTAGATGAGGTCCCTCCCCATTAGGGACCAAAGAGACACTTTCACCTTTTCAGATTCTCTTCTTAATTTTGCAGCTTAGCAAGGCATTGGGACTAGAAATTTAAAGATGTGATTTGGGGTTATCACGTTTATTTGGGTGGATTGTGTTATGAAGGGTTGATCATGATTAGAATGGCATGAAAAGTTAAAAGGCAGGGATTTTAATGGCATGGCTTTTAAGAAAAAAGTGGTTTAATATTAGCAGTACTCTGTTTACAAAGCATAAATTATAGAGAGTCCTGGGTTATATGATAGTTTGCATGTGTGCTACCTATATTTCCTTTGGGGGGGGGGTGATAAACTTTTGCAACCAAAAATTGGAGACTACTGAGAAGTTAGCCTCGATGTTAGTTGAAACAAAATTCTGCTAAGTTCTGTAAAGAACTGCTGTTTAATTTGTAACTGAATCTTTTGTTGTTAAAATAATAATCTTACTGACCTTAGAATTTTCTTACATTTGGAAAGCTGTTGAGAAAACAAATAATATGCTACAGAAATAAAGATTAAATTATTATGCTCCCTAAGCATAAGTCACATCATCAGCCTTCTTAGCTATTTGCTTAGATACTTAAATCAATCTAGGAGCCACAAATGGAAGAAGAAGAAACAGTTTTCGCTAAAATCTGACACTGCTGCACTAAAGACTTATCCTTCCAAACCCAGTTGCTTTCTTCTTATTTAAAGTCATGATAATATCAGATGCCACTGTCAGTTAAAAAATAATAATTACAACTTAAGCAGCTGACTCAACTAGTGTGATCCATTTCATATAAATACAGCACTCTCAGTCTTTCGACATAGGGTTTTTTGCCTTGTGGGTCACTTCAGCTAGAAATAGTTTTGCTGAACATCTGCTGGCTGGGATTTCCTATTCTTTTTCCTCTACCAAGTTACATTTCAGGCTAATTTGAGCATCATTATAAAGCCATTCTTTTCTTTTAGTATAGTCTGAAGAAATCTGATACCTAATGGTTTTAGAGTGAAGAAAACATCTCCAGACTTTTAATACTCATATGATGTGCCACAGCCTTTTTGGTTGTTTAGTAACAACACTGTATTCCTCTAATGAACATGAATATAATAGGTCATTATTATGATCGGCAACCCGACTTGAGACCATTACAGATCAACCCTGCAAGCTAAGCCATAGCCCAGCCTCCACAAGTAGGAAACAAAGTTAGTAGCGTCTTCATTTAAGATTAGACTACCTTATTAAGTTTGCCATCCTGTATGCTACATTGTTGATTCAAGAATTTTGTTTCACATCATGTTCTGCCATATAATCAGCCCCTGTCCATATCACTGCAGTGTAATCTCAGCATAGCAGTAAAGTTGGTACTTACAGGAAAGACAGTGCATGTTGGGGGTTTGAAGCTGGCATCCTGTTTCCCTTTTGCTGTAACTAGAAAGGGAACATAATCAACATCTACCTTCTGCCCTGGAAATGAGTCACAGAAACTCAAATTTGAGTGCTGAAGGGAGGGAGGCCTCAGAGACAATCTAACACAAATTGTAGAACAGAAATGGATTCTGTAGCACCCCTGAGAAGTGGCTGTATTTACTTCTCATTAAAAAACACTACCTTCAGAGGCCCTCTACTTTTAAATAGTTCTAATCATGGCAAAGTTTTTTGCTTCTATCAAACATAAATCTGTCTCTGGGTCACTTTCACCCATTGTTCTTAGCTTTGCCCTGTAGGATCTTTTCTATATGACAACTCTTAAAGTAATTTTCTCAAATTTCACAGGGAATCAAAGTTGAGAAACAGGGACAACAGGTGCTGATCTCCAGTTTGTACTACTTCCGAGGTCTGCAGAGGTGACTGATGACTCAGAAATCACTTCTGGATAGCTATAATTTTTTTTTTCTTTATATCAAGCCAAAAGCTGCCTCCTCATACTTTTCTATCTGCTGTTTCTGGAGCTAAGCAAAAGTCACAGCTTTCATGTACTTGACAGTTTTTGAAATACATAGACAACTGTTTTTTTCCTAGACTAGTCATTCCCAGTTCATTTAGCCGAACAAGGTCTATGGTCCTTTACTATATTGTCCTCCCACCTTTGGAAATGCCCGACTTTGTCAATGTCTTTACTAAAATGTGGCATCCAGAACTGACATTTCAAACTGAATGTCCCATGAACACCTCAACTTAATAAGTCTGAACCAGAATTATCTTTCTTGCCCTCCACCTTCTCCCAAACCCACTCTTCTTCCAAACTTCTCTGTTACCATCAAGGGCACTGCCATTTTTCAGTCACCCAGGATTGCTGAGTGTCATTCTTAATTTCCTCACTCTTCTTCACACTACATACCCAGTAAATTGCCACATCCTATTGTTTCTTTCTCTACAACATCTCTCACCTACTTCCCTTCCTCTCCACTCACACAACAACCCAACCTTGTTCAGATCCTCATCACATCTTGCCTATACTACTACAATAGCCCTCCATCTAGTCCATTCTCTACACATCTGACAAAGTGATTCTTAAAGTGTAGATGTGATCATGCCAATTTCTTTCCCCTGCTCCAGCTCCAGTGACTCCCTATTAGCTCATGCATCTAATATAAACTCTAATGGTTATCTTCATAACATGGCCCCCTCCCTTTCCAGTTTACTAAGGCATTACTTCTATCCTCATACTCCATGCCTACCCATTGTTGCACTCATGCCATGTTCTGTCTCCAGTCTTTGTGCCTTTACACTAGCTATGCCCCCTCCCCCAAATGCTTACAATGCACTCCTTCCTCACCTCTGGGTTTTGGAAAACTTGGTTTTCCTCAAGACTTGGCTCCATTGCTATCTTCTTCATAAAGCCTTTCTAGGATCCCCCAGTACATCCCCAACCCAAACTAACGTGGATTGATTCAGAGTGTGTATGTGTGTGTTCTGTATATATGTGTACTGGTCTCCTTCTTTAGAATGTAAGGTCCTTAAACACAGGGACTGTTTTACTTTAATCTTTGTATTTCCAGAGCTTGGCATAGTTGCTAGCACATAGGGTAAGTGCTTAATAAATGCTTGTTGAGTTATTGGTGTGCTATCATCAGTGGAAAATGCAGTGGGACTGTTAGGTACCCCCTTTGTTATAGGTACTGTGCCTCTCTTAATGCAGCCTAAGACTGTTACATTTTCTAGCTGCTATTACATTAGTGAATCAGCTTGAAGTCTACTAAAGCCTTGAGATATTTTCCATATAAATTAATTTAGCTACACCTTCCCCATTTTGTAGTTGTGTGGTAGTTTGCGTTTTTTGAACCTACCTTTTTTTTTTTTTAATCCCTATTACATATTATCTTATTGAATCTTTTCCCAAATGTTTCTTACCAAAACTCCCCACTTTGGTTCATGGATTTCTTTACATGAGTACATACTAGTATACAATTCTGTGTCATCACTTCCTTAACAGAGTGCTAGACTTGGAGGCAAGAAGAACGGGCACATCATCAGATACTTATTAGTTCTCTACTGCCTTAGATAACTTGTTAGCTGCTTTAGTTTCCTTAGCTGTAAAATGGGGCTAATAATAGCACCTCCCTTACAGAACCCTTACAGGTTCATTTTGAGGATTAAATGAAATAATGCATGTACAGCACTTTACAAACCTTTAAGTAATATATAATGTGAGTTATTGTTTTGAATGTGATATACTAGTGATGGCACATATCTAATGAACTCTGTGATACCTTTGGAGGTCAGATTTTACTCTTGGCATTAAGATATCTAGTTTACCTTATCACTCATACATCACAACATTTGAATATAGCTGTCCAAGGCTATGAATTTTATTACTTTTATTCTTTTCTACTGATATTCTTCCTCTGTCATAATTGCTATTTGCTATACTATCTGATTTCAAATAGAGATATGACTGGTTTTTTCCTTCACCTTTCATTTTCAGTTTAAAGTTTTCTTGATCACATTTGCAGGTCTTCAAGAAAATTAATTTTTTCCAGCCGTATTTGTATCCATTTTTTCCTTGGCAAAGAACTAAATCATTTTCATAAAGCCAGGTTCCAGAACCCAAATTATGTTAATCAGATACCATCTTCTTAAGCAATTGTTAACATTCCCAGATTCACCTTTTTCTTTTGAAGTCTCTATTTTCAGTTGGCAGTGGTAATGAAAATAACCACTGAAGTCCTTAAGTTGTTCAGTTTCTTGCACAAAACTTGATTATCTAGTAATATTTTCTAGACTTCTTTTGGTGTGGTATGCTTTATCTCCATATGAATTGTCAGTAGTGCATAACAGTTACCATTTATGACAAATATTGGGAGATTTTTATATCAAATTCCAAATTTGAATTCCTGGCATATCCCCACGGAAAATGGCACACTAATCTCTTTATTTGCACCAGGTCTACAAATGACTGTCCTCGCACACCACTTCCTATCCCCCTCTCTATTTCACTTTTTCCTTTGACCAGAATATGAACTATTTCCTGGTGGCACTTGTGAAAACTCATAATAATTCAACAAATATTAAGTGCCCACTATGTTCAAAACATTTCTAAATACTGGGGATCTTCCTGTGGCATATGGGAAGCTGTTCCTGCCTGAGAACACCTGTAGTTTACCCTTATCTTCCTTTGGAAAAGTTTCATGCTTATCCCCAGTGCCAAAAGTTTAGTGGTTCTTCTTTTTTCGTTTCATGTTCTTCCATTATTTGGCCTTCCTATACAGCTTAGAATTTTTCTGTACCTCTGTAGATTGTTTTTTTCATCTTGGTTTTCCCTTTTAACCATTTCTTTTCGTTCAAGCAGCACTTCACTTTCCCTGGTAATTTAGAGTAGAGAGGGTTCTTCAGCCCATTCACCTCTGTAGTAGGAAGACCAAGTACTTTATTGTGCACTTTACTGCTGTCACTTGTCACTGACAGCAATTAAACTAGATAGCATGTTCTCTACAGATCAATGTAGAATGCTCTTTGCCTTCTGTACTTGATAGAACCAAAATCCTTAAGTCTTTGTTACTTTTGTGGCTCTAACTTTTGGGTTGGTGGCTCCTACTTGCTTCCTTTCTCAGCCTGATCCAGTTAGTTTCCTGCCAGAGCCCTAATGTAAGCAGAAACTGCCTTCCATTCTCTGTTTGAAGGTGCTATGTAAAAATCTAGCTTCTAGTCATTTTTCTGCTACTCCATTTCTCTTGTTTTCTTTCCTCCCCCCGCCAATCAGACCTCAGATGCCTACTTTCTGATTCTTAGTTTTTTCAGTATTTCATTCCCTCACCTTGATTGTAAAAATCATCATAAACTCTGAAATAATCTAAAACATTTCTAGAATTCAGTATCATATTTGTGTTTTCTCCTTGTAGGAAATGAGGCATTTGGACTTTTTCCTTTAAGGATTTCATATGCCTTTTGGGACCTTTTGGATTATACACAGAAGTAAATTTAGTATTCCACAGAGATGTGTGAGACCAAAGGAGCTAAACTGCCATAGTCTGGGACAAAGATATTATTCCCTTTCTTTGTTTTTGTTTTTTACTAAAGCAGGTGGATTTTGTGCTATGTAAATTTTCATGCTATTGCAGAAGTCAATTGAAGTAACATTAATTTCGTACAGGTTATTGCTACCTTCATCTTTCTGTTGTTTGCTTTTCACATAAAGTACACAAACCATCTCTAAAATGACGGCTGCCTTTGTTGATATGTTTTCTGTTTCTGCCTCAGTTTGATCTAAACACAATCCAGAAATTTATGTGAGTAGTATTTCACCCTTTTTTTTTTTTTTTGGACTGAAAAAAATTGAAGGTGAGAAAAAAAATTTTTTTTAACATGAATTGCCCACATATCTTCTGGGAGAAAAACAGGAAGAGTATGAAAAAGAATGGTTTGAGGAATACTTTGAAACCACTCACAGTATAGGAATCCATTTTCTCTAACAGTTTCTAAATATTGAGGTAAAAAACCATTAGCAGAAAGATAGCACGTAGCTATTGTTTTGATGTTTGGAGAAGAAACATTAGTTTTTTGGGGATTTTGTTTTTAATTAGAAATATTTGGAGGCAGCCTTTTTTTTTTAATGTATTGACTTTTCTTCAAACATCAAAAATCATTTTCTGAATCAGTAGAAAGGTTATTATTATTTGAAAAGTTTAGGTATCAATATTAAGCAAGTCAATTGAGATAAGTGAGGGTGTAGAGCTGGGAATCAATTTTTAGATAAATTCCTACTTGTGATAACCATCATATTGTCATGCTTTGGAAAGAGGGACCAATCCAAAATATCTTATAATTTTAGCTCTAATAGATTAGGCTGATTGAGTCCTTTCTGGTTATTGCTGAATAATTTTACAAGAACCTCATGACAACAGTTTACTTTTACACTCAAATATTAATCTTAAGATTGTTCTCCCTTTGTAATTTAAGCAAAATGTTGCCATTTCCACAAGCTTTCTTGGGGAGGAGGGGAGGAAAGTTTTTTCTAGCTGAATCTAGACTGAAAGTTATAGCAACTTTCATCTTTCAGAACAAGCAGAAGCAAAGAAATAAAGATTGTAGCCCTAGTTCTTGGCAGAGGAGGTAAAAAAAAAAAAAGCAAATTAACCTTTTTCTTTCCTAGCCAGTTCTGTTGCTTAAATGATAACATGATTTTGCAGTTGTTTTGATGACTCTACAAATTGAATATTGTTAAATGGTTATCCTAAGTAGGAATTGATTTTAAAATAGATCTTGGCCATTCCTGTTCACATTTACCTTGAGTAAAAGGGTATGTTTGCATATGAACATGCATGCAAAAGGGGAAGTGTTATGATGTTCTTTAAAAATGTATCCTGAAATCATAAGTTTATTTCCCTATAGTATTACTTTTGCCACAGCGGAAAATAGAACTCTTTAGCAAATTCTTATAATAAGGCCTGTGGTTTACATTGGCTTTGCTTAAAACAAAAGTATTTAGGTGACCATACAATATCAGCAATAAAACTGTATTCTACAAATTAATTGGTGGTAGTGTTTGTTTTAACCTAATGTAGTTTTTACCTCTGACTTCTTGGCTTCTCATTTTAACAACTAGAGATCAATGCAGAACTGTTTGCACCCTTGTTCTTGACTTTTTATGAATTATTCTTAATTTTGTGATTTTTACTTCATATATAAGCTTTTTCTTTAAAGGAAAAATGAGTATTTCTCAAAGTACAAAAACAGTACAGTGCATTAAGGTCAACTCCAACTTCTAGTCTTTAAAACTGTTCTCTCTGAAGAGAAATAGGAGCATCAACTAAAATGAGTTTAGCAGGTACCAACATGTTAATATTCAGTAGTGTTTGTTCATAACTCTACTACTACTGATGTTTTTTTAAAAATACCTTTTGTAATCATAAATACTTTATCATATTCCCTGTGGATTGAACAGTTTTATATTTTCTGCATTATAGAAACCATCAGATCTACATGTAGATCACAATGTTTTCATTCTAGCAAAAGTTTGCTAAAGTTCCTTTGATATCACCATTTTGATCAGATGATATTTTTTCAGTTATTTACAGATACATTCATAATCAGATATATATAGTAAAAGTTGACTGAGCACTGGAACAAAAGCAGTGATGGGTCTAACTGAAGGAAAGTTTTGAAGGAATAGAAAAAACTGAGTACAGTGTGAATCCTCACATTTTTCAAGGCAGGAATAACTTTCTTTTGTTAGCAGATTAGAGTAAAAACATGGCCTCATTTTCCTGTGTTTTGCTAACTTTACATCCTTTTAAATTTTAGGTAGTTAACTACATATTTGTTTTATTATCTACTAACTTTTTGTCAGATTTTTTAAAAATGTTATTTATGTATTTTTGGCTTTTTAAAAAACATTTCGAGTTCCAAATTCTCTCCATCTAGCCCTTCCTCCACCCATTCAGAAGGGAAAAAATATGATATCAGTTATGCATGTGAAATCATGGAGAACATATTTCCATATTAGCCATGTGGACAAAAGAAAAAAAAGCAAGAAAAATAGAGAAAGTGGAAAAAGTTAACTTTAATTTGCACTCAGAGTTCATCAGTTCTCTCCCTTTGGAGGTGGATAGTATTTTTTGTCATGAGTCCTTTGGAAGACAATAGTTATTTAGACAAATTGATATTTAAGTTCAAATTTAAATTGATTTAGGGGAAATTCTTTAGGCTTTAACTTTAAAAGACAAGACATATTCTGTCATAGTACTGCAGTTGTCTGCCAAGTTAATATTTACATTAGAAACTGCCTAACATATGGAACAGAACACATGAAGATCATATCGGCAGTTCGTTCAATCCTTAATCAAATCACTTGTGATCTAGATTTCTTTTTCAGCATTTTTATTTGATCATGTTCATGTCTTAAATAGTATTTCTATGACTTTTTTTCTTTTAAGAAAAGAGTAACAGTTGTCTAGACAATGAAAAATTTTACCTATTTTATAGTAGTTTTAAACTTATGTGTGTATACATCTACACACACACACACACAATATCTACCTGTGGTGATATAACCAAATTGTGAAGAGGCACAAGTGACCTGTAGGCAGTCTAATCTAAAGAATGCCAGTCAGTTTGAGTTACAGGGGAACAAAAAGAACATGAGTTAGGTGAGTACAGTAGAAAGAACCATGGATTTGGAGTTAGACTCCAAGTCCTTCTACGTGGAACCTTGAGAAACTCACTTAAGCATTTTGATAGCATTTCCCCTTCTGTAAAAGCAGGGGTTGAAATAGATGACCTCTCAGATCCCTTTTAGTTCTAAAGCTATGATCCTTTGGTCCTAGTCATAGTTCTTAGGATACTTGTTTCCCAGACTGTTTTTTGGGTTTTTTGGGTTGGGGGAGGGAACAGTGAGGTAATTGGAATTAAGTGACTTGCCCAGGGTCATACAGCTAGTAAGTGTCAGATGTCTAGTCTGAGTCCTCCTGACTCCATAGCCAGTACTGTATCCACTGTGCCACCTAGCTGCCCCCCAGACTATTAATGAGTTTAGTTTTGTGTAAAGAAAATACATATTTAAAATTAAAATGAAATCATGGGACTCCCCTCTCCCCCACCAAATAAATTGGAATTAAGAGTGCTTTAAACCTGCTTTTTCCTTTACTTTCCTTGTATGTAATGCCTTGGAATAATTTCTCATATTCTTACCGTTTTCCCCTAAACAAGGGAACTAACCATTATCTCTTTTGAGTAATTTGCTTGACAACTTTTTAAATAGAAAATTAAAGTGCTCAACTTTTCACTTCAGCAGATACAAACAGTGAAGCTAACCATCTGCTGGGTACCCTTGTTATGAGATGCCCCTAGGCAGGGTGTACCTGGCATATAGTCATATATCAGCTGTTGGTAATGATAGTAATCAGGCTCCCACAGATTATTTGCTATGTTCTCATGAGGGCTAGACACTGTATATGACATATGCGGTGCCTGTTCTTAAGAAGTTTCTATTCAGCATGAATTTCAGTGCCTTCTAGGTAGTAAAGCAGTATAATAAACTAGGGGGTTGTGAGGACAAAAACAAAACAGGTTATTCCAAAAATACCCAAATAAAATAAGGGATTATATAATTTTAAAATATTCAGATACATTAAAGGATTATAGAATTTGAGGACTGAAGAAGACTTTTGAGAATGTCTTCGGGCAAACTTCACCTAAATTATTTCATGTAGTGTAAGGCAGTCTACTGAGCAAATCAAAAATCAATTGGAAATCCTTAGGGATTATGGACAATCTGAAGTATGTTTAGAGGAAAGCAGCCAGGATTGTTTGAATGTGTAACAAAGAGACTAGAGGAGAGAAGTCTTAGCTGGGGACATAATGGTTGTCTTCAGATATTTAAAGGATTGGCAACAAAGGAGGGATTAGACTTGCTCTTATGAGACAGGAAGCTACAAAAGGCAGATTTCAACTGTATCTGCTTTGCATATCGTTTACACTATATCTATATAGGCATGTTGTCGTCCCTCATTAAACTCTTTGAAGGTAGGTACTTTGTATCTCTAGATCCTGGCACATAGTAGGTGCTGAATAAATTTTGGTTGATTCATTTGCTATCAGGAAGAATTTCCTAAACAATTAGAGCTGTCCAAAATTGGGATGACTTGCCTATATATCAAGATATATACGTGTGTGTGTGTGTGTGTGTGTGTGTGTGTGTATCTTGAATTTCCCTTTGCCTGGAATACTTTAAGCAGAAGTTGAATGTCTGCTTCTTAAGAATGTTGTAAAGGGGCTTTCTGGTTAGGTAGAGGTTTGAATAAATGAATTCTGAGGCCCAACCCTTGAAATTTTGTGGCCCAAAGAGTCTAATTGACTTGCCCAGATGCTCAAGGCTAACAACTGGTAGATCCAACATTAATTCCGGAGTCCCAATTTAGAGTACTCTGCTTCTTTCAAATTTTCCTCTTTGTATGTACACCCTTATTTTTATTGGCCACCTTGCTGCAGAAGAGGAAAGTAACTTCCCATGGTGAAATGTTTCTCAGCCCATAATCTAAGCATACTTTAGATTGTAATATAGGTTAGTCTACAGGTGTGAGAAAACTGAAATTACATTTGCAGTTATTCCCATTTCTTAATTTACCTATGTTCAAAATTACCCATTAGAATTCATGTTCTCCCCAACTCCATATCTTACGGGATATGCTAGGACCAGGATATATTTTTTTAAAAAATCTGTTAGGTTGTTAGTGGTTCTCCCTCACATTTCCCAGCATATTACGAGTTTCACAAGCATAGACAGACCTGTTGGAACAGGCATCTGGCTAGGGAGCTTTCCCTATGAGAACATGCCCTAGAAGAATTCTGGTAGCACAATTCAAATCATCTCTTCATACTAGGGCTGAGAATATCAAAGGCGTTTTAGTGTACTCTGGTGCCATTACATATGTATAGCAACTATCTTGTTTATTCACTAACACTTTTGAAACCAATTAGTACTTGGTGGACTACTTTTAAAAACTCATTTTTCTGTTTTTGTTTTTTAATTTAATTTAAGTTAGATTGGGAAGCTAGTAAAATGGAAAATCTATGGTCATAGGATCATAGATTTAGAGCTGGAAGCAATCTTAGAGGTCATCTAGTACAACTGACTGACTCATTTTACAGATGAGGAAACCGATGCCCGAAGATGAGAAAGATGACTTGCCTAAGGTCACATAGGTAGTAAGTGGGATAGGTGGAATTTGAATCTCAATCCTCAGACTTGAAAACCTAGTGTTTTTTCCATTACACTACACTGGGTTCAGTGGAATGTTTAGCAAATATACTGATTTTTTACCCTAGCTTTTTGTAGGAAATTCCTTGCTAGAAGTAGGCACTACCAGGATTCCTTGAATATGTGGTGGTGGTGTTATTGTTGTTCAGTTGTATCCAAGTCTTCGTGACCCCATGGACCATACTGTCCATGGGGTTTTCTTGGCAAAGATACTGGAGTGATTTGCCATTTCCTTCTCCAGTGGATTAGGGCAAAGAGAGGTTAGGTGACTTGCCCAAGGTCACATAGCTAGTTAAGTGTCTGAGACCAGAATTGAACTTAGGTCTTCCTAAGTCCAGGCCTAGGGCTCTATCCACTGATTATGTAGTGGCCAACATTGAATATTGGATATTTATACAGGTATAAACCTATATGGTAAGTACAGTGGAATGAACAATGGATTTGGAGTCAAAAAGATTCGGGTTCAAATTCCACCTCTCCCATTTATTGTCTTGTGACCTTGGACAAGTTCCTTGACTTCTCTCAACCTCAGTTTCCTTATCTGTAAAATGAAGGCATTTTACTAGATGTCTTCTAATGTCCTTTCCACTGTAAATATATGATTCTGTGAGCCTGGGATTTATCAGTGAGAAAAGGGATATTCACAGTGATGAAAGCACAGATACTTTAATCATTGAAACAGGTGGTGCAGTAAATTAACTACCTAGGGTTTAACAGAGTACATTGAAGGTGATGAATGTTAACGTAACATACATGGAAGGTAGTGATAATATTTTTTATAAATACAGATATTTTTAATGCTAGAAAATTCCCTTCTTTATAACCTCAAGCTATTTATTTTGTGACCAGTAAAAGCTCAAAGCCTACAATAATAATGATACCTATCATTTATATAGTACTTTAAGGTTTACAAAGTGCTTTACATGTGTTATCTCATTTGATTCTCACCATAACTGTGAGGTAGGTGATACTATTATTCCCATTTTACAGATGAGGAAACTGAAGCAATGCAGAGGTGAAATGACTTTTCCTGTGTGACTTATCACACAGCTAGTAAGTATCTGAGACATAACTTGAACTCAGTCAGACCTTCCAGTGCTCTAACTACTGGACCACCCAGCTCAATGAGGACACACCATGATGACCCATGGGAACATTCAAGATAGTGTATCAGGAAAGACTTTGTAGAGATTATGGCATCTGAGTGAGGCCTTGAAGGAAAAGATGGAGATGGGGTCTAGGGAGGTACACGTGGAGGACATGAGAAGCATCTACCAATAAGGAAACAAGTCAGGACTATTAAAAACAGTTTTTCCCCAATTCCATTAAGTAGTGACTTGGGCATTTTAGAATGGTTGCTCAGTGACTGGAGATGGCATTTCCAAAGCATTAGATAAAGCCATATACCAAAAAGTACTCCCTCTCTTTGGGTGTGGCTAGTGTAGAAATAGCTACACACCCTAACCTGTCTCAAATGAAATTGCCAGTTTCTTAACCCTTTAAAATACTGTCCTAGAAATTTATTAAAGATCCAGTTTTGGTTTGGTCATGCCTACATATTAAGGGAATTTCCAGTTTTTCTTTTTAATGATTCAAAAGAAGGAGGTGCCTTAGTCCTCCAAGAACTGCATTTCTATAGAATATATCCAAGTTTAACATTAAACCTACGTTTTTGGACCATAAAATTAGGGAAGTATCTGAATTTAAATATTCTGCCTCTGAAGAGATTAATAAATTCTGTGTGTACTCTAATAGCCTAAGGACTAAGATGTAAAACTGCCTTGGTTACACTAATTCTTGTTTGACCTGAGAAAGGGAGGCTTAGAGAGGGGGCCTCACTGTGGCAGACATACTTCTGTTTTATACTTCTGCCAAAAACTTGTGCCAGAAAAACAGCTGCTAAGCTAAATCCTTAATAAGCTTAACTCACATCACTGTAACCTGATTTGCCTTCTTATATGTATAAGATATTAAGAATCTGAGTATACACAGAGAAGTAACAAATTTCATTTCAAGCTTTGAACCCCTGTCTCCTCTAAGCATTGCAACATATGTTTTGGAAGTGTACTCCATTTGTATGAACCCCACTATGGCATTAGGAACAATAAAATGAGTTTCCTGTTGCCTATTCAGGCTTCACCTTGATGTTTTCCAGTGTGTTCAGGTTTGACTCACTCCTCATCACCATTTACTGCTTTTATGTACCATAGCAGTTCTTATATGAACCATCAAAAGACCATCAACACATTTTACAGAACCTGCACTCAAGCTTTCCTTTCCTTGGATGTGGTCTTGAGGTCTTCCTGCACTGTTTGCCCAAGAGACCTTATGCAAGTTCAGAGTTCTACAAAGATCATCACAGAAATGTGAAACATACAGAGAAAAATCTAGAAACAGTTGTTGCCCTTTGGTCAATTAATAAACATTTCTCTAATAAATTATTGATCATGATGTTGGAGTGTTATGTACATCTTTGTAAGGAAAAGCTAATGCCAGTGATGGCAGTATGTAAGTGATTTTGTGTCACGGCAAAGAGCCTAATATGAGTCTTGCAATTTTGTTCTCACTGAGTCTGTGAGTATGTTTTAAATTCTGAATGTGAGATACATTAAATGTGATGTGGATGTTGTGATTAAGATTGAGTAACAACTAAATTTTATTTCCACCTCCAGTTAAAATAAATTTTGGCTGTTTGTACTTGTTAGTCATATAAAATCTACATCACTTATTTACCATGTGTAATCACAGCATCACTTAAAAACATTTTTATATGTTGCATTACCTTTTTGAAAGCAGGAAAATTAAATGTAATTTAAAAAAATGTTCAAACTTGATCAAAGTTACATTCAACCGAAATGTTAACTAAGAGTAATTTAAGAAAATTGAAGCAAAATATATGATAGTTTTTTTCTGCGTATGTAAAGGAAAATATAGAATTGATGTAATTTGTCCACATATGGAGTATAAAGTGTTTTATTTTGAATTAGATACTATCTCACTTCACTTTTGTATGTATAGTTAGAGCCTAAAGTAATGTGAGGAAACAAGACAAATTATAAAAATAGTATGTGAAGTATTAAGTACCTAAAATTAACTGCCCAAAGCTGCAAGGGAAAGAGTAGGGACGTGAGACATTCCTTCCAGTTATGGCACTAGTGTGATCTAACAGCTGGACAACTTGTTGCAATCTGCCAAGGGCAAATGTCCCGAGACTCACAGAAAAGTGTGTGCATAGAAAGATTTTGTACTAAGACTCTTAGTACAGTTTCCAAAGGCCTCATCTCCCTGCAGGGAATAAAGGTAGAAAACTGCTGTGTTGTATGCAGAGTGTCCAGGAGTGGGAACCATTGCATTTCAGGGAAAATTGCTACCAAGGCTTTCTGTTTAGGAATAGGGGCCTAGGTTCCTTGAAGGAGCTTAGATGCCACATTAGAGGGCTTAAAAACGGACACCTTTAAAATAGAATAGATTGGGAGCTAGAGTGAACATTAGAGATCATCTAGTCAGATCCCCTCATGTTACAATTGAGAAAACTCAGTACTGAAAATGTTAAAGAATTTACCCAGAATCACACAGATACTCATCGGCAGAACTGGAATTTGAATTCAGAACATCAGACTACAAATCCAGCCCTCTTACCACTGTGCCAGAAAGCATCAAGATGAAACATTAACGTTCTTCCTCAAAACAGGTTCTAGAAGAAGTGTTTACCTAGATCCCCTCTCCCCTTCTTTTCCAACTAGTCCTGTCAGTGGTCCCTTCACAATGACTATAATTCATTTTCTCAGTCATCCAGGTTTGAAAAACATAGTTTAACTGTTCCCTTTCTCACCCTCAAATACTCAGGGTTTTTGTTTCTTCACAATTTCACCAGCTACTCTAGTTTGGTCCCTTTTCACCTTAGAATATTTCACCTGGAATATTTAGGAAAACTCTCAGCATAATTGACCATATAAATAACAA
The DNA here is from genome assembly GCF_900497805.2 of Vombatus ursinus. Lineage (NCBI taxonomy): Eukaryota > Metazoa > Chordata > Mammalia > Diprotodontia > Vombatidae > Vombatus > Vombatus ursinus. The sequence continues at coordinate 30,845,226 of NW_020954572.1, read as the reverse complement.
ATCTAGCAGAAATTGTATGATTATCTCAAGAGATGCAGAAAAAGTTTTTGACAAAATGCAACACCCATTCCCATTTAAAACAGTGGAGAGCATAGGAATAAATGGAGCTTTCCTTAAAATCCTAAGTACTGTCTATCTAAAACCATCAGCAAGCATTATCTAATGGGGACAAATTAAAAACCTTCCCAATGAGATCAGGGGTGGAACAAGGATGCCCATTATCACCCCTATTATTCAGTATTGCACTAGAAATACTAACTAGCAGTAAGAGAAAAAAAGGAATGGAAGGAATTAGAATAGGCAAGAGGAAGCAAAACTATCACTTTTTGCAGATGATATGGTGGTATACTAAAGAATCAACTAAAAAACTAGTTAAAATAATTAAAAACTTTAACAAAGTTGCAAGATGTAAAAACAAACCCACATAAATCATCAGCATTTCTATATATTTCCAACAAAGTTCAGCAGCAAGAGATAGAGAAATTCCTTTTAAAATAACTATAGACAATATAAAATACTTGGGAGTCCACCTGCCAAGACAGACCCAGGAACTATATGAACACAATTACAAAACACTTCACACAAAGTCAGATTTAAACAGTTGGAAAAATATGAATTGCTCATGGGTAGACTGAGCCAATATAATAAAAATTCTACCTAAATTAATTTATTCAGTGACATACGAATCAAACTACCAAAAATTATTTTATAGAGCTAGAAAAAAATAAAATTCATCTGGAAGAGGAAAAAGTAAATGTCAAGGGAATTAATGAAAACATGTAAAGGAAGGTGACCTAGCCATACCAGTTCTCAAGCTATATTTTAAAGTGGTAATCATCAACACTATCTGGCACTGGTGAGGGAAGAGAATGGTGAATTAGTGGAATAGATTAAGTACACAAGACTCAGTAAATGGCCATATCAGTCTAGTATTTTGTAAACCCAAAGACCCAAGCTTTTGGAACAAGAACTCACTATTTGACAAAAACTGCTGGGGAAACTGCAAAACAGTATGGCAGAACTTAGGTATAGCCCAATATCTTACACCGTATACCAAGATAAGATCAAAATCAGTACATGATTTAAACATAAAGGGTGATACTATAAAGAAATTAGGAGAGTATGGAATAGTTTACCTGTTAGGCATATGGAGAAAGGAAGAATTTGTGACCAAATTATATGAAGAGCATTACTGGGTGCAAAATGGACAATTTTGATTATATTAAATTAAAAAGAGTTTGCACAAACAAAACCAATGCAACCAAGATTAGATGGAAAGCAGAAAGCTGGGACACAATTTTTATACCAAGTGTCTCTGATAAAAGCCTCATTTCTCAAATATATAGAGAAGTTAGTCAAGTTTAGAAGAATACAAGTCATTCCCCAGTCAATAAATGGTCAAAGGATATGAACAGTTTTCAGATGAAGAAATCAAAGCCATATAAAGAAATATGTTATATGAAAGTTATAAAGTTATATGAAGAAATGCTCTAAATCACTATTGAGTATAGAAATGCAAATTAAAACAGCTTTGAGGTACCACCTCACACCTATTAGGTTGGCTAATATTACACAGAAAAGGAAAATAAATGTTGGAGAGGATGTGGAAAATTTGGGATGCTAAGTGGAATTGTGAACTGATCCAACCATTCTGGAGAGCAATTTGAAACTATCCCCAAAGGGCTATAAAACTGTGTATACCCTTTATCCAGCAATACCACTACTAGGTCTGTATCCCAACAAGATCCAAAAAAGGGATAAAGGGGTGGAGGAGACCTATTTGTACAAAAATATTCCTAGTAGCTCCTTCTGTAGTAGCAAAGAATTGGAAATTGAACGGATGCCCATCAATTGAGGGATGGCTGAACAAATTATGGCATATAATTGTAACAGAATATTACTTTGCTATAAGAAGTGATAAACAGGATGCTTTCAGAAAAACATGGAAAGAATTGATGCAAAGTGAAGTGAGCAGAACCATGAAGACATACACAGTAATAGCAATACTATATGATGATCATTTGTGAATGACTTAGCTATTCTCAGCAATACAATGATCCAAGACAATTTCAAAGGACTCATGATGAAAAATGGTATCTGCCTCCAGAGGAAGGAGTCTGAATGCAGACTTTATTTTTTTTTCATGATTTTTTTCCCTTTGGGTCTGTGTCTTCTTTCACAACATGATTACCATGGTAATAATGTGTTTTGCATGGTTATACATGTATAACTTGTATCAAATTGCTTACTCTTCTTGGGAGAAGGGGGGTGAGGGAGGGAGAGAGAAAATTTGGAACTCAAAATTTAGAAAAATTGTTAAGAATTGTCTTTACATGTAATTGGGGGAAAATAAAATATTATTCAAATTCCAAAAAAAAAAATCCCTGGAATATTGTAATAGCTTCTTCCTAACTGGTCTCTCCAAGTCTCCCCTCTCAACCTTTCTGCACTCTGCTTGCCAGATTAACATTACTAAAACATTTCTTTCATTATGTAACTCTTTTGATTAAAAATCCTAAAAGGCTCCCTGAGGCATAAAGGATAAAGTTCAGCCATGGCATTCTATGTCCTTAAATCTGTCCATGTCTCTAACCCTATAGGGATATTGCACCAGTCAATTGCATAGAGAATGCCTTCTACCTTACTACATCCTTGCCCTTTTTTATGCCATTCTTTTCACAGGAGAAGTCCTGCTATTTTCCAAGACACAGGCCAAAATCTGACTCTTGACCATTCCGATTGAAAGTGATTTCTCTTCTAACCCTCAGTAGATAACATTTTTGGTGCCACTCATTTGATATTCATTTACTTCTTTCTATTATCTTAAAGTACATTTATCTTCTCTCTCAATTAGATTCAGGAGTTCTTGAAATTAAGAACCTTGTGACCTGCACAATACCTATTGCACATAGGAGATGCTTGGGTATTATTTTTGGTTACTTGTATATTCTAAGATAGCTTCATAGTCAATGTTGAATCGGTCTCAAAGAGTTGCAAAGGGTCTTTCTAATGTGGCTTTGTCTGATACCTAGAGGATGAAGTTAAGGTTAACCAGTGAAAAGGTGCCACAGTTTATCTTGTATCTCATTCTAATAAGTATTTTTGTTTTCTTTTGTTCAACCTTTGTGAGAAAAGTAGTATAAGATGCCCCCTCTGCTAAAGCTCAGTCTGTTTGTGACTGGTTGAATTTTGAGATATTAGGATCAGAGTGGGTCAGGCACTTAACGTGTCTCATTCTGCTAAATACAAATATAGATATTCTCAGCACTTAATGCTTAGCAGTTCAAGGATACATGATTTCATCGGAATGTATCTACCTCCATTAAGACTGTGACTCCTCTGTGCTTTAGTAAGTTTTCATGAATCACTGTGGTCAAAAATAAAATACCTAGTGACTAGCTTTCTGGTGATGAGCCTTGGAATTTAGGCTATCAGTCCTCCTACTGTAGATACAAAATTTGTTGCCCAGCAGTACTTGATGCCTGTCCAACTTGGTTCCAACTTTACGGGTTTTGTGTTCCATTGGCACTAACCTTTGAGAACCCAAGGTCTCATGAAGAGCCTTCACAGCACAACGAGGCATCAGAGGAGGACCTTAGTGGAGGGTTATTATCCCCTAGAAAAGAAGTTGGGCGGTACAACATGGGTCAAATATCTCAGACTCCAGGGAGTGTGGCCATGCCTTTAATGAGCACACCTCCCCAGCTTTCTTATATATTCCCTTACCTTGAGTTATCCTTGCAGTGTGGTATTTGTGACATGCCCCATATATGTGGATGTTTTGTGCCTGGGTGTGGGAGCACACTGAGGAGGAACCCGGTAACAGATGGTTTGAACTTAAAAGTTGTAGTCTCTATACATGAAACCTTTTAAAGGGCTTGGTAGGGTAAAGGGTAGGGGAGAGCAGAGAGCCCCATAGTCAAGTCCCTTGCCAGTCTTTTGTTTTCACACACTTGGAAAATGATATTGAGGGTCAAAGGCTTTGGGCTGATCTATTTGAAAGTTCCTGCTAGCCCTAAAACTTGAATCTCTTGAATCAGGCAATCTAATATTCAAGTGTACACCATGTGGTCAGCCCTATGCTACAAAAATGATCTCTGAGGCTGGAATGGAAATTGGTCCCTGCCTTTAAGCAGCTAAGGAGGGGAGAAGGGGAATGATGACAAATTCATCTGGATAAAAAAAAAAAACAACAATTCAAGGCAGTGAATGAGTGCTAAATGAGGGTTACATGTGATCATTGCTTGGGGAGGAGCGTTCACTCTTACCTGGAATAGTCATAGCAGGCTTCATCAAGCTGAGACCTGATCTGGGCTTTAAAGTTCAGGGAGAATTTGAATTTGGGGATGATGGGGAGCCATGGGAAACCTCCATGGGTTACTTAAATATTTTAAATAACAGATTGTATGTTTACCCTGACACAACACTACTTAAAAAAGAAACTAAAATTGTCAGTTTGCTGAGTGCAAGGGTATATGAAAAGGAGGGATAATAATATTTGTTGTATCTACCTCACAGGGTGATCGTGAGGAAAGCATTTTAGCAAATTATTTGCATTTAAATACTTCCTCAAAATGGTTTTAATAAAATCTTCAATTTCTTCCCCCTGGTCCAGTTCACACTGGGCCCAAATCTTAATATCTCCTGGAAGGAATTCAGAGGATGGAACTAATGAGGCAGCTGGAATGCTTTAAAAAAAAAAAACAACCAAAACTTTTATGATCTCCTTTTACTTTGTTTTAAAATTTAACCTTAATTTTTTTCAAATTCCTTGCCTTCTGTTTTCCCTTTAGAATAGTTCTGCTTCTGATATCCACGTTTAGGCAAAACTTTTGTGTTCTTTATTAGATTGGACTTAACTAGTTAAGTCTGAGGGAGGAATCATTAAAGAGTACTAACTTCTCCAAAGAAAGAGCCTACACTTATCACACTTGGCTCATATCAGCTCATTTAATGATTCGTAGCTCTCTACTCTCTACTACCAGTAACCTATGAGCAGCTTCCTGCCATCTTAGTATAACTATAAAGTATAGAAATGTAAGCTCGTTGAGAGCAAGGGCTGTTGAGCATATATCTTTGTTTTTACAGTTCCTGGTATGTGTTTAATAAATATTGTTTGCTGATGGATGGATGGATGGATGGAAAATGAAATTTTTGGATGCAGAAAAATTTACAGAACCAATTAGGTTGTCTTTGAGTATGACTTAAAGAGGACTTCCTTTTCTTCTTGCACCTCACCCAACCATGACAGAAAACTGATTAAAATATAGTTGTTTATAACAGTTCCAGTGTGTTTGTAACTGCTAGAAAGCTGTGCAGACCAGGGATGTGTGTGGTTGTCAGTAATATCATCCTGGGCTGTGGTCCTTTTGACAGAAGCACTCAACAAAATATCAGCATTTCTTCTACTGTGTGACGATCATAGTGACAAGATTTTCATGCAATCAAAATCACTACAAAATGTATTACTGCTTTTGGAGATTAGTTGTTGCAAGCATGGGTCATTGTAAAAGTAAATATTTTGGTGAAAAAAAATAATATAAGCTGCTTACCTTCTATGTATACCTAGTACAATGCTCTCTGTGTAGTAAATGAGTGCTCAATAAAAGTGGGTTAATGGTAGAAATACAGGTCAAACAAGGTCAGGGACTTGAAACTGGGTGCTGCAGTCACACAACTTTCCAGGGTTTGCTGGGATTTCTATTGGGAGAGGAAAGCACTCATAGACTTTACTGTTAGGACCTCTAATCCCCTGACCCCACATTGTCACCCTTGGTGGTCTCAAGACATTAGGGAAATTAAAATTTTCTCAAAAAGTTGATAGTTTTAATGTGATAAAATATTTTACATCATTTTTTGATTCTCATATCCAAGTCTTATCTGACTGATTTAAAATCCTATTCTTACATTCAAATCAAAGTCAAGCACTCAATCCATTATGCTACCTTGCCTGTTTTTTCCCTGATCTTTCAAAGAAAGTATTCTCTTCTCTTTTCAACTACTCTGTCTTCCCCCTTTGTTCTCTATCCCATTCCTGCTTTATACGTAGTCCAGTCAATATCCAATTGCTTTATCAGTTTCTCTTAAATGTTTAATTTCTCTCTCATTACTGGCTGCTTCCCTTGCAGCTACAAATATGCCCAAACTTCCTCTATTTTATGCCCAAGTCTACCCTAATTCTCCTGACTCCAAATCTAGTAATCTTCCCAATATACCATGTTGCCTCTTCTCTTAATTTATTCTTAAAAGGCAAACAAATCTCTTACCTATTACAACTTAAACTACTAACCTATCTCTCTCCTTTTCACAATGTTCTAGAAATAGTTATCCAAAAAGTTAGCCCCTATCAGTCTTATTCTAGCTATCACTGCTACACTGAAACTGCTTTCTTAAAGTCACCAAAGGTGTAGGTAACAATTCCAGTGTCCTTTGTCCTCATCTTCTTCAACCTCTGCAGTCTTCTAATGCCCCATTCTTCTTGAAACTCCCCTCTCTTGGCTTTTGTGACACAGTACTCCTTTCTCTTCTCCTGTTACCTTTGTTCTTTCTCTTTAGCTGTCTTCAATAAAAGGCTATTGGGGTGTTCCCCCAAGATTTGTTTCTCCACACTGTCTTCCTTTGGGATCTCATCTCCCATGGCTGGTTAGCCCTTCGTGGCCTCAAATATCACAGTGTATTAATAATTTCCACTTTATTATCTCCAGCCCTAATCTTTCCCAATCACTCCTGTTCCAACTGCTTGTTGGACACTTCCACCTAGTTGTTGGATAAGCAACTCAAAGATGGTGTGTCTCAAAATTTGTTTCTCTTGATTTCCCTTTTTCTGAGTAATCATAACACTATCTTAACATTTACTCAGGCTAAAAATATTGAAGTCATCTTTGACATTCCCTCTCTCTTATTCCCCATTGTCACACCAAATCATGTTGTTTTATTTCTGCAGGGTTTCACATCTGCCTTTGCTTCCATGGTCACCAATCCTAAAGATTGGGTGTTCATTAACTTTCACTTGGACTATCTCTAATAGACTTCTACTTTGCCACCCTGCCTTTAGTTTCTAATTTTCTAATATTCTAATCAGAATAAGAATATTCTTTCTAAAGTATAATATTGATCATATTAATACCCTGCTTGAAAGCAACCAGTGATTTCCTTAGCCACCAGGCTGCCTAAGGAGAAGGAGAACAGGAAAAGTGGCTCAAATTGAAAAAGAATGGGGCATTAGAAGACTGCAGAGGTTGAAGAAGATGAGGACAAAGGACACTGGAATTGTTACCTACACCTTTGGTGACTTTAAGAAAGCAGTTTCAGTGTAGCTCTCGTACTGATCAGTAGTGGAGTTAGGCTCAATGAAGGTCTGCTTCATCTTTGAGATCTACTCTCAAAAAAAGTAACAACAGCTATGAAGAAGGAGGAGGAGAAGAAGGAGAAGAAGTAGAAGGAGCAGTAATATTTTGAGACCCTGTTACTATTGGTATGGGTATTTTCTCTGCCACAAAATACTGTGACTTGCAGTGATCAAAAAATTCATCACACTGTGACCATCCTGGTAATAAACTTACTTCCAGAGCTTGCACTCAGGTGGTACAGTCTTTCAGTGCCTAGGGTCATGTACATGCTACAATGAGCCATCAGAAGACTCTAGTGGAAACTAAACGAGCAAAACAAATTAACTGGAGTGTGTTTAATGGAGATGCAGCTGTTTTTTTCCCTCCACTGAAACAAATGTACGGTAATGGGAGAGCTGGATTTAAATAGATTCCTTTTCATAATCCTACAGTAAAAATAACATAAAAAGGTCACATCAAGGCCATTTTGTGGTGCCATTTTTCTTGGGTTGAGAGGAAGGCATACTAGAAAAGGCATTGGGTTTTGAAGTCAAACAATCTGTACTGAAGTCTTAGCTCTGTCACTCCCTTTGTGATCCTGGGCAATTCACTTTATCTCTTGGATAGTTTCCTCCTTTGAAAAGCAAAGATTATGATCCTTGATGAGGCAGGATGGCGTAGTGGATAGAAAGCCTGAAAGCCAGGAATACCAGGGTTTCAGTCCTGCCTCTGATACATATTGGCTATGTGACCATGGGTAACTCTAATCAGCTCTGAGCTAACTTTCAGAGAAGGTGTCAACGTATTTGGTGGAGGGAGTTTCCTCACCTGGGAGTGATCTAAACCAATGAAAGCACAGGTCCAGGCCCTATCTTGCCCTATTTACTTCACAGGGCTGTGTGGAACAAGTATTTATAGGACCCTACAGTAGTTATATAAACATGAGTTGATATAAACCTTAGAAACATAATGGAAAATGGATAGGCTAGTCTTGGAATCAAGAAAACTTGTGTTCAAGTCCTTCCTTTGAATACTTACTGTGTGACTCTGGGTAAGTCACTTAGCTTTTTAGGTCTCTCAGCACTTCCAAAGGACTATAAATTGCCAATATTGATGAAATTACAGATCTAGACCAAAAGAACTACTGAACTTAAACTACAGAAAAATTCTTATGTTTTCTGTAATGTCCACATGTGGATATTTTAGTTTGTGTTCCTCGAAAGATACTAATGACCAGTTGCCATCCACAAAGCACTGAGTTCAATGATAATGCTCAGGTGCTTTATTAGGATCCTTCATTGTTTAATTTATGTGTTACTCATAGGAAAGAGATGAGTATAGGAACACTACCCTTAGGGAAAATGGAGGCTTGTGGTCACAGAGGAAGTTTGGGTCTGGGTAGGGTTAGATCTCAAAAATCTTGACTCATTGTCCTTTGCTCAAGTGGTAAAGAAATGACATGATTGTCATTTGGATACATACATTTAGAGATGCAAGGATCTTTGAATTCCAACTCTCTGGTTTTGCAGATGAGAATGCTGAGACTCAGAGAATTTAATTGACTTCCCCACGATCATAGAGACAACAGAAGGATACGCAGAAGTTGTTCCTGTAATGGCCTGTGGTTGGGTCCATTTACATCCCCAGAGGAAAAGAGAATGACTAATGTTAATTCAGGGTAGAATGTGCCAGTGCACTCTCCAGTCATGTTTATGAAATGGAGTGAGAAGTAGAACGCATATCCTTTGACTCCAAATCCAAGAGTCTCTGCTACATCATTCTGCCTCCAAGAGGAGTCTATAAAATAAGAAGACTGATTGTCTTTTTAATTATATTCAGAAGTATTTGCAATTTTCCCCTTTATATTCACTGGGGAAAAAAAACTAATGCAAAACACAATGATTTTTTCACATTGCACCTGAATAAAGATTTCTTTCTTTGTTATTGTTCAATAGATTATAAACTCCTTGAGGGCAAGGATTTTGGTTCTATGTATCCCCTGTAGGGCCTAGCACTGTGACTTAACCTAATAGATTTTTTTTTTTTTTTTTTTTTGCTTTTTGGTGAGGCAATCAGGGTTAAGTGACTTGCCCGGGGTCACACAGCTAGAAAGTGTCAAATGTCTGAGGCCACCTCATAGACATATAATAGATGTTTTCAAGTCATTGTCTTCTTCTGAGTTTGTGTCTTGAACTTCCCTGTCACCATAGTAACTTATTATGGTCAGGTTCTTTTTTGTTGTAGTTTGCCCATTTTCCCATATTTCTCAACTTTGGACTTTACATTAGAGTTGGGCTTTCCTCACCTCTGGGAAAGGGTAACTGGCCTGAGCTTCAAGCTTTTATGTCCTGCTGTTTTCACAGCTAGATCTAGGGGCCTGTAAGTTTTTAATGCTTCCAAAGTGGTATGATCCAGGCTTTGGTCTGGTCATTACCCTCCTGGTCTGTGGTCTAGCCATACCCATATAGGTCTCTTGGTTCTTTGTAATAACTGTACCTGCTTCTCTCCACCCTGAAACTGCAACTGGGAACTGAGTACTGGGTGATGGAGCTGCCAAATAGTAGGCAGTACTGTGTGTAGTACTAGCACAGGGGGTCTGCCTGTACTCTCTTTCTGACCAGATGTTCATTCTCTTTACTGACCCCTGGCATTAGATGCTATGTTGTGGCCACCTCCAAAGCCCATTGTTGTTACCATTTCTGCTATGCTGTGCCCTGGGCCAGCCCCCACCCGAGTGTCCACAGACCTCTCTTTCTGTTCTCCTAAGTTGCTGGACTGGGAAAAATAACTCAATGTGCCTTTTTGTTGGTTATGTTGCTCAGAATTAAGTTTGACATGCTTTTTAAAGTTATTTAGAGGAACAGGCTAGGAGAGCTCAGCAAATTTGCTTATTGCATTCAGGCATCTTGGTTCTGCCTCCCTCCACCAATGGGTCTTCAATAAATGTTTGAAGAATGAGTAAAGCAAAGAAAATTTACTGAATTGGTCATATCATTTGATCTAGAGATTCTGCTAGTGGGAACTTAATCTTGAGGTTATTGACAATAAGAAAAGATCCATATGTACAAAAATGTTTATAATAGCATCTAGACTAGATGGCTTCTAAGGATCCTTCTAGCTCTAAATCATTGATTCTATATGTGATAACAAAAAGCCAGAAACAAAATAATGTGCCCAATAAATGAGCAGATGGCAGAATGAATTCTGTTTTACCAATGTAATAGAGTATTATTACCACCCCATAAGGACAAAGATGAAGAACTCAGAAACTTGTGTGAAATAGTGAAGAAAATAGCTTCAAAAGAATAACATAATAATGGCCATGTAAATAAAACCAACATGGAGAGGCAACAAAACTCTGATCAAATGCATTGGTTAATAATAATTGTCTCTTGAAACTCCGAGCTTCCTTTAAGGATTTCTCAAATGCTATCTCCTTCAAGTGATTCCTGCTATCTCCTGATTCTGATGCTATCTCCTGATCACTCCAGTTCTTAAGTGTTGTGTTCACCCTACCTCAATCTTCTAGACAATTAATATGTATTTATGTTGTGTAAATCTTGTATTTACTTATCTGTGAACATACTGTTCCCTAAGGCAGAATATAAGTTCTTTGGCAGCAGAAGCTTTTATTTTTGTTTTTTTTTTTGTATCCCTAGTGCTTGATACATAATAAATGCATATTGACTGACTGGTCAATCAATGTTCATACCATCTTGCCAAAATCAAAAACACATTTCTAGTAGAAATCTACAATCTCTCCAAAGAAGAGATATGAAGGCACACCTCCCCCAACCTTCTTTGCATATGTGAGGGATTGTGAGTACAGAATATTGCCAATCACATTAAACTTTTTTCAATATTTTGGTTAATTTTGTTGAAATTTACTAAAAACAAAACCAAACAAAAAATCTCCTCCATAATCTGTGTTGTGGGGAATGCACTTTGTAAGGGTATTTGTTTAGGTATGCTTTGTGAAGAGTCTGTTGTGTGAAAACAAAATGTGTTATATAAATGTAGTTTTTTAAAAGAATGAGCAAAATTATTAGTTTTCTTCTTGGGCTCCATTTCTTACTCAGTTTGACCAAAGCCTTTGTTCAATAACATGACCAGAACACTTCAGATTTGTCTGCTTACTACTGCTGCATTCCAGAAGTCCACAGCTTCTGCCTCATTTTTTAAGTGGTCAAGGCTGTTTCATGTCCAGGTCACCTAGATGAGCTATTCCCTGGAATGATGTACATGCAATTACAGTTGGTACAAACAAAATGTCATGGTGAAGCATGTGTGTTATATATAGATTTGTAATGGGATGTGTAATCACAGAAGCAACACATAAAGATGAAAAGAGAACCGGAATCAAGTTCTATCAGGGCGTTTTACAACTAAGTGTTCCAATTATATCTATGGCCATGTAATTCACATGCTCTCATAATAGCTGAAGCATAAGATGGTGAGGAAGCAATCCAATCATGTTTAAAGTTTTAAGAAATATTTGTTTTTGTGATGAGTGGCTTCCAACTTCTTCAACAGTAAGTAAAATACAATGCAATAGCTACTGGTGCTTCCCTTGCTCCCCCTGCTGTCCATTCAGAGAAAAGCAGCATTCACGATCTTTCTGACTTACTGGTTCTGCCACCTGAGTCTAATTAAGACGTAGGCTTTTACAATTATTTTCACTTGCCTTTTGCAAAGAATAGACCTTTTGGAAGAAGTCACAGGTTATGCATATCAATCAATTGCTCAACTGCCATCAATGTTGTCCTTAATTATTCCTGGGCCAAAATATTCCTAAGACAGGAAGCATACCTGTTCCTTTGTTAATGGAAGGAATCTGAAAGGCACTTGTTTCGTTTTGGAAAAGCTATTAAGGACCACAGGTATTGTGCAATGAAATGTCTAAAGCTAGAGCTATTATTTTTTTCTTCTTTACTCCTCTACCTACAGTACTGAAGGATTTACAAAGCACTTTTCTCATGAGGTAGAAAGTGCTAGTATTATCTCCATTCTACAAATGAGGAAACAGAGACCCAAATTGAATGTTGTGTACAGAATCACACTGCTAATAAGAGTCTGTCAAGCCTTGAGAGAGTATGGCACAGTGATAAAAAATACAAGACTTGAAGCTAGATGATATAGGTTCAAATCATGGCTCTGTTACCTTCTTTTGCTGTGCTCTTAGACAAGTAACTTAATCTAGGTCTGTTACCCTATCTATTAAAACAAGGAAGCTGGACTAGATAACTCTCTAAGGTCCCAATCAGTTTAGCACTATGATGCTATCTATGACCTCTATTCTGTTGACTCTCAAGTTCAATGTTTTTCAATTTAATAAGTATTAATTGCCTACTATGTTCAATGTACAGTGCTAGATGCTAAGGAAATAAAGGGTTTTTTTTTAATCTTTTTTTTTTTAAAGAGGCAATCAGGGTTAAGTGACTTGCGCAGGGTCACACAGTTAGTAAGTGTCTAAATACAGATTAGAACTCAGATCCTCCTGACTCCAGGGCCAGTGCTGTATCCACTATACCACCTCACTGCCCCTGACATTAAGATTTTTTTAAAAGAGTCCCTACTCTCAAGGGGCTTACTATGTAGTGCTGCCTCTATTCTAAGTAATATCTCTCTAGAATAATAGTTTCCCCTATAATGGCATATTTGTTTTAGTGAAGGAATGAATGTACCTACAATTCCATTTAATGTAAGTAATTTTGAGTTCTAGTCAAGAAGCATTTATTAAGCCCTTACTATGTGCCAGGCACTGTGCTAAATGAGCGCTGGGGTCTAGTTCCTGTCCTACCATGAACCAAGTGTGGGACTTTGGATGAGTGATGGGCCTCAAGATTATCATTTGTAAAATAAGGGTGTCAAACTAGACCATCTCTAAATCTCCTTCCAGCTTTGACATAGTATACTTATCTCCATAAATGCTTTTACTTCACTGCTTTAAGATAGTGTTGCTTTGGACCATACTGAACTTAAAGGAGAGTTCCTACTAGACCTGTCTAGGAAGCCTTTCTCTGTGTGGAGACCTTTCTCGTAGGGTGCAAATTCTGTCTTTGCCAAAGGGGTTATATTTCTGTTACACCCTTCTTTGGCTAGCTAGTGTATGGCCTCTCCTGTTACTGCTCCCTTTTAAGCCTATTTACTGGTTCATTTTAGGCCAACAGGAACTCTAATCAGAGAACAGCTTTAATCTTTAGAGGCAAATAATCAGAAACAGAAAACTGAAAACAAACAAAAAAACACCTCAGCTCATAAAAACTCAGGATTTGGGGTGTTGAAAAACAAATCCTCTGGTATTCCAATAGGAGGGAGTTCCAGATTGCCTCATTAAAAGCAGGGTTCACGTCTTTCTAAATCCAGCACTTAGCACCATGCCTGGCACATAGGAGCTGCTTATTAAATGTGCTTTACTGTTTCTTTGTATTCTCAGCGCTTAATATAGTGCCTGGCACATAGTATGTGCTTGATAAATATTTATTGACTGACAATAAACCTCAGTAACATCCTCTGTGGTCTTCTTGTCCCTTGGGTTTTTATTCAGCATTGGGTAGTATTCTGCTTTCCTCAAAAGACAAGGTACACCCTATCAAAGAGACTCTTGACACTCGGAAACTAGTAATAATTCTGCTACTTATCTCCTGTGTGACAATGACCAAATAATTTCATCTGGGGAGTGGTGTTTTCTACCTATCACCGAGAAATTTTAAGAGGATTTAAGGAGGAGCATGTTCTAAGTTGCCCTATGTATACTCATACAAAATATTACTAAAGAGGAAGGAAAGCCCTTTGAAAGAACCTGCCTCCACAATAGAGCAGGGGAGTTCTGCAAGTATAGTGATAAGAATTTACTGAAATTCGTATTCTTTATAGTGAGGCTGTGTAGTCCATGTAAGTATCTAGCTTCAAACTAAGAGAAAGTCCTTTGTGTATATTCCTCTGGGAAAGGCAACAGGTCTCTACAAATGCCTAGGAGTCAGATGTGTGGGTGGCAGGGAGCAGAGGAAAATTTTCCATTCCTTTCTATTCCATATTCATGGGAAAGGGTTCATTCTTTCATTCAGGCACTGCTGTAACCATTATACTTCTAACCATAAGTGTCCCTGACAATGCAGCCCGAAAATATGAGACGGATCTTTTAGGTTTGTGGTGGTGGTGGTTTTTTTCCAATGACCCTGCTGGCCCTGATACCCGTTAAATGTTTCAAGAAATAACTATCGGAAGACCTGTAATATGCTGGCTATTTCCTTTAAGGAAGATTGATGGGGGGGGCATAAGCAATCTCAAAGGAACAAAAAGGGGAAGATGGGTTGCTGTCTGTATTTTCATGGGGAGGATCTTTGTGGATGAGATCACACATTCTTAAGTATATACCTTTTCCCAGCTGAGATAAAAAAAAAAAAATAAGTAGTGATGATAGGTATCAGATTAGAAATTAAAGAACCTTTCATATTGAACTTTCCTGGGTGAGCAGAAGCAAAAAAAATTTTTTTTCTTGAGAGCTTTATCTGGCTTAATACTGCTACCCATTATTTCTGACTTCCAAGGGAAATAAGTAAAACTGATCTACTTGAATTTTAATGTCAGAGCAACTACAGAAATGATATACTAACTATCATAGAAGAAACTCAATACTATGATTCATGTGACAATGGATAGGTAGTATGGAATGGTGGGAAAAGAACTGGACTTTGAGTCAAAAATCCTAGAATTTAGACATCCATGTCAGTTTCCTTATTTGTACAGTAGTAGGGATGATATTTGCATTACATTTACTTATGGGGTTGTTGTAGGGAAAACTGTAAAATCATGGACAAATTGTTTAACAGGTCACTCCCTATGTCACTCCCTAACTCAAAAAACTCCAGTAGCTCCCTATTACCTATAGGACCAAATATAAGCTTCTCTGTTTGGCATTTAAAGCTCTTCACAACCTGGCTTCCAAGCTGCTTTTATAAGCTTCTATTATACATTGCTTCTCATCATGTACCCTCTGATCCAATCAATCTGGTCTTCCTCCTATTCTTCAAACACAATACTCCATCTCCCTTTTCCTTTCCTTTGCATAGGCTGCATGTCCCCTATGCCTGGAATGCACCCACTTCTAACCTCTCCTCTTTGAATCTCTACTTCTCTTCTTTTAAAGTTCACTTCAAATGCCTGATTCCTTTAGCTTGTTAGTCCATCCTCCCAAATTATCTTGCACATATTTTACATATATTTATATATGCAAATATTTTCCTTCCCTACCCCCTTTTGAATATATGGCTCCTTGAAGATAAAGACTATTTAATTTTTTGTCTTTATGTCTTTAGCTCTTGATTGAATGATTTCTCAGTGCCCCAGGTAACTCTCTAAGAAATTAGTTCCAGGTGAATTGCTGATCTGCAGTGGAGGGAATTTCTATACTTCTCTAGGGAGTTTTCCCACATGGACCAAATCATAGGTCTAGGTCTTCATTTTCAAAACAAGAACATAAACAAAAAAAACCCTACATAGAATTATAAAGTATTAGAGTTGGTTAGCAATCTTAAAGGTCATTAAATCTAATCCATACCTGAAGCATGAATCACCTTTATATCATGCCCAGCAAAGACCATCTATAGCTTACGTTTAAAGATGTCTAGGGATGGGAAATTCATTACCTACTAAGGAGCCCATTTCATTACTACACAGTTCAAATTATTAAAAGGCTTTTCCACATATAAATTTGAGCTGTTATAATAGCAAGAAATAATTTTTAAGTTTTAAATGGTAACCAAATGAGTACTTCAGACATACTGGATACTCTAACAGATCAGTGATCTCATGTATTTGGATGATACCTCTAATTATGCAGGTTATGAATTTTGTTCACATAACAAATTCAGTTGTTTGAATTCAGTCAAAGGGCTGCACTTGAGGACCTAGAGGGCCACATGTGGCCTCAAGGCCGCAAGTTCCCCACCCCTGAGGCAAACTTTCAAATGGATATTATCTTCTCCAGGAGGCTTTGCAATATTCTGGTACTTGAAGCAACCAACACGATGCCAGGCACAAACACGAACATCTAGAAGATGATACCATCTATAGACAACCCCTCATGAATGAATGAAAGAAGCATTTATTAAGTGCTTACTATGCATCAGGCACTGTGCTAAGCACTGGGGATACAAATAAAAAAGCAAGACAATCCCTGCCCGCAAGAAACTTACATTTTAATATGGGAAGACAACACAAATAGAGGAGTAGTGGTCAGGGAGGAATCTGGGAATGCATAGGGATGGTGAATGGAGACAAAGGGCAACTCCCTAGCATATCCTTTCCCAGAGTGGTTATATTGATTTGATTACTGTACCCAGAACTAGAGGTGAAAAGCTGGGGTTAAGGGAAGTGGGAACATAGAACATGGGTGTGTGTGCACACAGTGTCATGGCATGAAAATGGTCAGAGAACAGCGTGCTGGGTCTGAGTCAGACTAGAGAATGCTTACCAATCAAGGATTTTGGGAGGGCTCAAGGCCAGGAGTTGAGCCTATGGCCTTGTAATTTTATGCCTTACCTGATACTAATGATCAGAGATCAGCAAACACATTTATTATATTGTCATAGTTTGTTTTTTTTTTTTTGGCTAGGCAATGGGGTTAAGTGACCTGCCCAGGGTCACACAGCAAGTGAGTATTTTGTGTCTGAGGCTGGATTTGAACTCAGGTGCTCCCGAGTCCAGGGCCGGTGCTCTATCCACTGTGCCACCTAGCTGCCCCCTATAGCTTTTAAATATATATTTTAAGTATATATATATTTAAGTATATATATAATATTAATAATAATAATATATAATATAAACACATATAAGGACTATATATATATAAGTATATATACAATTTTAAGTATATATTTGCTCCCTAGGTGGGAGGATGAGACAAAGTGAGCTCCATTCTTTGAGCATATGTAGTGTTCTGCATGTTGTATACCCATGTGGAGGTCTGGTGACCCTGTTTCTAGAAGTTCATGATGACATGGAATGGAGGGCCTTAGCCCTCCACTTCAGAGCATGGGAAAGTATGACTATATTTAGGTATTTTATGATTACATTTTAGTAATACATTATGACCCTTTCTACTAGAGGGTGAAGAAAAGGCCTTTTTGATTAGCTGCTGAGCCACAACTAAGTATGGATACAAAAGGCATTAATCAGTCATTTCAAGCTCTATTTGCCTGGTGGTGATCAAGTCCGTAAATGATATAAGCCTACAGGTGTGTGTGTGTGTGTGTGTGTGTGTGTGTGTGTGTGTGTGTGTGTGAAGATGAAATGGACTAGGCACTAGGCTATGATCTTCTGAGCTTTGAAAGGTCAAAAGAGCATGAGGAGCTCAGGACCTGTAGTCCATACCAGAATCAGCCAGGAGCTGAGCCTGGTGAGGAGTATAGTCCCAAGGACCAATCTGTGGGACTCAGCCTAGCAGCAGATTAACAGCAGCCAAGAAGCCATGTCCTACATACAGTAAGAGAGCAACTCATCCAGAAGCTATGCAGCATTCCAAACTGATCTTGCTGGGGCCAGTGCTTTGTTGCAATCTCTTTAAATCTGAGCCCAACATCCATGGGGACCAAGTTGGTAAAGGAGAGAGTGTGCCCCCAGTTTGGCGTGTGTATGTGTGTGTGTATTTCTCTCAGTAAATATTCCTTTGTAAAAAGCTAATTGAAGTTAATTGGTTAAATGATATTGGGGCATTAATTACTGGGTTAGTCAATTATATAGGAGAGGTACTAGCTGTAACAGGCAACTGCTACTGGGGAGAACACAACAGTATAGATAGCAATAAAAAGACAGTCCAAATCTACAGGGTTACCTCCAGGCCCCTGAGGGGGATATAGCCACCTGCCATCTTGGGGAACCAACCTCCTAGGGCACATGTAGGCTAGAAGAGCAAGTCTGGAATCTTTAAGTGCTATACATTCATGGAGATGAGTTTTTGAGAAGTCTTCATGATTGTGAGAGAGCTGGGATTAGAATCCAGTTATCCTACCACCCATTCCAGAGCTTGTTCTGTTAAATGATTCTGTTTTCATTATTAATAGAGTATATGAGGAGCCAAGAAGACCTGGATTCAAGTGCTGGCCCTGAAACATACTGTCTATGTGACCCTGGGCAAATCACTTAAATTCTCAACACCCTGCCACAGCTCTCTAAGAAGAAAAATTGCACAGTAAATGTTGGTCTACATTTGTAGAGGAAGTTTCCTCATGGGGAGTTCCAAATACCAATAAAATAACAGGTTAGGACCAAAACAAGGTGTTCATTTATTCCAAAAGCCATAAAATCCCAGAGTTCAAAGTGATCTTAGGAGGCATCTAACTCGTAGTCTCTTAATATCCCTAAAAACTTGACTATGTAACCTTTTCTTGATGACTCCCAGTGAATAGGAACTCACTACTGCCAGAGGCTGTCAATTCTACTTTTGGACAGCCCAAGTTCTTACGAAGTCTTTTCCTTGTGCTTAGCTGAAATCTGCCTCTGCAATTTCCATTAATTTCTGTTAATTCTCCCCTTGTGAGGCCGAATAGAACACATCTCATCCTTTCCCAACTTGATGACAACCCTTCACATTTTTTAATACAATGATCACATGTTCCTCCTCTTAGTCTTATTTTCTTTAAGCTTAATTTCCCTAGTTCCTTCAATGACATGGTTTTAGAGTCTCTCTACCATCTTGGATTCATATCTCTTGTCATATTCCAACTTATTACTATCCTTCCTAAAATAAGGCACCTAGAATTGTACACAATAATTTAGGCACAGATATAGTATAGCAAGAATATACCCTTCTTTGTTCTGAATACTATGATTGTATTGATTCATATTTGCATTAGTTTTTTAGGATGCCATGTCATACTGTAGACTTGTATTGAGCTTGCAATCCACTAATCCAGAGCCCTTATTATAGGATCCTTGGGTATTATATAGATCCTTATTACAGGATCATTGGATTTATAATTAAAAGAAACCTCAGAGATCATGAAGTCCAGCCCTCTACATGTACTACTTTACTGGCTATCTACTGTCTTGAGCTCTAAAAATTTGAGTCTCATTTTGATATTACAATTGTAACATTTTTTAAAAACTTCTATTTCATTAGTTCTGGGCCAGGTCTGACTCAGGCCAGTTTAGTGGTTCAGGCTTGGGAATGGAACACAATGAGACCATTTAACAACAGCAACAACAAAAAATTACTTAACAATAGCAAAGAGAAATATTCAGTAAGAATACAGCATTGAGTCAGTTGGGGGAAACTTTCCTGACTTA
Source organism: Vombatus ursinus (assembly GCF_900497805.2). Taxonomy (NCBI): domain Eukaryota; kingdom Metazoa; phylum Chordata; class Mammalia; order Diprotodontia; family Vombatidae; genus Vombatus; species Vombatus ursinus. The sequence continues at coordinate 30,825,610 of NW_020954572.1, read as the reverse complement.
CATTTGCTACAATGCTGTGCCTAGTCAGCAGGATGTGTCAAGGCTGAACAGCTCATGATTGCTTTTACACAATCAGAAAGCTAGTCCTTTTGAACAATTAAGTTTTGAAGACAGTTTCATTGACTCTAAGGGGAAAACTAGACTCGTCTGCATGGAATGATTGCTGCTCTTCCCATTCTATAGAGGTCATTCCATTCCATTCAAATTAAATAGGCATTTATTAAGCATCCACTGGGTGCTGTGCTAGGATGTGGGGAAGATAAAAAGCTTAAAGACAGTTCCTTCTTGGAGTCTTCATAAAGCTTTTCTGCCTCACAGCTGCTTCTGATGCTACCTCCTACAAATAAATATGCCACAGTTCTCTTTACCTCTCTAATGAACATTTATTTGGGTATCACCATGAGTGAATCATTTAATCTCTGAGTCTATTTTCTTATGTTTAAAATGGGGATAATGTGCACAGTACTTACCTAAAAGGGCTGTTGTAAGATAAATCGATTGATTCTCTAATTTCCATCTTCACCCACAAGTATTAGGTGACACAATGTAGAGTGCTGGGCCTGGAGTCAGAAAGATCAGAGTTTGAATCCTGCCTTAGACTCTATTAGTGAGTTAACTCTGGACAAGTCCCTTGACATCTTTGTGCTTCAATTTCCTCATTTGTAGATTGGGTATACTAATAGCACCTACCTCCCAGAGTTGTTGTGAGGATCAAATATGATAACATATGATATGTTTTACAAACCTTAAAGATGTAACATACAGGGCACATGCAAAACCAATTTACCATTACTTATGTTAACTAGTGCAATGTAATCACTAATAGGATTTATACTTCTCAATGCCAACAATCAAACTTTATTAATCAAATGCATACAAACATCAGTTAATATTTTCTATTAAGCAATACAAACATTAAGCCTACTAGGAACAAACTGCCAACCTAATTTTCCTAGAGTTAACCAGAAAGCATGCCTCATACTGGTAATCAATGACTAAGTTCCCTCTCCTCCCAGCCAGAAGCAGAGTTGATTCTCTCGGAAGTGGTTGCCTGGAAAATCAGCAAATCTGTCAATCAACACTGCACACAAAGGAATACTAACAGGGTTGATAGTTGTCAGCATATTTGAGTGAGGTGGGGATGGGCGTGGGGGAGGGACTGGGGGAGTGGGGGTGGTTAGAGACCCAAGGACAAACTGGAGGCTGAGGGTCTCTAATGGGTTTCTTATAGTTCTAGCTATGGGTGCTGGCTAGTTACACCCAAATTCTAATTGGTAAGTTAATGACCTAATTTGTTTACCAATTAATTTGACTGATGCTTGATGACATAAACTAAAGTTGATCGTTTACCAAATTTGTCATTGGTGGCAGTTATCTGGGGATCCCATATGTTTACTATTTGTTTATGAATACAAATAAGTTTTTTTTACTAACCTATACCACACAGATGCTTATCTTAATATTGAAAAACAAGTTATGAAAAACAAACATCAAAACATTGCACAAAAATAGTGGCCAAAAAGATAGAGTAATTTATTGCCAAGGTAGCAAACTTACTCTCACTACAAAAGGACTATATAAATGCTAGCTACAATTATGTGCTTTCAAAGTGCTTTACTCACAATAACTCTGTGAGGTAGAGATTGCAAGTAGTATTATTCCCATTCTATATATGAGGAAACTGAAGCCCACAGAAATTGTGCCTTACCCAGCATCAAATAACCAGGTTGTATCATATCTAGGATTTGAATTTAGCTCTCTCCTAACCCCCTAACTGGGGCAGCTAGGTGGTGAAAGTGGATGGGGCACTGGGCTTGGAATCAAGAAGACACATCTACCTGAATCCAAATCTGGCCTAACACACTTACTGGCTGTGTGACCCTAGGCAAGTCACTTAACCCTGTTGCCTCAGTTCCTTATCTGTAAAATGGGCTGAAGAAGGAAATAGCAAACCACTCCAGTATCTTGCCAAGAAAACAACTCAATGGGGCAGCTAGGTGGCGCAGTGGATAGAGTACCACCCCTGGAGTCAGTAGAACCTCAGTTCAAATTTGGCCTCAGACATGTTACTCACTAGCTGTGTGACCCTGGGCAAGTCACTTAACCCCAACTGCCTCACCAAAAAAAAAAACAAAAAAAGAAAACAACTCAATACTTCTCCTAATCTCAAATCTAGTATTCTTTTCACCAAATCTTTGTACTCCCATCTCCCTTTCCAAACTCTACTCTCTCTAAATATAATCTTAGCAGTAAACCTTTGCCCTTCAACTCTGCCTCACTGTTCCCCAACATATATAACATGTCCCCTGGTGACGAAGATCAGAGGTCTGTGTGAAGAACAGCATTCCCTTTAAATTATGTACTTAGAATTTACAAAATCTTAAATAATCCTTGCTCACCTTACAGGGCTATCTATGTAGTTTGACCTATGCTCCTGGCCATTTGCCAAATAGCTACTTCCTATAACAAGTGAGGTAGGTACAAAAAAAGGAATTTCTGTTGTGTGACCTAGGAATATTTGGAGGATGAAGGAGAGACATTTGTCTATTGCTCCTTTGACTTTTTCCTTTTTCAAAACTTCCTTTCACTGTTCTAAGGAAAAGTGTTTGGATTTAGTTAACTCCATGCTAGGATACAAACGATCCTTTCACTAGGACATATGCATTTTTCTTCTCTCTTTAATAAAATTATTTATCTTTTGTTTTTACAAAACCTGCATTTCACAATGTATCCCTCTTAATGCTCCAAGAGTCATCCCTTCTATAACAAAAAACAACAAAGAAAAAAGAAATAACTGTTCAGAAAAAGCAACCAAAGTGTCAGATAATTCTGATCTATGTAGTGTTCCACATCCACAGTCCCTCACCTAGCCAAAGAAGTGGGGAGGTAGAAAAATGCCTTCTCATATCTCACCTTTGGCCTAGTTGGTTTTTATAATTTCTCAATATAATTCAATGGACACCTCCATTTTCGAACAGGAATACTGTTGACCTGAGTGACTCTCTAATGTAAATTTATGTTTGTGTTGGAGGTGGAGCAAATACAGGAAGAAGCGAAGGAACTACTTATTGTCTTTTCCCTGACCAACTCAATCCTACCTATCCTTTTTTCCAGCTGAACTTCTCTGGGTCCTAATTTTCTGACCTCTAAAAGAAGGGAGTGAGCTTTAGATAACTCCCCAAGCTTCCTTCCAGTTCTATAGATATAATCCTGTGATTTCAGGCTTTGTTTCCTGGTCCGCTCCAACAGACCCTCAACCTCAAGAAGAGGTTTGTTCTCTTGTGTGTGTGTATGTGTTCTTGTTGTTGTTCATCCTTCATTTTCTTTTTTTAAATTAATTTATTTTGATTTATCAACAATCACTTCCATAAGCTTTTGAGTTTTAAATTTTTCTCCCCCTCTCTCCCCAAGACAGCAAGTAATCCGATAAAGGCTGTACATAAATACATTCCTATTAAAATATGTTTTCACATTAGTGATGTTGTAAGGAAGAATTAGAACTGATAGGAGAAACCACCAGAAAGAGGAAACAAAACACAACAGAAGAAAAAAAATAACAAATAGTATGCTTTAATCTGCATTCAAACTCCATGGTTCTTTCTTTGGATGTGGACAGCATTTTCCATCATGAGGACTTTGGAGATATCTTAGATCCTTGTATGGCTGAGAAGGGTTAAGTCTATCAATATTAGTCATCACACAATGTGGCTGTTACTGTGTACAACTTTCTCCAGGTTCTGCTCACTTCATTCACTTGTATGGTCTGATGGACCATACACGTCTTTCCAGGTATTTCTGAAGTCTGCCTGTTCATCATTTCTTATAGAACAATAGTATTATATTACATTTACATACCACAACTTGTTCAGCCATTCCCAATTGATGGGCATCCTCTCAATTTCCAATTCTTTGCCACCATTTGTATGATCTCTTTGGGATACAGCCCTAGAAGTGCTATTGCTGGGTCAAAGGGTATGTACATTTTTATAGCCCTTTGGGCATAGTTACAAATTGCTCTCCAAAATGGTTGGATCATTTCACAACTCCACCAACAATGCATTGGTGTCCCAATTTTTCCCATCTTCTCCAGCATTTATTATTTTCCTGTTTTGTCCTGTTGGCCAATCTGATAGGTGTGTGGTGGTACCTCAGAGTTGTTTTGATTTGCATTTCTCTAATCAATAGTGATTTAGAGCTTCTGGGATAAGAACTCACTCTTTGACAAAAACTGCTGGGAAAACTGGAAAAGAGTATGGCAGAAACTAGGCATAGACCAAAATCTCACACTGTATACCAAAATAAAGTCAAAATGGGTTCATGATTTAAAGGTTGATACTGTAAGCAAACTGGGAGAGCAAGGAATAGTTTACCTATCAGGTTTATGGAGAACAGAAGAACTCATGACCAAACAGGAGATAGAGAACATTACAAAATGCAAAATGGATCTTTGATTACATTAAATTGAAAAGTTTTTGCACAAAGCCAATGCAACCAAGATTAGAAGGAAAGTAGAGAATTGGGAAAGAATTTTTACAACCAGTCTCTCTGATAAGGGTCTTGTTTCTAAAATAGAGAATTAAGTCAAACTTATTAGAATACAAGTCATTCCCCAATTGATAAATGGTCAAAGGATATGAATAGGCAGTTCTCAGATGAAGAAATTAAAGCCATCTATAGGCTTGTTTTTTTATTGTAGGGATTCATAACCTGGGGTCCTGGCCAGCCAGTCAACAATAATAGTATTTATATAGCTTGGCGTTTTACAAATATCTCATTTGATCCTCATAGCTCTGGGAAGCAGGTGCTATTATTAGCCCTCATTTTACAGTTGAGGTAATTGAGGCAAACCGAGGTTAAGCAACTTGCTTAAGGACAACGGCTAGTCTCTGTGCACTGCGCCACCTAGCCGCCATTTATAGTAAGCACTTTCTAAGCAACTCTGTCAAGATCTGTGTTAAGTGCTGGGGACACAAAGAAAAGTTATCAAGAAGCTCACAGCCTAACTGGAGGAAACAGCTACGTACAAACCAAACCAAACAAACTCTCTCTGTCTGTCGATTAATCAGCAGAGGGAGCACTAGTATTAAGGGGGATTAGGGAAGACTTCTTGTAGACGGTGGTATTTTAGCTGGGACATGAATGAAGCCAGGGAGGCTAGGAGGCTGAGATGGGGAGTGGGGGTGGGGGGCATGCCAGGCATCCAGAACAGCCGGCGAAAATCCCCCCAGTCGGGAGACGGCGCTTCTAGAGGCAAGAGGCCAGTGTTGCTGTTTTGCTGAGAACCTGGGAGATAAGGTGTAACAAGATTGGAAAAAGAGGCTAAGAAAGACAGACTTTGACCTTGATTAAAAAAACAAACACGATGGTACTCTTATTTCAATGTAATTGGTTTTGTCTGTAATCCTGTGCATTTTATTTTACGCATTGGTAAAGATTATTCTGAGAAGGAAGCCACAGGCTTCAGCAGCCTCGCAAAAGGGACCAAGACATAAAAAGGGTAAAAGCCTCTCTGTTACCGGATGTAAAGCGCTCCGTGAACCTTACAGGGCTGTGTGTATGTAAGCTACGCTAAACTGGGAGCGCCAGGAGGCCTGCGCTGGGAGGACACGCCCCTGGTCCTCGACCAACGACCGCCTCCCTCCCGACCCCTGAGTACCGCGAACTCGGGGGCACCAGAACACCAGGACACCATCTTTACTTAATCCTTGAATCTTACTGCTAACAGAAACTGCCATTCCCGAGGCGCCGAAGCGTAAAAAGAAGCTCCGCTCTGGCCCGCCTCCCGTCCCACCCACAGGCCCTCCTGCACTACGTGACTCGCTCCCGCCGCTCGTCTTCCGGTACGATGGGAGGGAAAAAGGAAAAGAGGTCCTTTCCCCTTTTCCCCCACTTCTACTTCCGTCAGGTCAATCACAGGTCAATCTATTCTTTCCCCGCGCTGTTTGTTCTAGTAGCAGGACAACTTCCGGTGCAGGATGATGACATCAGTGAGCCGGCTGGCTGAGGCTGCCGGGACGCCGATAGGAGAGAGAGAGAGGCCGGTGCTTCCGGCGAGCCCACCCCCCGCCCCCAGGATGGTTGTCATGGCTGCCGTGCAGTGGGGTCTCGTCTCGGTCCTGCTGCTGTTGCTGCCCGCCTCTTCTCAGGGTTCGGAGGGGGCGGGGGCGGCCTCCGAGGGGCCGGGCGGGAGCGGGGGCGGTGTTGGGGAGCGCTTTAAAATCGAGGGGCGGGCGGTGGTGCCGGGAGTGAAGCCGCAGGACTGGATCGCCGGGGCCCGTGTGTTGGTGGACGGTGAGGAGCACGTCGGCTTTCTCAAGTGAGTGTCACGGCGGTGGGGAGGGGGACAGTGGGGGGCCAGGCCCCGAGCTGTGTCATGGCCGAGCCCCGTCCCGCAGCCCTCCCTAAGCGCTTGCGCCGTGCCAGGCGCTGCGCTAAGTGGGGTGGGGGGTCTCCAGGAGCTGAGCCGAACCCCTTGTCACAGGTAGGGGAAACCCCAAGGAGGGCGCGGGTGAAGCGGGCCTTCGGGCACAGCCTGACGGAAGCATCCCGAGGTGAGGCACACTAAGGGTTACCGCCTTTATCTGTCCTGTCCCCTAGGACAGGTATACTCGCCCCTGGGCTTAGCCAGTAGCGGATTAGTCCATATTTTTCACTCCATTCTCCCTCCCTTCTCCTGGTAAAACTGGCACCGTGTTAGGTTGGTCTGTATGCACAGGTCAACCTTAGATGCCACCTGCACTTCGTTTTTCTTAGGCTTTTTTAAATGGAGATTTTGCCTTCCATTCATGATATGCCTTCAAGCCCTCGTTGCAACTTTTCCATTTTCTCTGCTGAGAGATACTGAGCAAATGGGAATTATGAAGCTATTCCCAAGGGACATTTGTTGACTACACAGCTAGGCAGGCTAAGTACACTGCAGCAAAAATTAATGAGATCTCAAACCTCTAATCAAAACATCTTTTACTAGGAGCTGGGGGATGAGGGTTGGGAATGAATTGGCCTTTTTTCCACTTTTGAAACCGCAAGGGAAATTTACAGTAAAACCTGTCTCCTTGATTCTGGTCTTCTGAGTTTCTTCGATTTTATTTCACGGTTTTCCTTTTGTAGTGTTGGGATTTGAGGTCAAATCAGGAGGCTGCCTAAGATAATGGTAAATGAATGGCATGAGTACTCCTGTCAGATTTCTTAGTGCTCTGGTGCTTCAGTATCTTGCTTTTCCAGTATCATGAGGCAAGAAGGTAAAAAATAGATGTTTATGTCTCCTACTAAAAAAAAGAAAATACATAAGGTGAGAAAATTGGAAAACAAAATCTTCTGTAGAATTGCCTTTTTTTTTTTTAAACAGGCATGTAGTATAATATGAACAAAAAGGAGAAAAAAATCCTTATGCAGTGGAAAGCTAGCTCAGGAGTCAGCACCTGGATTCATATCCCTCCTTTGAGCTCTTCTGACTGTGTGACCTTTGGCAAATCACTTAACTTCCCTGGGCCCTAGTTTCCTCTTCTGGAAAATGAGAGCATTGCTAGAAGGCTTCTGAGTTGCCTTCCAGCTCTATTACTGTGGTCCTATGACCCTTTAACTAGACTTCAAAATATCTAGTTTTTGGCTGCTTTTCTCAGTGGATTTGACAACTCATTATTCTGCTGGAAGTCTGAAAGTGCCATTTTTTTTCCAGGATTAATTATAATTAGTAATTATTAGGTCAGGTTCTGGTGTAAGGTGCATTCTGACCTGGCCCAGGTGAGCCACCACCTAAGTGCCAACTGTCAGTGCTTTTTACAGGCTGTCACACATGTGTAGAAGCTGATTTTTTTTCTGACACATTTCTTTTCTATGCTCTGTACTTAAAAAGTAGGAAATAAATATAGGTGTTACTACTACTAGAGTTCTGTTTTGTTTTTTTAACCAGTTCATCATTAAATTTTTCCTCTCCTAGCAGAATCACCTTTGGCAGAGAGATTTGTTTCCTGTAGTACTTGATGGTTCTAATTTTCTTCTATTGTATTAATTTGCAGTTATTCTCCAGCTCTCTGCTAGATAGGTTAAACCTGAGAGAAATGTTTAAGAATGGGTGAAACTACTAGTATTCTGTTTTGATGTTTAGTTTGAAGTAGCAAGGAGAATACTTGTCCTGCCACTTATCAATGGATACTTTAGATATAGTTCATGCAAATATAGTATATGCAAATTGTTAAAATGTCAAATTTAATATGTAGTGATTAATCATATCCTAATACTTGGAGTCAATAAATATAGGCTGTATTTATTTTTTCAGCTCATAAAAACTTCCCCCCAATAGCTTTTTTTTAAATCCAGTTTTTATCATTTTTTGTTATTTTAAGATGAGTTCCATTCATCTTGTTATATTTAATTCACATCTGATTTTATATAGTTAACTACTGAACGTGTCCATTAATTATTTGACCTTTATATTTGTATAATGCTTTTTAGGTTTCTAAATACTTTTATCACACCATTTGAACCTTGAAACAACTCTATGAGGTAGGCAGAATGTATACTTTGTCCCCATTTTACAAATGAGAGAACTGAAGCTTAGAGTATTAAGTGATTTTCTCAAGGTCGGTCACTTAGCAAAGACATGGAGCTGAAACTAGAACTCAAATCTTAAGACTCCTTCCTGATCCAGCATTCATTTTACTATAACATGCTAAACACCACACAGGTCTAGTCTTCTGGAAGTTATGGATTTGAGAATATGAGGGCTAGTATGTGACAACAAGAGTTTTCTTGGTGCCCCTTGCTCTACAGAATAGGACTGTATCATTGCTTCTTTGGTAGATCCTCTCACTTCCCAGCTGCCAGAAGAAACAGGGCTGGTTTTCCCCTCTCTGCTGTATTTGGCTGTACTTCAGGGAATTCAACTTATTTTCGGGCCATGGCCCTCCTCTCTTTGACAAGATTCCCAGCTGCCACAGTGGCCCAAATCATTGGAATTATTTGTGATTTTCAGTTACCTATCCAGTAGAACAGATAACCATAGTTAACCAATCCCTTTCATGTGATAGGCATTTACAAAGTCCTTTCTGATACTTATCCTCCTGAGAAGTAGATGATATTATTTATTCTTATTTTGTAACTGGAGAAACTTGAATGGTTGAGCAGGTATGTTACTTGTTTTTGTCAGTTCATTTTGGTATGAGTTTTGAAATAGCTTTGAGATAGAAATTTTTTAAATGTTTCTGAGTTCAAGTAGAGAATAAGTTATTGAATAAAAGTAATTGAAGATGATTTTTATTTTTCCAGGACAGATGGAAGTTTTGTGGTTCATGACATACCTTCTGGTTCTTATGTTGTAGAAGTTATATCCCCAGCTTATAGGTTTGACCCTGTTCGGGTGGATATCACTTCAAAAGGAAAAATGAGGTGAGATTTCCTGGTATTATTTCTTCTAAGGGCTTTTGAACATTTCATTATATCCTTATAGGTTTTTATTAAGATCCATGCAATGTTCCCCATTCCTACTCTAGATTTTTGAAAACAAAAAAACCATGAAATTATAAAGTTGAACTATCTTCTATTTTGGTTTAAACTGAATTTTTGTGTGTGTATGTGTGTGTTCAAGTGTTATTTATCAGGTTAAAAAGCAGGGAAGATCTGAAGTTACTCAAAACTTATTTGTTGAACTTTTAGTTAGAATGTCGTTATTTCCTTTACACCTTCAATAACCACCTTTCTTTTTTAATCGTATGTTAATTTACTCCTTATTGTTGTGATGTTATTTGTTAAAATTGAAAATAAAAGATATACTTATTTGTACTTTGAAAATAATTATCAGCTGTTTGCAAGGGGCAAATACTACCAATGCCCATAGTGAGTATTTAATGTTTTGTTGCCTTAGAGATTACTCCAGCCCTTCCCTTAATCTGGACTATTTAATTGATGACAGAAATTTAAAGTTTCTGGGATAAGCTGGAAACCCTCACACAGTTAATTACCCAGCATTTTAAAAATAGATCTTAATTAGGGAACAAAAATAGGAGAAAGAAAAGTGTGATGGCTGAAGTGAGTAATACAGTGTTCCTAGGTATTGGACCTTGTTTGTAAGTTTAGGCTTTTGGTTTTCTTTGGTTTCACTTCTCTGACTAGCTGATTGTCTCATTTCTGACCAATAAACATATGGACAAGTTTCTAAATAACAGTATCTTATCTGAGAAGCAGCATAGTGTTGTGCACAGAAAACCTGCCTTAGGGTAAGAAAGACCTTGGTTCCAGCTGTGACTTTGGCACTTACTGACTGTGTCACGTTGGGCAAAAATCTCAGTTTTCTGACTGAAAAATCATTTGACTTCTCTGTCTCAGGCAACTCTTTAAGTTGCAAAATAGTTAAATATCTGCATTAATAAAGTAAGTATTCCAGCTGGAAGCTCCTTATCCTAATTAAATCATAAGTCTGGTCCAAAACAAAAAAGTTTTAACCGTTTTTGAGCTGCAATGCCGCATTAGTTTTTTATTGATGTATTTTTGGCACATCCCTTCCCAATAAATAACCTCCAGAACCTTACCATTTAAAAAAGACAGCTAAACAAAATAATCTAATATAGTTATTGTAGCTGACAGCACATGTAACTTTCCATTTTATACTTTATTGTTTCTTTTTAATAATTTTATTTTAATATTATCAGCATAAGGGTCTCTGAGTGGAGGAACTTCCTCTGCCATTGCAGATTGGCATGTGTTCGCCAGCTTATAGTATTAAATAGTTAATTTGGGCACTGAGAAAGTCGTGCTGTTTCTAGTGGGAAATGAAGGGTATGATTTCCATTTGGAACCAATTTTGTCCATTATATTTGGCCGTAGTTTAATTACCTCTGTCTTCATTTACATTTACTTCATTACTATGTAATGTAGCAATTGTGTATATTCTTTTGATTCTGATTTCTTTGTTCTGCATGAATTTGTTCGAATCTTACCATGGTTCTCTGAATTCATATTCGTTGTTCTTTACAGCACAGTGTATCTCATCGTACTTATATTATGTGTCAATATGTTAGTTACTTCCCAGTTGTTGAGCACATAATTTGTTTCCAGTTTTTTGGTATCAATCACAGATAGACAAAATTACTTTTTCTTTAAATATAAAGTACAGAGGCTGAAGAAAAAACTTTATGTACTGCTACTATACTTACCTGAATATTTTAGTATGATGTGAAATATTCTTAATACCATGTCTTTCAAAATAACTACATTGGTGATTTTAAGGGATTTTATCTATTTGAGAATTTGAAGAATGCTTCTTGAATTCTGAGGTTAGTAGTTGCACTGTTATTTCTGTCCTTGGACCTTGTTCTGGTGTTTAAGTGCCTTAATAAAAACCTTTAATTTTAGTGAAACATTAGTCCTTGGTAATGAGAGGAAAATTCCTGTAAGATGATATTTATTCCAGCCATTTCAAGGTAGACTCTTCTCTGGTAACAGGTTAGAAAATGTTGGGACTAATAATATGTTTATATCAGTAGTTTCAAGAGGCATCTAGAGGTTTTGGGGATAGATAAAGGGAGAGATGTCAAGTTTAAATTGAAAATGGAAGAGAAATCAGATTATGAATGGAGAAAGGAGGCGAAAGCAAGGACAGTCAGAAAAAAGATATTTGGAAAAGGTGACCAAATGTTCAGATTTTGAGTGGCCTGCATCTAGAAGAAACTGTTCTTATAAATTATCTAGGTGGACTCTAAAAGGTGCTACATGTAGCTACAGAAAAACTAAATTATATTAGTTGGTTTTTTAAAAAATTTCCATATTGAAGCTAAGTTTGTTCGGACTACTTCACTTTGCCTGTAGCTTGTGACCTTTCCTAGTAATTGGAGTTGTCCTGGGAACATATTATCTTATAGTTCCTCAAGCTTTAAAGAAGCTTTTGCAGCAGAAGCGTTTGAAGCCAAAGGATTCCCACCTTTGGTTGTCATTTCCTTGTGTTTTTTCCTCTTGGAGCAGATACTATGGTTATGTCATGGAAATCAGGTCTGAGGATAGCAGCTTCTACAAGGTCAACCCGTACTCATGTGAAATACTCATAACCAAAAAATCCTAACCTATAAACTCCTGTCAAATATTACTATCATAGCTTTTGCAAAACAAATCAGATTTAAATTTTTCAGCCATAGTTGATCTACAGCAAGGACATCTTTTAAAAATAATCTTATTGTTGCACCATTCTATGAGATTTCTTGATCAACGAAGTTAATTATATCCTCATTAGCAAAGCAGCCTTTACATGGATTGTTAGTTTTAGAGTATGGATTCTGTGGCTGTTGATTATTTTATCAAATATTGGCTAAAATGAAGGCTTATTGGTTGAGGCTTAGAAATCTTTTAGACTTTTTTTTATGTGTGTACATAATGGTATTTGTGTTAACAGTATTTTACCATGTCATTCGCTGCCTGTATTTTATGGTTCCATCACTGTGATAAATCTGAGGGGTTAAGCATATAGAAATGATTATATATTGTGTTGATTTGCATTAGAGTAAATGTTAACATATGCTTGAAATTTTGTTTACAAATGATGGCATCTGGGTAGAAATAAATAAACTTAATTTTCCCATTCCTGAATGTTCTTTCTTGGATTTTAAAGCTTTTTTGTAATATTGCATTGAAGATCAGGTACATCTATGATCTTACATGATGAGATAAATTACCTATGGTACTAAAATATTAAATATAAATATGGAATTATAAAACTTTAGAATTGGAAGGAACCCGAGAGATTTAGTTCAGTTTCTACATTTTATGTATGAGAAAAAGGTCCAAAAAGTTTAAATGACTTGCCAAGGGTACATAACTACTTACACTGTGGATTGTAAGCATTTGAAGAGACCCTAAAGTCCATGGAGAAAAAAACGTTACATTTTAAGATGAGGAATTTGAACACCAAAAATATGCTATAACTCACCTAAGATCACAAAGCTAATTAATTACGATTGAGACCAAAATCTATGTCTCCTAACTTGTTCCATTGTTCTTTACAATGTATGCTGAATGATTTGGTACTTTTAAAAAAGGTTGCTTTAATACAGATTTTAAAAATCAGAAGTGTGGGTGTGAAAACACTTGCAAAGAGTTTACTATATAAATGTAAGGCATTATTAATATCAATGCTTTTTGAACTAGTGATATTTTTGTAGAATTATTCAGTTGTTTCTTATTGTTGTTGTTTCACCAGAGCAAGATATGTTAATTACATTAAGACATCAGAAGTGGTCAGGTTACCCTATCCTCTTCAGATGAAATCTTCTGGTCCACCTTCCTACTTTATAAAAAGGGAGTCCTGGGGTTGGACGGATTTTCTGATGAATCCAATGGTATGTATTATGACAAAACTGAAACATCTTTATTAATTCTGAGCTAGTTTTTAGGTTACAATTTTCAGAAGTGAATGTTTCTCAGCAATCAGTTAGATAGACAACCAAGGTTAAATTTTTTGGAAGTAAGAGATGATTTCAAAGAGTGTTGACTGAGGAAAAACAGTGAGTTGGGGATGAGAAGTGAAAAGATTATGTTGAGAATTACTTTGCATGAAAAGTGGCATAGTGGTTGGAAATATGCTTGTTTTTGTAGAAGCTTAAGAGTTGGAAAGGGACCTTAGAGATAGGCTAGGCCAACCTTCTACACCATTCAGGAATCCCTTCTACAGCATTCCTGGCAGGTGGTCATCCGGCCTCTGATTGAATACTGCCAGTGAGGGGGAGCACACTGCTTCACAAGGCAATCTGTAACATTGTAAGAGAGCTCTGATTGTTAGTTTTTCATCTCACCAAACAGAAATCAGCTACCCTGTAACTCCTACCCTAGTTCTGCTTTTTCACATGACAGCATTCCACAATTTGAAGAGAGCTATCATCTTTCTCTTTAGTTGACTCTTTTCCAGGCCAAACTTCCTCAGTCATTTCTTCAGTCATTTTTTTCATACAGCACAGTTTCCTGATCCTTTATTATCCTGGTCACCTTCCTCTTCAGTTTTTGTCAGTGTCCTTCTTAAAATGTAGCAACAAAAATAAGACAGAAATACTCTGTGTGGTCTGATAAGCATATGGTGAAATTGGACCTATTTTGTGATACGATAGTATACTTTTATTAATTCAGCAAAAATTGCATCAGCTTTTCTCAGTTGAGGCCATCTCCAGTTGTCCTGATCTATATCTGGCCAGTGGATCCAGATGGCTTTGGAGGAGAAAGTGAGGCTGGTAACTTTGCACAGTCTTCCCTCACTTAAATCCAATTCACTTGTGTGTCATGGCATCACCTCCCTGATGTCGTGGTCCTCTTCGAGAATGAAGGACAAACAGCAGCAGCTTTTTTAGCAGCTGGATTGTACTGTTGGCTCATATTGAGCTTGTAGTCAACCAGACTCATGTCTTTTTTACATAAACTGTTGCCAGGTCAAATGTCCCTCATCCTGTACATAGGATCATAGATTTAGAGGCCATCTAGACTAACTCTCTCATTTTATGGATGAAGCACAAAGATCCAGAGAAGATAAATGACTAGCTAGTAACTGGAACAGAATTTGAACCCACCCCAGGTCTTTCTGACTGCAAGTCCAGCAATCTCTCCAGTACACTTTGTTGCCTTCTTATACATGTTGCTTATATATATATATATATATACACACACACATGTATATATATACATACATTATATATGTGTGTGTGAGTGTGTGTGTATACATATATATATGTATACACACACAGCAGTGCAAAGTTGGACTAGATGAGTTCAAAGGTCATTTCTAACTCTTAAGATGCTATGATTTTACATTTATCTCTGCCAAATTCATCTCACTGATTTTTTTTTTTATCCATCATTTAAGGGTTCAAGATAATTTTGATTATTGACTGTCTTATATGTAGTTTGAGGTATCCCTCTCAATTTTGTATCACTTGCAGATTTGATAAGCCTCTTTCTAAAGACCTTCTAATAAGAGGTAACCCGCTACTTCCATGAGGAACCCGTGTCCATACTTGGGACCAAACATAATAAATCTGGTCAGTCTTCTCCATAACAGCCTTTCACATACTTGGAGACTGTCATCATCTCCCTTGGCTTCCCACCTCTCCCCTGCCCCTTGGCTTTCCTCTGGGCTAACTGTTCTCATCTGCTTCAACGGATCCTGTGGTTTCCTCATTGCCCAGTCACTCTCTTATGTGGGAACTCCAGCTAGTCTCTGCCCTTCTTTAAATGTGACATCGAACACTGAGCGTGGTAGTCCAGATGTATGGAGTCATGGACAAAATAGAGCATAACCATTACTTACCTTATTTTGGGTGCTGTAGGATGTAGGATCAAGATGAGGGACACATGGGTGTGTTTGTGGGCAGTAAGGAATGAGCCAGTAGAGAGGGATAGATTGAAAATAAATGAGAGAGGTGTGGGCAAAACACAGAATCTTAGAGGCATTCCAAATTGCCATCAAGCCATTAACTCTTTTGGCCTTGCCATCCAACCGTTTCTAAGTCTATCATGTGTAACCAGCCTGCATTTTTCTATCTTGTGCACAGTGATAGCTTGAGTATTTTACTCAAATGCAGTGTTTCAATCTATGACTAGAGTGTTCTTTGAGCAGTCCACCTAAAAATGAAACAAAGTTAATGTGACATAACCTGCATTTTTTTTTGTAAATAAGTTTTATTGATATCTTTTGTTTTTACATCACAGTAATTTCTACATTGATTGTCCCCCTCCAATTAAACTCTCCCTCTTCTAACAAGAAAAATAGTTAAACAAAAAACTTGTACATTGACTACATATGACAGTGTGTGCAGTGTTTTCTTTTGTAATCCTCTGAATCCTGAGAGGAAAGATGTATTTTTTGTTCTCCAGAATTTTTATTGATATTTCAGTTACTCAGCTTGGTTTCCTCTAGTAATCTTTTCATGTACATTGTTATAGTCTTTGTTTTCTTGGTTCTGTTTATTTTATTTAATCTGTTTCAGTTCATAGAAATTTCTCCATGTTTCTCTGAATTTCATATATTTGCCATTTCTTACTCCACAATATTCCGTTACCATATTCATATACCATATGACTTCTATAGCCTTTCCTCAATCAACAGACCAACATTTTCTTTCCGTTTCTTTGTTATCATAAAAAGTACTTACTATAAATATTTTTATATATCCTGGACCTTTCTGTTTTGTCAGGTCTTTGGGCATATATGCCTCATGGTGAATTACTTGGTCAGAAAGCATCATGACTTGCTCTTTGCTTACTTTTTTCCTACATATATCTTAATATTTTCTTTAATAATAACCTTCTAGAATTTTGCTAAGAATTTAAATTAAGCTCATAGGCCTATGGTTTGCTTTCTCCCCATTCTTCTCTTTTGGGGAAAATGGGACAACATTGCTCCTTCCCTGTACTATAGCACATCTCACTGACAGGGGTTATCCTACTTATTGATGTTCTTTCAGCATCCTATAATGTAAGTTATTTTAAACCTTGGTGATTTGAATTCATTGAGGGCAGCTAGTTGCTCTCCAACTCCTTAATTATCTTGGATTTTTCCTCCCTGCAAACATTTTTGTTCCTTTCCAGTCCAAAGATCATCCTGAAAGAGAAAACAGAAGGAAAATCAGTTTGCATTTTCAGGGTGGATCATTATCATCATCTGTCTGCCTTGAATCATCCATTCTTTTAATTTCCTTTTGCCCCTCAAATAGTGAATAAACTTTTATTGTTGTCCTTGACATTGCATTCATTGCCACTCGAAGTTCATTTTTGGCTTTAAAGAATAGCTTCTAACTGCTGTTCTTATAGCAACATGCTACTCTTTGTATTCAGTATTAGTTACTTGTTCTTGCCTCTGTCTTCTGTGCATATCTTTTTAAAAATTTAGGTGGTGAAGCACTTGTGCAGCCACAACAGTTTTGGTTTTTTTGTGTGTTTTTAAAGCAGCTGCTTCTCTTTGTTTGCAGATTATTTTGTCTTGTGTGCCAGAATTTCAGTCTTGGGTTTCCTGTCCCTCTTGGGTCAGCCAGTTTTTTCTGTAAAATATTAAGCCACTGAATCTTGTTTGCTGTTTCTCTGAACTCATTTTGAATCTGCTCCTCTGAAATCTAGTATGCACATCCAACCCATATCTGGCTTTCTTCTCCTTTATATGTACTCTACAAAAAACTGTTCCCCTCCCTAAGTACACAGCATTTCTGCTTTAGTAATTAGTTCTTTCTTGTTAGAATTAGTCTCAGAATGGCAGTTCCCTTTATTTCTTCCTCCATAGGCTCATTCTCCCCTTAGTTGCTCTTTCATTTTTTATGAAGTGATATTGCTTGAAAAGTTTTATCTTTCTCATTGTACTTTCTTAGTCTGTGTTCATTAGATAACTTCCTTATTTAGCCACTCTTAGTTCTTTGGGTTTCTCCAATGTTTATTTTTTATTGGGATCATTTGCAAAGGTTTAATTAGAGTTCCCTGTCCCTCTTTAGTGTTTTTACACATAGGATTATAAATATTTTTTTTTCTCTGAACTTATTGAGTTTAGGGTACATGTCCAGCCTGTACTCAACATTTCATTCCTTTAATATTTTAAGTGTCAGGTATAGCCACTTTCCCCCAAGTTTCCATTAATTCCATGTCATCACTATGTTTTGCTTTTGTTGGAATTAAATCCTGAATAAAAATTCCTTGATGCTTTCTCCATTTTGTAAATTGGAATTTCTAGCAAGTTAAGAATTTTTTACATAGCATTTTAGATCTGGAGAGGTAACTAAGTGATCATATAGTACAGTCCTTTCATTTTACGGATGAGGAAGCTGAGGCCCTGTGAGTTGACCATGGTCACATAGCAAGTTACTGGTACATCCCAGACTAGACTCTGATTCTTTATATGACATCATGTTGCCTACAACCACTTTTTTTTTTAAAGCAGTATGAAACCAGTTACCAGGGTAGTTAAGGTTCCTCATCACAAGTAGATTGTCATTGCACCAGTTTTGCTTATCTTTTAATTTATATCCTAAGTATCTTTAATTTTATGAGGTTGTATATATTTCCCTTTCTCTCAGTGACACTAAATATCAAAACAAATCCAATGATGATGATTTTGGGGAAAGTCTTACTACATTTCAGAATATAACAAATTTAATTTTTTTGTTTTTATTTAAAACTTTTTGTTCTTTCAGTTTGCATAGAAAAAAGCACATTTACAAACTTTATTGAGTTATGGAATAGAATGAACTTGGAATTATATGTGTTGTAAAAGCAATCAGTTAAACATTAAGGCAGTCTGCTGTAGTTAGCTTTCTATTTTGGGACCATTCAGACACATCCCATGTGACTTATTACCTCTCTGTGGAACAGCCCTATGGGCCGGAGCTTTCTGTGTTCACTGAGCTGAGAGATTAAATCTAAGGTAGAGATAGCAGGTAGTGCTAATGATGAAGGGTTATTTCATAAGTTGTTCATTTTAATAACCTTCTTAGAGTGTTTGTGTAAGTAGAGTGTTGTCAAGTTTTCAGAGGAATGACCAAATAAATCCTAAGTGCTATTTGTTAACTTGGAACACAATAACAGGATATTGAAGCAGTAAAGTTGGGGTTTGGAAAATTAATTTCTAAGAGTCTCTGACATTGCATTAGTTCCCATAGGTCATAGATAAAATGGAAAGTACTCCTCTGTCAATATCATAGTCCATATCTTTACTCTTTCCACTGATCCATCCTCTTTTCCTGCCCCTTCACCCATTAGCAGATTTCAGGAGCCACTATATTGTAGGTTTTTCTTCTGTAGAGAAAATATTATTATCTGAGCCACCTTAATGAATTAGTCCATGTTTAATAGCATGCGCCATAATAAATTGATTTGTTTGTTTGTTTTAGGCAGTTAGGGTTAAGTGACTTGCCCAGGGTCACACAGCTAGTAAGTGTCAAGTGTTTGGTCTGAGGTCACATTTGAACTCAGTTCCTCCTGACTTCAGGGCTGGTGCTCTATCCACTGCGCCACCTAGCTGCCCCCACCATAATAAATTGAAATGGCCTTGCTATTAGTAAACAGAATTCTACTCTCTTTAGATCTAATACTACACTCAGCAACCCAGCTCACCTTTATACAAAGTGGAGAATTTGATTCATCAAATACTTTTTGCTATCACGTGAAGAATACTATGTTAGTACTAGGAAAGGTACAGAGATGAATAAAACAGTTCCTGGTGGGCATGGTGGTGCCCAGGTATTCTGCTACTGGGGGTTGCTGAGGCTGGTGGGTCACTTGAGTTTGGGAGTTCTGAGCTACAGTAGGACTAAAGTAGATCAGGTGTCCATGAGTCTGTCGCCGATATAATGAGTTTTGAGGAGTAGAGAATCATAAGGCTGCCAGAGGAGGAATGGAAAAATGAAGCAGGTTACAGCTTCTGTGCCAGCAAGTATTGAGATCCAGCCTGGGCTGTTGTGTAGTTGTAGTAGTAATGGCAGCAGTAGCAGTAGAAGAATAGCTGACATCAACATAGCCCTTTAGAGTTTTTGAAACATTGTACTTAACATTAACTCATTTGACCCTCACAATAACCCTATGAGGTATATACATGTGCCATAGGGGGACAAATAAATATGATATGAATTAAAATTTTACAAATGATGTAAGGTGAGGGATTCCACGTTGGGGAATTAGTGAGAGCTCCATGGTGCAGGCCTTTGCATTGGAGAGGAATAGTTAGGATGCCAAGCAAATAATATAAAATAGCCGGGTAGGAGTACAGTGATGTGTACAGTGATCAGGGGCCAGAAAGAAAAAATTAGAAGGGTCCATTGGAGGGAAAGTATGTATCCAGCAATGTCTTGCTTTCTTCCCCCATTATTTTCCATACCTTTAATTTGACGTCATAGGTAGAATAAATTGGAGAACTTGGGAGTATGGGCAGAGCCAGGGCCAAGCTCCCATGGATATTCTTTTGCTCTCAAGACTGTACTAGTGATTTCTACCTCTGTTTTTATTTGATATTATTTCAAGAAATGTCATAAAATTCTTAAAATTATTTTGAATAATCTAATAATTGCTGATGTTCATATTTTGTCTTAAACTTTAAAGCACATTACATATGTTATCTCATTTGATTGTGAAGTAGCTTCATAAGGTGGACCTCCATTTTACAGATGAGAAACCTGAAGCTCACAGAGGTTTAAGTGACTTGCAATAGTCAGGATATCTAGTATATCTCAAGGGTAATATTTGAACCCCAGTTTTCTCACTCCCATGTCTAATGATTTTCTACTATAACATGTTCCCACTAACATATAGGACTATTAGGAGGCAAAGTGTTCCCAACAATCTAAACACAAATTATTGACTAAAAGATTGTAGTCATCGCTCTACGACATGAGGCACCCACATATCAGTTACCAAATGTCAAAAGATATACTTTGTTATATCAGCAAAGGTATTTGGAAAAGTGCCTTGGAAAGAAATTTAATAATTATCCAAGTCAATTAGTTTTTGTCTTGAAAATAATCTTCTGAGAGGTTGTGGGCTGCTGGTTTTATTCTGTACATTTATGCTGTTTTGATTCCTATGTTACTTTATACATATAATTGTTAAGTTGCTTCAGTTAGAAGAATTTTATGAATTCTTTTTTTAATCTTCTCCAGGTTATGATGATGGTACTTCCATTACTGATATTTGTGCTTCTGCCGAAAGTTGTCAACACAAGTGATCCTGACATGAGACGGGTAAGGAAATTGCTCAGTTGAAACTCTTTGACTGTGTCCATTTATTCACATTTAGACCGCCAAAAAAGGATATTGGGTTTTTACTTCATCCTTACCTGCTCACAAATTAGCCTGACCTGTAGACCAGGCTTATACATTATTGTGTTCTTGGCAGGCAGGTAAAAAGGAACCAGAAAAGGAGAGTTAGAGATAGGAAGAAAACCAGGAAACTGTGATTGATCAGTTAGCAAATTTTAACTGCTTTCTGTGGGCCAGGTGTTGTGCTGGGACTGGGGATATAGATACAGAAAATAAAACATTTCTTACTCTCAAGGAGCTTACATTGTCAGATGACAACATGTGCATATATGAACCAGATACTTAAATTCAAGGTAGTTAGGGTCAGGGATGTCAGTAGTAATTGGGGAATCAGGAAAGGCTTCATGTAGAATGTGGTGTTTGTGCTATGTCTTGAAGAAAAAAAAGGGGTTCTGTGAGTCAGAGTTGCATTCCAGGCATGGGAGATAGCCAGTGCAAAGTCATGGAGAGGGAGAATTGAGTGCTATGTTTGAGGGTCGAAGAGCAGGCCAATTCAGCTAGACTTTTAGAGTACAGGAAGAGAAGTAATTATATAATGAGCCTGGAAAGATAGGTTGATGACCCGGTTGTAAAGGACTTTAAAAGCCAAAGAAAGTATGGTTATATTCATGTCATGAAAATCATGAGGAGGGAAGGGTAGTCATCAGTGTCAAGTGCTTGTGGAGAGGTCAGGGAAGTTGAGAACTGAGAACATGTTCATTGGTTTTTGGTGATTAAAAGGTTATTGGTGACCTTTTGAAGAGGCCATTTTCAGTATAGTACTGGAGGTGGAAGATAAGACTGGGGTAGGGATGGAGTGATGGAAAAGTGGAGATGTGGTAATGATACCAATTCACAGGGTTGTTGTGGGAACATTAAAGTGCCATCCACCTAAGAGGCTGCCCTGGATAGAGAAGAACTGAGTTCATATCCTCTCCCATATGCTTCCTTGCCCTTCGGTGAGCCGTCTGATCTCCATCAGCCTTAGTTTCCTCATGTATAAAAGTGAAGATAATAGCATTTACTTTACTGTGATGTGAGGAACACATACGAGGAGTGCTCTGCAAACCTTAAAGCATTATATAAATGGTAACTCTTGTGTAAATGTGAGCTGTAGTGGTTGTTAGTCCAGATAAGGCTGTAGGGGCAGACAGGTAAAACAAGAAGCAAGCAGCCATTTGCTTCTTGATATTTTAAGAGCTGGTGCTTCTGTCTTCTTATATATTCACACTGTCTTGTTTTTTAGTTTTCAGTCAGGTCTTTCTTCCCTCATCGGTATGATGCTTAATAGAAAAGGAAGAGATGCCATTTAACTGGAAGCTGCAAGTTAAAAGCAGACTCCTCTGTGGTCTGGGGAGTACCTCAGAGCTTTTTTTTTGAAGTACCCTTTGCTTTGGGGGCAGAGAGTCTGCCATTGAGCATTGAGAGTGTTCTTCTTACATGGTTAAGGTTTTTGTTTTTAAACAAAATTCAGTTGATTTAACCTTGGTTACTTGCTAAATGAAGACAGACTTTAAAAGAGCTAGGGTTTGTTGCTTAAAACCTTTTGGATCACTTTAAAAGGGAATTTATTGTAGCAAAAAGATTTTAAAATTGATTGGGCCATAATCTCATTTCTTGGGCAGTAATTAAGGTCATTTCCACACATATACATAATACTTCTGAATATTTATTACATTTCTGGCCTACTTTGTTGGATTTTGGTCATGCAACATATTGCAGTAATGATACGTCATGGTTCTGTTTTGTCATAGTTTTGTTTTATAATGAGCAAGCTTATTCCAAATTTGCACTATTAATTAGAATCTTATTTTTTAACATACTCTCCAAAAAAACTATGTAAAATTTAAATGAAGAAAAAATGACCTTTAGTAAGCAGTACATTAGATTAGAATAATGACTTAATATTTCCTAGATTACTAACTCAATGTAGGGGAAGAAGGGATGATTAAAGGATAACTATTTCCTATACTCCCTTATCCTGACTTGTTTCTATTACAGATTTCTTGATGCCTCTTTTTTCAAATGACCAAGATGAGGTCACTCAGAATGCAGGATTTTAGGATTTAAAGCTGGAAGGAACTTTAGAGATCCCCTCGTACATTCCTCTCATTTTAACGATGAAGAAGCTGAGATCCAGAGAAGCTCTACATAGTCATAAATTTCTTCCTTTCTTGTATGAAATTTGTAAAGAGATAACTTCCAAATACCAGTTACCTTTTTAGCATCAGATTTACATGTTAATAGATTTAAAATAATTATGTACATACAGAGAACACATAGTTAAAATACTAGTTGAATCAAATCAGCAGATATTTATTGTGTACCTACTATATGCTTAATGTTAGAGGGCCTAAAAGAAGCATAAAATATGACTAATGACTTGGAGTGAATCAATGTATCTCGACTTTGATTGTTTTGAAAAATTATTAGTTTATATGAACATTGGCTTTCTGTGAAAGTATTATTTGATCTTATGGCGCCATTATTTAATGAAATATTATTGCTTTCATCTGTTTAGTTTGAGTGTTCTGTTAGGTTAAAAAAATTTTTTTTGATAACTATTTCCATTATAATTGGTTCCCTTTGTCATTCTGTGTATTTTATGCATTTAAAAACATTGTTCTGAGGAGTCTGTAGACACCGATAAGGAGTTCAGATACACATGAAAGTTAAGAATTCATGCTTTAGTAGAAGATGTCAAAAATTGAGTAAACCTAAAAACTTGTGGTGTGTGTCTCACATTGTTGTTCTGTGTCTTCCTGCAGGAGATGGAGCAGTCAATGAACATGTTGAATTCCAACCATGAGCTGCCTGATGTTTCAGAGTTTATGACAAGACTCTTCTCTTCAAAGTCCTCGAGCAAGTCCAGCAGTGGCAGCAGTAAGACAGGCAAAAGCGGGGCTGGCAAAAGGAGGTAGTCAGGGTGTCCAAAGCTGGCATTTGCACAAACACTCGACGACACTGGGTGGCATCCAAGTCTTGAGGGAGAACTTCACAAAGCAACTACTGTAAACTTGAACCAGCCTGAAAGTTGATCTCTTGCAACTGTTGTATGTGATGTAACTTTTTAGCTCATTTAAACTGTTTGGTACTTGGTACGCTGAAGATAACCCAGATCCCATCCTTTACCATATGAGGTCAACATTGATGTCACTGAATTAATTACAGTGCCCTGTAGAGAATGACATAAATAAACTAAATTATATGAAGTGCTATACATTATGTATAATAAAATAAGTCTTAATCCAGAGACACAATATGTTATCTATTTTTTGCTCTTTTGTTAATGTTCCCTTATTCTTGGTAATGCAACTTTCTTTGCAGCGTGCGTTTTGGGTATTAAGCTCCTTTCTTCTGAAAAGTGATAGTACTGGAGGAAGAAGAAGATTTGTTCAAATTTTTTAGGTTAGGATATACAGTGCTTTTGAGCATGAGAATAGGTATTTGTGTATCCATGTTTTCCAAAATCCTTAGGGATACTGAATTATCTATGCACTGTTAAAATATGAAAAACCCTCCATGATTTAGGCTAGCATTAATAGCAGTGCTGCTTATGTAATTTAAATGTACTCTCTTTAGTGCCGTTTTGAAAAATGAACGTAGGTATCAGGGTAAATGTATATCAGAAGTTTAAATCTGATACACTTTAAAAAGAAAAGTTTTGTTGATGCTGTTTTCTTTTTTTATACTCACTTCCAAATGATTTCCTCCACTGCCTCCCCAGTAGAACAAATAATAGTCAAGCAAAACAAATCAATATACTGGCTGTATTTGAAAATGTAATGCCTTATTCTGTGCCTTTAGTTAACTCTCTCTCTGCCAAGAGACAGGAGGCATGTTTCACCAGAAGTCCTTTCAAGTCACAATTGGACACTGCATTCATCAGAGTTATGAAGTCCTTCAAAGTTATTTTCCTTTGTTGTTGTGGTTAGTCTATAAATTATCATTCTAGTTCTTTCTTTGCATCAATTCATAGTTTTCCTTAGTTTCTTCAAATTCTTCATATAATTTTTTTGTACAACACTATTCCATTATAGTCTTCTTAAATGTGTGTGTGTGTACACACATATATATATTTATATTTATTTTGCATGCGTTTATAATGTGTCCCTCCCACAGCCCCATTTCACACACACTTCCCCCCACTCCTATGAATAAAATCAACAAATAAAACCCTCATCATAAACATGCATAGTTGTTCTGCAAGACAAATTCCCAGATTGACCACGCCCCAAAATATATGTCTCTCTGAATTTCAAGTTCGTCATCTCTCTGACAGGAAGTGAGTGACATGTTTCATTTTCAGTCCCCTGAACCAGTGGTTTGTCATTGCGTTGATCAGAGTCATAAAGTCTTTAAAAGTTGTTTTTCTCTGTAATGTGATTGTATAAATTGTTTAAGTTCAGCTCACTTTGCTCTGCATCAGTTCATAGAGGTCTTCCCAGTTCTATCTGAAACTGTTCATTTTGTCATTTCTTGTGGAACAATAGTAATCCATTACATTTTTGAAATATTTGGTTAGCCATTCCTCAATAGGACACAGCCCCTTAATTTAATTTCCAGCTTTTAGCTCTTTAGAAAGAGCTACTATAAATATTTTTGTGCATATCGGTACTTTGCTTCTTTATTGGATCTCTGGGCTATTAAGCCTAGGAATGGTATAGCTGGGTCCAAGGGTATGCACAGTTTAGTAACCTTCAGAGCATAGTTCCAAATTGCTTTCCACATTACATTTTTGTACTATAGTGGATGGGAACCTATTTTCCTTCTAAGTCATTACTACACAAACTGCTGCTACGAAAGTATTTTATATAGGTATGAGACCTTTCCCTCTGTCTTGGATTATATTGGGATAGATGATTAGTAGTGGTGTTGCTAGAGCAAAGGTTATGTACAATTCAGTGACTTTTAAAATATAATTCCAAATTGTTTCCCAGAATCATTGGCCATTTCACAGCTCCAGTAACAGTGTATTCAACTTCCTGAGTTTTCACTAATTCCCAATGATGTGATAACCTGTTCATTTGTATTTATTGATTCCTCAGTGTCTTAGATACCCTGAGTTTTAATATTAGAAAGGACTTTCTGCTTTTTCCTTTTATCATTCACATTCCTTTTGTGCTTTTACTACGTATGTTAAGTAAGGTATGTGCATATGCATATCTTAAATCCTTTGAAATCTGAGAGGCTGCATGGAAGTGCTGCCTTTCCTCAAAATTTGATAAGGACCAGGAGAATGTATTTTCCATTGTGCTGTATACCTTCCATCTAGTTCACCTGGGTTTCTAGTCCAATAAACATTTATTAAGACCCTACTATGTGCCAGGCACTGTGCTAAGCACTGGGAATACAGTTAATAAAAAGGTAGTATTTGCCGTCAAGGAGCTTACAATTACAATCTAAAGGGGGAGACCACACAAAAAAGGAGATGGGAAAGAGATAAGACATCAACAAGTAAGACTGCAGTTCTATGTCTGAACTATTTGTCTAAATAAATATTTAAGTACCTTCTATGTGTCAGGCACTGTCCTATGCAATTGAGACATAAAGACAAAAGTAAGAGTCTGTCCTCAAAGAGCTTACATTCTACTTTGGGGGATGCAACATGCTGATGGACAAATATAGGCTATATACAAAATAAACGACTGGAGGAGGATAGATGGAACGTGGAAAGGCCTTCTTGAAGAGGGTACTTGAACTAATCTTTGAAGGAACTAGGAAATTTCAAGGGGCAGTGTGGAGGAAAAGCATTCCAAGCACAGTGGGACAGCCTGTCTAAAGGCATGAAAGTGGAAGATGGAGTGTGGTGTATGGGTTACAGCAAGTAGGCCAGTTTGGCTGGAACATTGAGTGGGTGATGAGTGACATATTATCTGGCAAGGGAGTCTAGTGCCAGAGTGTGAAGGACTTTAAATGCCAAACAGAAGAATTTGTATTTATCCTTGAGGCAATGGGGAGCCACTGGAGCTTATTGAGCAGGTCAGGTGTGGAGTGGTCAGAACTGTACTTCAGGAATATTAATTTGGAGGCTAATTGGGGGATGGATTGGAGAGAGGTGAGATTGGAAGCAAGGTCCTAACCTCTCCCTCCACATAAGTACTTCCATTCAGTCAATCTCTATCTCTCTCTCTCACACACACACACACACACACACACAATGCCAATAGTTGGGGTAATCATAGACTGAGGTTTTTAAAAGAATGAGCAGTGTTTTCAAACTGGGTACCCAAGGTGTCTGATATGGCTTCCCCTCCAGGCTCATTCTCCCAACCCCTTCTCTTTACTGGAGGGTTGGGCCCCCAGAGGGAGAGAGACTATTGCTTTTCTCAGGATTTTAGAGGAAACTTTAAAAGTTGTGTGGCTTCTAACCCTATCATGAGCCCCCATCTGTTGTGTATACCTCATATTGATTAATCAGTTGATATCAATTAGCTTTTGCAAAAGAATGAGAAGGTATAGCACAAACAGGGGTGCAATCTTCATTCCCCACACAATCAGTTCCAGGGCCGAATGAGCTCACACCCATTTACCTCCACAGAGGTAAGTGGAGGTGCCTATGGAGAGAACAAATGTGACTGCCCCTGCGAGTTTTTTCCTCCCCTTGTCAAAGTGCCAAGCAGGTTCACTTCTTGGGTAGCATAGCTGGTGAACAAATCATTGTCATGCTCCTCTGGGCTAACTCCTTGCCAGATACAATTTCTCTGCTGCCTATCTGGGTCAGCCAGGTTGCTCCTTAGCCTTGGCTCCTCCCTGGACTCAGCTACTGCTGTTACCAGCTCTGGTGGCCTCTGCTACTGGACTGAGTTACTGAGGGGATTTCTGATGACTTGTCCAGCTTTTCTGAGTTCACAAGATACTCTGGTCCATTTGTTTCATTTACCTAAGATCAGGAAAGAATAAACATAAAAGGAAACGGGCATCATATGCTCAGGGACGTATGGTGATGTGGTGGGGTTGATAATAATGATAATAACTAGTATTTATATAGTACTTTTTGCAATAACAAAAATTTGCAAAAAAGATTGGCAAAATGCTTTACATTTATTGTCTCATTTGAGATTCAACAGCCATGTGGAGTAGATGCTATTCTACCTTCTGTCTTCACTTTACAGATGAGGAAGCTGAGACTGAGAGGTCAAGTGGCTTACTCAGAGCCACACAGCTAGTAAGAGTCTAATGCAAGAACCAACCTCAGGTCTTGCTGACTCCAAGTTCAGTGCTCTATCCACTGTGCTACTTAGCCAATGCCACGTGCCCACCCTCACCAAGATCAGAGTTACAGAGAAGTGAGCTTAAGATTGTCCCCTTGAACCTTTTGTCCAAATATTCTGTTCCAGCTTAACCTCTCCTGTATTAACAGTACTTCTGAGTCCTTATGAGACCTTATAAGACCTTTCATTGTCATAAAATACAGCTCCTCTCCCCTTCCTGCTTTCCTCCTGCCCCAGTTATATATGGTTGGAAACAGGCTTCCCTCAAGTTGCACGTTTTGTGTTGAAACCCGTCAGGGAATATTTTGCATGTTTGATATAACAAATCCATGCATGCTCTAAGGACTGAGCACTCATCATCTACACTTTTAAAGAAATAACCCTCGGGAAGAGTATTCTTTTAGCTGGAGGACTTGTGGGGATCTATTCAACACAGCTTCCACAGCATTCTCATGTTTTTGATCACTGCTTCTTGCTGGCTAGTCAGGCCATGTTAGTCTGGAGTCCAACAGTGGATCTTTAAAAACAGAACATTTGTTTTATAAACCATTGACTAATGAAATGAAAGCAGAAGTTCAAAGGAGATCAATGCCTTGGGAGGGCAGATTAGGTCAAACAATTTTCATAATTTGGGACATCTAATAAAATTAAACATTCTTGAAGGCCAGGATGAAATAGAAAAGTATTGTATGTCATAATGACTTAATGCGAGAGCCTTCCCTGTCTTGATTGTCTCTCATTTATCCCAGGTAGCTAGGTGGCACAGTGCATAGAGCAGTAGATTCGGAGGCAGGAAGACGGGTAATTCAAATCCTGCCTCAGATACTTATTAGCTGAGTGACCCTAAGCAAGTTGTTTAACCTCTCTGCCTCTGCTCATCTGTAAAGTAATGATGATATTAACAGCACCTACCCTCCACAGTTACTGTGAGGATAAAATGAGATCATATTTATCAAGCACTAGACAAATGCTAGCTATTATTATCCTGCGTATATCTTGTTTATGTATAGTTGTTTGCATACCGTGAGCTCCTTGAGAGCAATGACTTTTACCGTTCTTTGTGTCCCCAGAGCTTAGCACAGGGCCTGATGCATAGTAGGTATTTAATATATGTTTATTTTATACTCCAATTAACTGACCACATAAAAACACAAAAGCTTCTAGATATAAAATGCAAAAGCTAAAACCTTCTCATAAGACCCTCTGAAGTAACGTATTTCTGAATATATGCATTCTTTCCCATGATTTTATATTACAGAAATTGTATTATACAAAGTAAATATTAAAACAAAAACGTTGGATCTTTTCAGGAAACATATGAGGGTAGAGTACTGTACCCAAACTCAGAGAGTCAAGGCCTGAATTCCATTTCTGCTACTTTTCCAGCTGTGTGACCTTTTGTTTTGTTTAGGCAATCGGGGTTAAGTGACTTGCCCAGGGTCACACAGCTAGTAAGTGTCAAGTGTCTGAGGCTGAATTTGAACTCAGGTCTTCCTGACTCCAAGGCCAGAGCTCTGTGCACTGTGCCACCTAGCTGCCCTGCTGTGTGACCTTTTGGAGAGCCATTTCCCCTCTTCTGGCCTCATTTGGTTCCCTCGTTTGTGAAAAACCATTGCACAAGATGATGGCTCAGGTTCTTTTTAGCACCAAAGCCTAGGATTCTATGATCCTCTTTATCAGAGTATTATCATACCTATGGGCATATAACATATTAAGGAGCTTTGGGGGTATACTCTCCCTTTTAAATCCCTGTATTTTGTCTTCTTTGCTTAGTGCATATAAAAGTGACCTTACAACCCTTCACTCCTGGCCCCAGGGGAGACTAAAGGCTTTGATAATTTTACTTTCATACACCTGCATCCCCTTTCCAATACAGTCCTTCATTCCTCATTATTGTCATCGAGTCATAGGGTTGGATTTGCACAGTGATGTTCCCTGATTGATGCCTTTTGTTGGCACAATCAGGTTATATATGGAGCCCCCACATTTTCAAGAAGTTCTCCAAGATTTAAAAATTTCAACACAACTTGGGTCTAGATGAGAGATTTGAGCAAAAGGCCCATGGTTGATACTGCTCTAGTAAAGCAAGTGGCCATTAGGAGAGGGTATGGCTGTCCTCACCTACTTTTTAGTATACAAAACAGTTTTGATAACTCTGAGAAAAGCATCTAGTAATAAAAGAAAATGTTTTCATTTAAGTTACCACTCATATATTTTCCTTTTTTTGTTAGGCAATTGGTGTTAGATGACTTGCCCAAAGTCACACAGCTAGTGAGTGTTATGTGTCTGAGGCTGGATTTGAACTCAGGTCCTCCTGACTCCAGGGCCAGTGCTCTATCCACTGTGCCACCTTGCTGCCCTCACATATTTTCTATATAATTTTTAAAAGAATTGCTTTGTCACAAGATAACCTAGTAAACATTTTTTTCAATTTTTCGAATACTTTAACACTTAAATCTCATTTGATCTTCATGCCAAGCATGTACAGGAAAACATTCCTATCTCCATTTTGTAATAATGAAACAAACTATGACTCAGAAAGGATAGGTTAGTGACTTACCTACATAGCTAGTAAGTACCAGAGATGGGATTCAAACTCAGGTCTTCCTGATTTCAAATCCAGCCCTCTATCAATTGTAATGCCTTGTCTCTGTATAAGAGCCAATAATCCATAATACCCAGTGATTTAATCACTATTTTTCATTCAGTCATATTAGTTTTTTTAATTTTTAAAAATTTATTTAATTTTTAATTTATGGAATAAAATAAGCATTTCTATAACATAGTATAATAAAAAGATGATTGCACATGAAACTGCAAATCTGTTATGTCCAACTTGCTACTTCTTTTAAATATATACTAAAGGAATCATGTACTTTTCTTTTTTTTCTTCCCTCCTCCCTCACCCTAGAGATGGCTACAAATTTTTAGTTTTTAACTAGACATATACATTTTTGCAAAGCAGGAATCAAGTTATTGTTTATTCTGTCTTTTAAATTTAATATTCCATTTGTATATTTACATGTATTAACATAAACCACATGCTAGTCATTTTTAACAGATATTTAATTTTTCTAAATATTAATTTTTTGCATATCATATTGTACTAATTGGATTGTGTCTCCTAATACCACATAGTTTCTTTAGACTGGAAAGTCACATTAATCCAAAAGAGATTCCTGCCCCCGCCCCCCCCCCCAGTTTGGATGGTTGGACCTCTGTGAATAAAAATTGCTCATTCACCAGATTATGGCATCTCAATACCAGTTCTTCGAATTTGTCCACCACTGTATATATTTTGAACAAGTGCTTCAGATGACTAAACTGCATCTAGTATTAAGAAGGAAATAAGCATTTATTAAGTGCTTACTGTGTGTCAGACACGTTAAGTGCTGGGAATACAAATACAAGCTTATGGGCCGCTACATGGCACCATAGTGCACAGAACGCTGGGCCTGGAGTCAGGAAGACTCATCTTCCTGAGTTCAAATCCAGCTGTGTGACCCTGGACAAGTCACTTCACCCTGTTTGCCTCAGTTCCCTCATCTGTAAAGTGAGCTGGAGAAGGAAATGGCAAACCATTCTAGTATTGCTGGGGTCAAGAAGAGCCAGACACAACTGGATATGACTAAATAAAAGTTTTATGAGTTGAAGAGGATAAAACTAAGAAAATATGTAGACATTTGGAGATGGAGGTGCGATTGAAAAAGGACTGTTGATTTGAGAAATTTGAAAAGTTGTGACTTTCTTTCTTTCTTGGGCTAGGCAATGGTGGGGGGAGTTAAGTGACTTGCCCAGGTGTTATGTGTCTGAGGCCGGATTTGAAGTCAGGTACTCCTGAATCCAGGGCCGGTGCTCTATCCACTGTGCCACCTAGCTGCCCCAAGTTGTGACTTTCTGAGTAAAAGGCGAGTCACTGAAAGTCAAGAGGCTCTCTTTTAAACCCTTGAACCACAACTACTTTAGGACATGTGCAAGAGAAGACCCAGCAGCAGAAGAGGAAGCCAAGAATTGAACACACAGCAGCAATGCTTGAAAACTACTCCATTGGAACTGTGGCAGTGGCAGTCAGTGGAGGGAAGGCTTTACTAAGTTGATTCCCAATTAGTTGGAGAAAATTATCTCCATTGGCCAAGAGTTCCAAGGATGGCTATTATGATTCCCCCTTGTTCAGCTCAAAATGGCAAAAGCTTCAGAAAGGGGAAACTTTTCAAAAAGGCTTGTTGCTCTCAGCTGTTCCCTCTGACTTGAGCAGGAAAAGCAGAGGAGATTTGCTACTGCTTTTATAACCTAGAGACAGAGGAGTGTTACTATGAGCTCCATTCTGAAGCATCCTGGGGGAGTGAATAGCTGGGTGGTCTGGTCTCTATTGCCAAGTCTGTTGAATTGCTATTCACATTAAGAGCTACCATTTTCTAAATGCCCTTATAAGCTCCTCCATTTGACTGTAAGCTGCTTGGGGGCAGGGACTATCTTTTGCCTTTCTTTTTTTAATTTTGGCCCCTTCCTCTCTCTCTTCACCCCTCCCAGTACATAGCAGAATGCCTAGCACATAGTTGGTACTTAATAAATGTTTATTGATTGATTGTTGGTTAATCAAATAATGGCATTACATAGCATTTATCTAGTATTTTACAAACATTATCTCATTTTATCCTCATAAAAACCTTAAGAGGTAGATGCTATAATTATCCCCATTTTACAGATTTGGAAGCTGAAGTAGACAAAAGCAAATGACTTGCCCAGTGTCAGCTAATAAGTGACTCAGGACAGATTTTAAGTCAGGTGTTCCTGACTCCAGGTGTAGCATTCTATGCACTAAACCACCACTTGCCTCTTTGAAAGAACTTTAAAGGCTAGGTTCTAGTATAGAAGAGAAGAGATTTCCTTCAGCTAAAGAGTAGTTAAAATTAACAGTAAAGAAGTGAGCACAGAAGCAGTTCTGTGTGGTGCGAATGTTTCTGAATGAATCAATAACAATCTAAGAGACCTGAGTTACCCTAAACACATGAGTTTTACTCTTTCATGTGTTTCTATTCTAGGTTCCTATCAGTACATGATCATTCTTCACCACAGCTGTTAAATGTATAGGTGGAAAAGTGTGATATGTGTGTGTGTACATATATATAGTGATGCATTTTATTATTTATGTATTTGTCTTAATATATTAATCTCTATGCTATAATTATTTCTTTTACCTTATTAAATAAATGGTTATGTTTAAGATCCCAAAGTGTCATTCTCTGTGAGTAGCTGGTTGTGTAAATAGAAAACATACTGGGGGCTGAAAGGTTTGAGTTATGAGCAGGGGAAATATAATTTTGCTCAAAATGGGTTACCCCAGGACCTCAAGAGAACTTGAATGTAACTGTGTGGTGGTAGTCTATCTCTGAGAACTAAGACTTACTAGTATGAGGGCAAGTTGGAGAACTGAGCCAAATCTAGAGAGAAAGTTGCATGTCTTACACCTAAGTGAGAGAGGGGAGGCCTCAAGTTTTACACAGTGTGAGTGGTGACTATGTCCCATGTAACACGTTTGTCTTGTTACATTTTGGGGTCATTGAAATAGATCACATACTACTCAATTAACCACCATTACACAGACATAAAGACAAGAGATGGAAGCCCAAGTTTAAGGAAGAGTAAATATAAGAGCTTGGCTGGAACATAGCATGTGGAAGAGAGTTATGCAAAGCAGTATTTTTAAAAAGTCTATGAAGGTTTTATATGCTTGCTGAGTTCATATTTGATCCTAGAGATCAATAGAAAGCCACTGAAGATGCTTAAGTAGGGGCATGACATGGTCATATTTGTGCTTTAGGAAGATTATTTTGGCAGCTGTGTGGGCTATAAGGGGAGAGACTAGAAATGGAGAGATTAATTAGAAAGTCTATAGAATAGATAATAGAAATAAATAGAAAGTCTATATTAATTAGAAAGTCTTTGGACTATAATAGTCCAAAGAAGAGACAATGAAAGGCTGAACTAGAGTGAGTGGAACAAAGGAGACAGATGCAAGAGACGATGTAGAAGTAAAATCATCAAAGGCACTAGGCAACTAACTGGCTATGGAAAGTGAGAAGGAAGAGTTGGATATAGCTCTGAACTTATGAACTTGAGTAAACAGAAGGATAATGTCATCCTCAGCAGAAATGGGGGGTTTGGAGGAGGAGAGGATTTGGTTGTTGTTTTTTTTTTTTTTTGAGGAAGTAGGAGGGGATGGATAATAACAGGTTGAGTTTGAGACACTTTTGAGCTATCCAAGTGGAGATGTATACCATGTAATTGGTCATGTGGCACTGGAGTTTAGGAGAGATTTGGGATGGAGATATCTGTATCTATGCCTATACATATAGATGTGTAGATAATGTATATATAGATATGTATATACATATACATATGTATGTATATGTGTATATATGTATATATGTATATATATTTAGGAGTCAGCTACAGAGAGATGATAACGGAACCTATCACTGAGAATATAGTGAGAAAAGAAATGAGATGTCTTTGGTTAAGGGGTGAAACATAGATGATCTAGTAAGTGAGACTCAGATGGAATCATCAGTAGGAGTAGAACCAGGAGAAAACAAAATGTAAACAAAATTAGTTGACTTAAGGAGAGTAAGCTGGTATTTTTTCTTCCCCACCACTGAACCTTAGTCCCCTGAGCCAATTAAACATTAAGAATAGTTTCAATACCTTCTCGGAAAAAAACAAACTAAAAACCACCAAACAACTTAGACTACATGACAGATATTGCTTCTACCACAGGAATAGTGTAGACAGGTTTTGAGGCATAGACTAGGGCAGAAGAAGGAAGCTTATGGTAGAT
Organism: Vombatus ursinus; assembly: GCF_900497805.2. Classification (NCBI taxonomy): domain Eukaryota; kingdom Metazoa; phylum Chordata; class Mammalia; order Diprotodontia; family Vombatidae; genus Vombatus; species Vombatus ursinus. The sequence continues at coordinate 30,790,826 of NW_020954572.1, read as the reverse complement.
GGCCTCTATTTTATTAGTAATATGATGCAAGGCCCTCTTCTGAAAGGAGAGGGGAAGGAGTGATAAGAAAAGAAAGGAAAAGTTTAGAACAGTTGCTGTGGAGTACAGTAATTTATTAGGGAAGAATAAAAGATACAGCAGTGAGGGTCTAATTGAGATTAGATAATATAACTTTGCAGTAGATCTAGTCAGCATAGTTATGGGACTTTCTTAATTGGCCCTCAGCAACACACAAGTAGAAACAAATAAGGAAGATGGTAATGGTAACCTAGAGTTGGAGTTTGGCAAGGCATGAGTGGAAATAGGACAAGAGAGCAAAGGATTTGAAGGTAGAAGACAGTGTATAGTGTAATTTGTTTAGGTTTTATTGTCAGATACTTGCTGTTTTTGCAATTCCTCACTATCATAAATAACATTTCTTTGAATATCTTTGCACAAATTAGCTTTTTTCTTTTTTAGTTATTTCTTTGGAGTATATCCTCAGAAATAGACTCATCAGGTAAAAATAAGAAGAGTTTTAAAAATCTCTTGTAACACATTGTTAGATTATTATCCAAAATAATATTTATATATAAATATAAATTTATATAATAAATACAAATATTACAATAATAATATTCTCCAGAAAGATATTTACAAAGTCACCAACAACACCTAAGTGTGTCTTTTTTCCCACATTCCTGTCATTGCGTTTCCTAATTTTAGTTTATTTTTGCTATTTTAACATTCAGAGGTTATGCCAATGAGCTTTTTTTTTTCTTTTTGGTGAGGCAATCGGGGTTAAGTGATTTGCCCAGGGTCACACAGCTAGTAAGTGTCATGTGTCTGAAATTGGATTTGAAGTCAGGTACTCCTGACTCCAAGGCCAGAGCTCTATCATATGCCAATGAGCTTTGACAAGTCTTATCACACTGGAAGCCTTGAAGTGCAGGCTCAATGATGGACTATGTCTACCATCTTAAGACCAGACTTAGTGTGGAGAGAGGTTTATCACAAGGGATTGGTCTCCAGTGATTAATTTTCTTTTTGGCCAAAGAAATTCACGCAAATATGGTGGTAGTTACCTATCTCCCTATCCATTCCCCTCTCTGCCTCAACTCCTATAAATCTCCTTGCCCTTCCAAAAGCCAGATGTACTACCCTTTGCTCCAAAGACAGTAACCTGAAGATCATTAGGTATGTGGAATTCAGATGTGGTTCAGAACTTATTGGAAGAAGTGGAGTCCGATAATCAAGTCTATCATAGAATGTAATGACTTTGGAGCAATCCTGAAACCTGGCTATTGGCTTATGGGGCAAGGTAGAGCATAGGAAGGAAGGACATGGGTTAGTGGAGTGCACCAAATGGCTATGTTTGGGGGAGGTGCAACCCTTTTATCTAATTGCTTTTTCAGAGGAAAATGGGTAGTCCTAGTCAGGAGGAAAACTTCCCAAGATGGAGATGGAGGAAACAGTCATAAATATGAGGTGCTATTATGTATGTGAAGCCACACAATAGTAGTCAAAGATGGATTTTGTAGTTAAAGAAGGACTTTGAAGGAAGTGACCAAAGTAAAGTGGGCAGAATCCTGGGGAACCCATAAAACAAACCGTGGGCCACAGACCTTGCTATCTCTGTGAGAGAGGCACAAGGAAGGGGCTTGGTTGGGTGCTCCTTTTGATCAAAAAACCTTTGTGGTGTGTCTAGACCCACGTCAGTCACTGCTGCCTTTGTTCATATACATAGATGGTCATTTATTCTCCTGGACCAAGTTAATGGTCTGTCCTAGTTGGTGGGTGAAAAAAAGAGGCTGAGGTCCCCATCCTCTGCATATGGGACCTGAGAGCTTTGTCACCATATTTTCCCTCCTCTTATACATCCATGAAAATAAGAGTTTCCAGGTCTGAGATCTGGAGGGACTGCAATGGATTTGAGTTCTTGTTCTAAGAATTTCAAGTGAAGAGACAGGTTAACATGTAGATCTAATCAGAAAAATTCCTACTTGGTGATTTCTAATGCATGTCTTCAGAGAGAGACACCCCCAGCTTGTTTTGGAGATGTGCAAGGTGTCTTTAAATCTGTGGTCGATCCACACATCCATTTAGCTTGAACAAATGCCTGATGAGTCAGTAGCCAGGAAAGCTTCTGTCTCCCATTTTCTTTCCTGGGTTCCTTCTGTGGGAGTGAGTGGACTGGTGAAATATGTGTGCAGGCTAGTATTCTGCCCTTGTTTATAAGACCTCTTGAGCAGAGTAAGAATGGTGGGGAAGAAAAAGTACCAACTTATTCTTCTTGTATCAACTAATAGCCCATTGCTGAGCTATTTATTCCGAGTCAGGCAAATGGCCTGGAATTTTAAAAAACAAAACCAAAAAACCTCACTTGAACTGTGGTAAATTTTGTGATTAAATGCTTGGCTACACTTAAGGTAGGGAGTATAAGTAGATATCCTTTCTGATTTGTTATCACTTGTTCTTGGCCTCCATCATCATCTGGAGTATTCACTGAGGCCTGATATATATATATCAAAAAAAGCTGAGTATGATATGTGCTGGGTAGTAGGGTTTTCCCCCTTGAAACTGAGTCTCTGGCCCACAATCATGCCAGAAAACTGGATTGTGGAGGCGGAGAGGGACTACCGACATTCTGGAATCTCCCACTTCTTTCTCTTTTTCTTACGCTATTAGTTTTCCTATGTTTGCACCTCAGAAAAACCCAGTGTCTAGGGTGTATGTGGATACTTTCAGTGTCTTCCTTCTGGTCTTTTCCTTAGCTTGGGCAGTGCCATAGGTGCCACGAAGATTGCCACTTCCCACTTTGTCCCTCTAGAAGCTGCCAAGAGCTCTCAGTTGAGGGGTAAAGTGCCTTTAACTTTGACCCTGCATTCAGGCTGTACAGTGTCACAAAAGGCTAAAGGAATCTTTTTGTTATCAGTGTTTAGGTACTGAAAAGCCCTTGTTCTGGAGTCAGAGAACCTGGATTAAAATCTTACCTGTGATGCTTACTACATGTGTGACCTTGGCAAGACACTTAACCACTCTGGGTCTCTATTTCCTCATGTGTAAAATGAAGAAGTTGAACTAGAAAATTTCTAGATGATTCCAGCTGCAGTCTGTTGACTGGACTCCATCATGGCCCCAGGAAACCTCTTAACCAAGAAACTCATTATCTTGTTAAATTGTCTCAGCCTCAGTATTCTCTGATCCTCTGAAAGGAGGGCTGAAGGGTGGAGTAAAGAACTCCTCTTAGAGCCTCTATTTAAAGAATGCTCAGAGGCTAGCCATCTCTTCATTCCCTCCTTTGCATCAGACTGCATCATGCCCCCACGTTGGGTACCTTTCCTCAACACCTTTCAACTTCCCCTTGTGTGTTGTCTTCCCTCACCAAATTATAGGCTTCTTGAGGTCAGGGACTGTCTTTTTCATATTTGTATCCCCAGGGCTTAGCACAATGCCTGCTGCATAGTAGGCACTTAATAAATAGTTATTGACTTTTTGGAACTAAAGTCCTGGCTAACTCTAAATTCATGATCCTAGTAAATGGATGGAGGAGTAGAAATTCTGTTCGCTGTTGCACATATAGACAGTTAAATGCTTTGTGAAAGAACGAATGAATATAACAGGTATGGCCTTTAGATTTTCTTCTTGTTTCAAACCCATTGCTTTGGTTCCATTAGCAAAATGTTGAAATTATGTATGCTTGAGTTGGAAATAAAGTTCTTGTAGTTTTCTCTCAGTTTATTCAGTTAGTTACAGAATTTTATTTTCAGATACCCCATAATTCATTTGAACCAATGGGGTAACCTGTGTTTTTCAGGTGGGGTAGTGTCAGAGGCAAATTCTTGTAGTAGAAGCTTCATCATTATTCTTTGCCACTTGTCTAGTTGTGATCAGAAACCCATGTTTAATTGATGTTTTGTGTGTTCCTAGGCTCATGATCTCCTGCCTGAATGTGAGACATGAGTTTTTGGAGCTGCTTCTGGTGGTGGTGGTGGGGCTGAAATTCATGAGGCCCTCTTGCCTGTCCTAATAAGACAGACAGATTTGGAGTGGGTTTGTTTACTCTCTGCTTACAGGTTGAAAGTCTATAGACGCTGCAAGAGTTTTGGGGCAGGAAAGGCAGCATGATATAAAAAGAACATTAGATCTGGAGTCAGAAGACCTGGATTTGAATCTCACCTCCAACACATTAGTGGTGTGAACATGGGCAAGTAACATCATTTCTCTGAGCTTCTGTTTCCTTATCTACAAAATGGGCATAGCAATATCTCTAGTATCTCTCTTGAAAGGCTGTTGTGAGGACCAAATGAGATAATACATGTAAAGTGCTGTGTAAACCTCAAAGTGCCTCATAGAATCTTGAGTAGGAAGATATCTTAAAGGTCAATTATACTTATCCTATGCAGAAATCTCCCCTATATAATTTCTGATGGGTAGAGTCATTCCACCTCTATTCGAGCTCATCACTGGTAGAGAACTCACTATTTAACAAAGAAGGCCATTTCATTTTTCGGACAACTCAAGTTAGGTAGTTATTTCTATTGAATCTAAATTTTTTCCCCTATAACTGTTGGGACTAATTCTGCTGCCTAATGCCACATCGAATAAGTCTTATCCCTCTTCCACTGACTATTAAATATGTGGAGATAGCTGTTGTCTCCCTGCTAAGTCTTGTCTAGGCTAAACATTCCCAGTTCCTTCAATTACTCCTCAAGTGACGTGGTTTAAAGTTCCCTCCTTCTCCTAGTTGCCTTCGTCTGGACGTGCTCTGATTTGCTGAAATTCCTCTTAAATTGTGGTCCATATTGCTTAATGTAATGTTCCAGATGTGGTCTGGCTGGTGCAGAAAGTAGTGGGGATTCTGGATTATATATGTCTTTTAATGTAGCTCACAATCACATGTTGGTTAGATCAAAAGTTGAGTATGAGTCTTCATATATCTCGTGAAAGGGGGTTGTACATGACAAAAAGAGAACCCCCAAGGAAGGGAGGCTGTCATTTTGTAGGTGGACTCTCTCTTTGTGTGTGTGTCAGAGTCTGGAAGATAGGAGATAGGTTTTCCCTACAGTGAGGACAACATTTCCTATGAGTTCTAGGGATCTTCTAGCAACTGGAGAGCTTGTGGTCAATATCACCTCAGGACACTTTCTTCTATTTTACTTTGACTCTGCCTGTGTGTAATATCAGGGATATGTTAGAGGTTCTCCTGCCTAAAGGAACAGTATGGCTAGATGACCTTTCAAGGTCTCTTTCAAGCCCAGAAGTCTAATTTTTGGGAAGGGAGAATTCTATTGTGGAGTCCCAAGAAATCCATTTCCCTCCATATTCTGGACATCTCAGAGGTTGATATGAAATCTTCCAGTGGGCGGAAAGCATCCTCTGAGATGGTGTATATCTTATCCAAACAGTTTGGCATCGCATAGTATGATGTGATATTGTTACTAGAAGTTGGTCTATAGTATGACTGCTGACTGAAAATGGTGCTGAAAGATTTGCCTTGACTTTGACTTTGTTGGGGAGGATCTTCCCCCCGATATACCATCAGTATATGTGGCACCTCAGCAGCTTCCTTATCCTCTACTTCACTCCTCTTCTATCCCTGACCCACCACCAACATGGTCACCCAAGCAATTATAAACTCTCAGTTAAACTTAGTGATCTTAATGACAATGAAAAATAGGGTGGGCATGAGGACTACTTTACTGAAGATAACATAGCACTAGCTCCAAGTCTGCTTGCATTAGGATATGGTTATAGATCATGAGAAACAGCATGGCACAGTGGATAAGTCAGTGGATTTGGAGTAAGGAAGACCTGAATTCAAATCCTGCCTCATATATTTATTAGCTATGTGACTTTGAGCAAATCACTTAACCTCTGTAGGACTCAGTTTCTTCATCTGTTAAAGGAGGAAGTTGGGTTCAATGGCCTCTAAAGTCCCTTTTACTTCCAAATCTGTGATTTCATGATTTTTTTGGGGGGGCAAGATGGGGGAGGCTATTGGGGTTACGTGAATTGTCCAGGGTCACACGACAAGTAAATGTCTGAGGCCAGATTTGAACTCAGGATTTCCTAACTCCAGAGTCAGTGCTCTATCTACTGGATTCCATGATCTTACGATAAAAGCTAGTATTTTTATATTGCTTTAAGGTTCACAAAGTACTTTACATATTATCTTGTTTGACCCCCAGAACAAACCTGTGAGGTAGGTATGATTATATTCCCATTTTATGGATGAGGAAACTGAGACTGAGACAGGTTAAATGACTTGTCCAGTGTCACACAGCTAGCAAGGATCTGAGACAGGATTTGAACTCAGGTCTTCCTCACTCCAAGTCTAGCATTCTATTTACTGTACCATCTAGGTGCCTTATAATTTTATAGTCTGTATATGATAGTCACAAGTTCACTACCAAGGACAAAGACAATGACCTCTCCATGAAGAATCTTACCAAGCTGTAATACAAGGTCATTTCCTAAGGTGGTTGGTGATGATGGTTTGGTTTGGTGACATGATGGTTTCCTCAGAAGCAAACCTTAGCTACAAAAAGGTAATTTTGGGGGGATGATATAAAACACAAGGCTCACAAGTGCAAGTATGTTTGACTGATAGTTAAATCCATTCAGTAGGATTCATCTTACTTTTTTTAAATAACCACAATCATAGAGTCATGCTTCCAGTAAGGATAGCACTGGGAATGAATTCTATTTCTAGTATATGTAGACCATCCCATCTCTAGCATGGTTTTGTCCTTGTTGGTTTTGATGAGAATGTTGGGAAGGGCAGGTCTTTTTTCCCGGTGACATTCTTCTGGAATGTCTCAACCACTCCTGGCAGTTCAGTTTTGTGTGGATTACCATACTCACACATCCATTTCAGAATATGAGCTTAGTAGGTCAAAGATTTATTTGTACACTTGAATGTAGTGTGGAGCCAAGATGTGCATCCAATTGTGCCAAAATAAATACTTGCTAATGAGTCAGGGCTTCTATCATTGTAAGTTTTGTGAATGGGATCTCAAGGAAGGGGGCTTTTAGAAAGGAATAGTCACCAGTCCATCAACAGCCCTTTCCAGAGTGAGATCTCCTTTTTGATATTCTCAGTCTCTTTTTGTTCTACCTTGTGTTGTATATATATTTTTGCACGTTGTCTCTCCCATTAGATGGAGGAGAGAGTGAGGCTGATGACTTTGCACAGCTTACCCTCACTTAAATTCAATTCACTTGCAAGTCGTCACCCTCCTGATGTCATTGGCCCTCTTTGAGAACAGAAGGATGAACAACAACAACCTGTAAATTCCTTGAGGGCAGGGATTGTCTTTTGCCTCTTTTTGTATCCCCAGCTCTTAGCACTGTGCCCAGTACATGGCAGGCACTCAATAAATACTTATTAATTGATTGATTGATTGATACTGGGCCCAAACCTCAGAGCATGTGTTGTTCAGGTTTTTTTTTTTGGAGCTCTGGATATCTCACTTGATTGTACGAGGATGAGAATTGAGCTGGTAGATGCAGCTGGTCAGTGGACAGATGGGAAAGGAATTTAGTTGCTTTTCTTATTTTGGTATTAAGTGCTTGAGGCACAAAAAGGAGGAATAGAAGGCGAGGCCAGTCAGTTTTTTAGCTTTCCAAGCAATGTTTACCAGATATTTTAGGTTTCCCTATTAAAACACTAGACATAAAACAATAGGTTTCCCTATTAAAACATTCAAACATTCATTTTTATTTATGTATCCCCAGCAGTTTGCCTGGTGCTTTGCACACAGGAAGTGCTTTATGAATGTGTACTGAATCGAATTAAATATGTCTGAGAAAACAGAGTACCTACATCCTCCTTCTGACTTTTAACTTTGCAAAACAGAAAGAAATGAAGAATTTTTTAAGAATGGGGTCAGCTCTGTGCATATGCTGCCCAGTGCAAAGGTTGGCCAGTTCCATCTCTCTCCTCTCAATAAAGACCAAATTGTTCAGTAGATAGCAACACTGATACCAGGAGAGTAGGCTATGTAGAGTGGTGGATAGAATGTAGGACTTAGAATCAACTAGACATAATTTCAAATCCTTCCTCAGACACTTTCTAGCTGTGTGATTTTGGCTCTGTGCCACATTTTTTTCTTATCTGTAAAGTGAGGGAGTTGAATTTAGTGGTTCTTTTAGCTCTAAATCCGCAATTCTTTAAGGTAGACAGCTGCCTAGACCGTCACATGGAAGAGTGTGAAACAAAAGGGTGTGTTTTCATCTGGCTTTTTATAAATATATATTATTTATAGCATTAGAAGATTATATTCAATGCATGTCAGAATTTAGTGATAAGCTATATGAATTCAAATAAAGACTCAAAGGCTTTTGTGGTCAATAATACAATGGGGGTATAATTCTTAGACTTATCTTAGGAAATACAAATATATTATCCTGGTTCTTCAATAAGTGGTCAGATAACTAAGGTAGGGTAATGAGTGCTTTATCCCAGGGTATCAACATTTAGAGGGTGCTGACATTTATAGGCATTCAGTAGTTCAGAAAACTTGTGGTCTACTTAAGTGCTCTTCCTCTTTCTGGTGGCTACACCACAGGCAAGATATTCCTCAACCTAGCCACTTCCCCCACACCATATGTCCACCTTCCAAGGTCCCACAGCCCCCTGGATCCATTTCATGACATTTGCTTCAGGCACAAAAATGGGTAGCTACTGCTCTGCTGGTGATGGTGGGTGGAAGGGATTCTTGTAGTGAAAGAGAGGGTATACCACACATCTCAGGGCAAAGATCAGTTTTTAAGTTAACCTTGCCTTCAAAACTGCCACCATACTAATGAATAGGTTGAACCACTAGTAAATGACCTCTCAAGCAAGCTCATAGACACTTCTTTTTTTTTTCTTTGAGTGCAATCAACTTCTATGTATTTGCTTGAATTTCTCTTTTTTTTTCCTCTGCAGAGCAAATATAATGGTACAGTGTAAGAAAATAGTTAAAAAAAAAAAACCAAACAACTCACATTCCTTTGCTATAATTCCAGTTATTTACAGTGGATCCCTGAGATCTGGTAAGTTAAATTCCAGATCTTTAGCAGCAGAGATTTAAATACAGACTTTATAGTTACACTGAGCCAAACATCAGCGTGTCCTTTACAAGAAAATCACGAGGGACAGAGCACAAAAGCCAAGGATGTTTACAAAGTACCTGTTCAATCAAACATCAACCAAAATGATCCCCACCCCCAAAAGAAAAAAAAAACTACCCCAAGCAATAATCCATCAAACCTGCAAGCCACATAAAAACAGAAGCCAAGACATTAGCAGTGAAACAACTTCTAGCAAGGGACTGGAGGAGGTGGTACATCTTTTCCACTAAATACATATAGACTGGGAGTTTGGGTTTGCAACACTTAAGCTCTGAATCCAATCCCCTTCCCAACCCGTGATGTTGCTTTAATGTGGTGAAGGAAGATTACTTGTTCTAATTACTCTAACAGGACACCTGTATCAAGAAAGTCAGGTTTCCCCTTGTTGGTTACTTTTTGTTTTATTTTGTTCATGCAGGTCAGCAAGAGTAGGCTTGCTACCCTTTCATGAGAGCCACTGAGAAATACACTGAGGCACAGAGAAAGCTCTGGATATCATAGAAAGCCAAAGGGGAGAGTGTGGGGCTTGTGCTAAGAATTGGCTCCTTAATCTCATAAAATACATACAAAAGAAGTGCCACAGTCAGGTAAAATCTGTCAAGTAAGTGGTTTGTCTTTATGCCTTCAGCCTCTTAGTAATAGGTTCCCCTGCTAGGGAACTCTCCTTTCTTCAGGCACCCAAAGTCATCAAACTAGCTAAACTTGTGAGACACGTGGATCAGTATTATTTGCTTTATGGTTCTTTATTCCTTCAGTAGCTTTCTGAACTCTTTGTTACTTTAATATTCTTTTGACATTTGGTCTTTCATCCCCACCACCTCAGTCACCTTTTTAACTTTAATACTGTTCATTGTAGAATTGCCAACAGAATTGATGTATGAAAGGTTAGCAGAGTATAATGGGAAGAATTTTGGTTTGAAGAAGGAGGCCTGGGTTTGAATCTCACTTTTGACACTTACTAGTGTAAGTAGCAGCAAGTAGCTCTTGTGATTTTCAAAAGGTGGATTACTCTAGCTATGAGACTTGTCATTTAATCTTTGAGTCTCAGCTTCCTTATCATACAATGGGAATAGTGATACTTAACACTACCTACCTCATAGGATAATTGTGAGGAAAATGCTTTGCAAATCTTAGATCACTCTAGAAATGAGAGCTATTATTCCTGGTGTTAAGCTGGAGATGATTTAGAAATAGTTTTGGTTTGATTTTAATAACCTCCCAATCTTTTAATTGAACTGTGCATATTCCTGTTTTTTCTCCTTGTTAGTATGGGTTGTCACATTAAGAGGTGGACTTTAGTTTAAAAGGTGAATTTTTGACTTTAAATACTAGAGATAGATTAAATGAGTCCTTATCTCTTATCTGCCTCTGAATTTCTTAATTTAAGACATGAACTTGGATAGGGAGGGCCAAAATTATGCATAAGGGTGGTTCAGTAGTCACCTATGCGGTATAATTTGAGGGACACCAGGAAGATTCTTGCTCACCTCAAATATCTGCCTATATACGTATCACATGGACTGAAATTCTACCATTAAAATCTCTTTCTTTTAGAGAGATTTGTCCTCTTCCTGCATATAAACACTTAAAGGAAGACTAACACTTAAAGTCATCTGCACCTTGAGAACAAAGACTGTCTTTTGCTCTTTTGGGGGGGTGTAGTATCTCCAGAGCTTAGTAGTATTTCTGGCGCATAGTAGGCACTTAACAAATGTTTATTGACTGACTGACAGTATCTTGATGTGATTTAGTTTATCCCTGCTTTCAGAGAAAAGTAGTACTCGCCTTATAAAATGAAACTCAAAAGGATCCATTAGTGGAGGCACTAAAAATAAATTTTTACTTCCCAATTTTGTCTAGGACTAGACCTGCGGGAAAGATGGAAAGCATGACATATGAAGAAAGGTTAAAAAAATTGATATTCTTTAGCCAGAAGAAGAGAAAGTTGAGAGAAGGGCTAGGAATGGTCTGTACTCAGCAAAGGGATGTTGTATAACTATTCTGCATCTTCACTAAGAGAAAAATAAGAACAATGGTCTTAAAATGTAGCAAAAAGGTACTAATTTAGTAAAAAAAAGAAACTAATTTCTAAGGGCAAAGGATGGTTAAAAATAATAATAGTTGATATTTATACAGCTCTTTAAAATTTGCAAAGCACTTTACGTATATAATCTCTTTTGAGCCTCACAAAACCCCATGTGAGGTAGGTAATACTAATAGATATTATTATTTCTATTTTACAGACATGGAAACTGAGGCTTGGGGAGGTCTAGTGACTTTGCCCATAGTCACACTGCTAGTAAGTGTTGGGGCAGGATTCAAACTCAGGTTTTCCCTCCTGGACTCCAAGACCATCCACCAAACCATGTTTTTTCATCAAACAAAACAAAACTGGGATGGGTAACTATGGAACTTTTTAATACTAAAGAAGAGGCCCTTCTCTTGGTATGGTAATGACCAAGTTGGAGGCCCCTATCAGATGTAGAATCCAGATTTTTTTAAAGCCAGTTGTGAAGAATTGAGGACCTGTTTGGTAGGTCCCAAGAAATTAGGTGTATCATGGAACTGAGATGCAAAGTTTCATTTGGAAGATAAGAACATGAAGAAATAGCACAGTGCCAGGCACATTGTAGGTGCTCAATGAATACTTATTGATTGATTCATAAATGAAAAAAATACATTCTTTTCAGGAAGTTAAACCCCACTCCTGTTTGCAAGGGACACTGACTTCTACTTCATCAGGTTTCACTGGTATGAGGTACTCATGATGTATACACATTGCACATAACCCTATGGAATGACCCAAAAGTGGATGGATAGTTTCCATCTGATTCCTTTTGTCTGCAGCAGATAGTCATCTTGGCTCGATGGGTACCCCTCGAATCAGTGGTACATATCACAAGGGGTTCCTTCTCTTCCAAATGACTACTCACATCAATGGCCTATCTGACAGTAGTATAAATGTCTTGGTCAGCCTTCATTATGGCCAAGAGCGATCCATAGAGAGTGCCTGCAGCTGTTGGCATCCCTTCTAATGTCAAGGCAGATATCTCTTGGGCCTGTCTTCTCTTTGAGTTAGTTCTCAGGTACATAAAGTGACAGTTTTGTTTTTGAAGTGAAAGAAAGCCAATGCTGTAGGTCCACCAATTCCAGAAGGCCCTGTCTGCAATAGCTACCATGCCACTTCATGGCAGATTGCTGTTCCCTTGCCAATACCGCTTCTCATCCCCCTTTTTTTTTCTTCCACCGGCAGAGGAGCAGCATCTTAAAGGTCTTCCTGAAAGTTTTATTGCACAGGGCATAGCAGATGGGGTTGACAGTGCTATTCACATAGCATAGCCAATAGCCCAGGTGCCACAGGGTGACAGGGATGCACTTGCTACAGAAGGTAGACACCAGCACCATGATGTTATAGGGGGTCCATGTGATGATGAAAGCCAGAAGGATGGCACTCAGAGTTTGGGCCGCTTTCCTCTCTTTCACCAGGACCATTCTCTTCCTCTTGGTCATTTGGTTGCTGAGGTTGGAATCCATGCCTTTTGTGGAAGGTTCCTTGGATACAGGGACTGAGCAAGGCATGATTTTCACCTTATGACAGCCATTGTTGGTCTCCTGGGTCCCATCAGCCTTCACTACCAACCGGAATTTGTATGCTGCACATTTTTTGTTTTTGGGCTCACGGATGGTAGTTGGGGACAGGAAGTATTTCTGCATCTTATAGTTATCATTCACAGGATTCTCTTTCACAAGAGCTTTCTTGGTCTCTTCAGCACTAAATTCCTCCTTTGGACTTTCCTTTGCCTGGCTTTTGTAGGCCATTCGGAAGACTGGGTCAGTGGTGGGCTTGTCCTCATCCTCTGAGGAGGCGTAACTGCTACAAGTGGTAAGCTGTTCTTCTTTGGCCCAGTCACTGTTTGTACCAGTGGGTTGGGAAGGCTTCCCAGTGGCAGAGGTGCTCCTGCTTGAGGATGACCAGGAAGCCTGGCATCTCTCCCTCTTGGCCAGGGTTGGCCGTTGGCAGCTGAAGCAGGACTTAAGCAGGGTCTTTCGTGTAGACTTGTTTGTCTCAAACTCAGCCACAGATACAGAGCCCTGGAGCTCAGCCAGGTCCTTCGTTCGCCTTTCAGTTTCCCGGTAGATACGGCAATAGAGGATAGTCATGACAGACACTGGGATATAGAAGGCAGCAATGGCAGTGCCGAAGGTGATGGTGGGCTCAGAGAGGAACTGGATTTGGCATTCGCCTGGTGGGACTGTTCTCTCCCCAACCAAATACTGCCAGCAGAGAATAGCTGGAGCCCATAGGATAAAGGAGATTAACCAGGCCAGACCAATCATGATCCCTGCCCGTTTTGGAGTACGCTTGGCCCTGTAGGTCAGAGGCCTAGTAATAGAGAAGTAGCGGTCAAAGCTGATCACCAGAAGGTTCATGACAGAAGCATTACTTGCCACGTAGTCCAGGGCAAGCCACAGGTCACAGGCCAGGCTTCCCAGAGCCCAGTGCCCCATGAGGATATAAGTGGTGTAGAGGTTCATAGAGAAGATCCCAATGATTAGGTCAGCAAAAGCCAAGCTCAGCAGGTAATAGTTGTTGACTGTCTTGAGCTGACTATTAACTTTGAAAGACAGCATGACCAAGATGTTACCTACGATGGTGCCTAGGCTTACTATGGCCGTCACTGTTGCTATAGTGATGACTTCCCACAAACTATGTCTTGATAGAGGCTGGTGATTTACTGGAGTGCCATTGGCAATGGTTTCATTGGGGTAAGTATCTCCTTCCATTCTGATTGGAATTTATGTCAGGTTCTTAGGTTCTTCACAGGCAACTTCCATGTGTCATTCATTCTCAGCTTTTCAGATGTGACCTAGGGAGGGAAGAAGGGAGGGAGGGAGAGAGAGAGAGAGAGGGAGAGAGAGAGATCATTAGCTTCATTCACTCATCAACATCAAGTTTTTGCCATTCTCAACTTAATTTTTTTTATTTTGTGCCCAAATTTCTGAATTATCAAAAGTCTGAATGTTAAAAATTTCATACCCTTATTCTTCCTAGGGCTGGTAGTGCTTAAGCATTAGAGTCATGTATGGGATTGCTGCCCTTAAGTGATACCAGCAGGAGATGATATAGGAGGTAAAAGAAGATAAGGAAAAAGGCAAAGGAGCAGAAGAAAGGGGAAGTGAGGAGGAGAGTGAATAGCAGTGAGGGGAAAGAGGAGAGAAATTCATTAGATCATATAGTTTTTGAGGGCAGAAGTCATATCTTTTCAAGTTTGAGCAAAATCCCTAGAAGAGGGTTAAACCCTAAACAAAATTATGGTAAAGATGTAATTTATCTTTGGTACTTTCCCATCTCTCCTGTTCTCTGAAATCCTTTCTCTAACCCTCCACCCTCCAAGTGCCCATCTTACTCTCAGCTAATTTTCTCCTATGGTTTAATACTTCTCAGGGAATATTTGCATTTCAGTAGGTGACTTTTAAAGACTTTCTAGTCTAAGACTCGAATGAATTTCTTTTTTCTTTAAAAAATAATTAATTATTTATTTTTAGTTTTCAACATTCACTTCCATAAGATTTTGAGTTTTAAATTTTCTCCCCTTTCTTCTCCTCCCCTCTCTCCAAGATGGCGGGCATTCTGATATAGGCTGGACTTATACATTCATATTAAGCATATTTTCACATTAGTCATGATGTAAAGAAGAATTAGAACCAATGGGAGAGAAAGAACCATGAGAAAGAAGAAACAAAACAAAATAACAAAAGAAAAGGAGAGCAAATAGTATGCTTCCATATGCATTCAGACTCCATAGCTCTTTCTCTGGATGTGGATAGCATTTTCCATTGTGAGTCTTTTGGAATTGTTTTAGATCCTTGCATTGCTGAGAAGAGCGAAGTCTATCAAAGTCAGTAATTGAATAACATGGCTGTTACTGTGTACAATTTTCTCCTGGTTTTACTCATTTCACTCAGCATCAGTTCATATAAGTCTTTCCAGGTTTTTCTGAAGTTGGCCTGCTCATCATTTCTTACAGTACAATAGTATTCCATTACATTCATATACCACAACTTGTTCAGCCAAGGAATGAATTTCTAATGGTGGAATTTGACACCTTGATATCCTTACAGGCAGGCTCTCTCTCTCTCTCTCTCTCTCTCTCTCTCTCAGCATTTTGTTAGGAGTTCTTAGCATCATTCAGGTCACAGTACCTAGTCATCAACATAAGGCTGACCCCTGGTCACGTATGTGAGGGTCCTTGTAAAGTATTCTTTGAAGATGATGATGGCGTGTAGTAACTGTTAAGTTGGTAAAATGTTGCATATTCTTCCTGCTCCAATCTGATAGAAATCAATTTTCTATCAGATATTTCTGTGTAGATGACTTATTGGCACCCCATGCTCAATATCTTTAAAACTGACCATCCCTTCTTCTTGACTTTCCAATCTCTGTTAATGGTACTACTTTCCTCCCAGACATCCAAGTTTAAGATCATAGGATCACAGTTTTAGAGATGGAAGGGACCTCAGAGATCATCTAGTCCATCTCCTCATTTTGTAAATAAGAAATTGAACCCCAAAAAGGTAAAGTCTCTTGCCTAAGGTCATATAAATAGCAGTAGCTGGATTGGAACCCAGATCCTCTGACTCAAAATATAAGATTTTTTCCATTTTCCTATGTTGCTTCCTACTGTGCAAACTAGTTTAATGGAATAAACTGTGATTAAAGCCACAGAGTTGGGAAACCTTTGAATTATCTCTTATTGCTCCATCTCTTTTTGCCTATTCTTTCCTAATCAGTACCCCACAGAATGTTTCTTATGCCTGCCCCCTTCCTCTCCATTCCTACTGCCACCACTACAGGCCTCTATCAATTCACACCTGTATTACTGCAACAGGCTCCTAGTTGTTCATCCTGATTTCTGGTTCTCCCTCCCTGTACCTATTCTACTCATAGTTGTCAGTTTGAACTCCCTAAAACACCACTTAATTATGTCATACCCCTACTCAAAAATATTCAGGGGTTGGTTCTATGTTACTTACAGTATGAAATTTAATCTCTACTTTTTATATTTTTTACTCTCCTACATCATAAGGTTTCTATTCAACCTCCCTATCTATCCAACTTCCCACTCCCATTCAACCTAATTTCACAGAGATAAAAAAGGAACTCAGCAACCATTTGGTCTAACCCATATAGGAAAGGAATTCCCTCTACCTGACATGTGGTCATCCAGGCTCTGCTTGAAGACCTCCAAGGAAGGAATTCCCTACTTCTGGAGGCAGCCCATTCCCCTTTTGCACAGTTTTTAATTGTTAGGAAGTTCTCCTTAACATTAAGCCCAAACTGGCCTTTTTGCAAATTCTACCCATTGCTCATGATTCTGCCATATAGGATCAAAAAGAACAAGTGTAAATATCCATAGTTCTATCAAATGATTTCCTACAACTCCCCAAGTATGCTCCCTCTGCTTTAACTGGCCCTACTCCTCATTATTGCATGAATGTTTATCTTGCTTATTACTACCCTTATACCTTCGCTCTCATGCTAAACTCTGAGGGCCAAATCTAATCTCACCTCCTCTATGAAGTCTTCCTTGATAACTTTAGTTCTTGTTAATCTCCCTTTTCTCTGACTTTTTTTGTTGTTGCTGCCAATAAACTATAACATTCATTCATCATAATTTGTTCAGCTGTTCTCCCATCATTGGTCACCCACTTTGATTCAAGCTGGTTTTTTTATTTTGTTTTTGTTGAAATAACAAGTGCTGGTAAATTATTTTGGTGTGAGACCTTTTTGCTTTTGGTCTCCTTATATTATGTATGTAGTAAGATTTCTTGGTCAAAAGATATGAACAGTTCAGGGACTTATCTTGCATAATTCCAAAGTATCAAAACAGACCAATTCACAGCTCCTTTGTATATACACATTCCATGTATATATGCATATATAATTATAGATTATTAGAACTGGAAGAAACCTTAGAAATCATGGGTTTATGGGATTGTAGATTCAGAGGTCATCTATTCCAACTCTCTCATTTTACAGATAAGGAAACGGAGGCCCAGAGAAATAAAATGACTTCCCCAAGTTTATATAATTAGTAGCAGAGATGGGACTGGAACCCAGGTCTCCTGATTTTCATTGTAGGTGATGCAGTGGATAGAGTGCCATGCCTGGAGTCAGGAAGACCTATCTTTCTGAGTTCAAATCTGGCCTCAGATACTTACTAGCTGTGTGACCCTGGCCAAGTCACTTAACCAATTATTTTTGCCTCTGTTCCTCATCTGTAAAACTTATCTGGAGAAAGAAATGGCAAACCATTCCAGTGGCTTTATGAAGAAAACCCCAAATAGGGTCATGAAGAGTCAGACATGACAGCAAAACAACTGAACTTCCCCCTCAAGGAGCTTACAGTCAGGAAGATGAGTTCAAATTCCCACCTCTACAACTTTCTATGAGACCATGAGCAAGCCATTTAATCTCCGTGAGTCTTAGTTTGCTCAAATATAAAATGGAGATAACAATATCTTTAATTCTTATCTCACAGGGTTATTGTGAGACTAAAGGGAGGTAATCTGTTCAAAATGCTTTGCAAACTTTAAAATGCTACATAAACGTCAGCTACTACTAGCAATAGGGATTGGACCTGTAATTCATTTGTAACATCTAGGTGAGGAAATTCTATCTACTAGTGGAGGGTAGTACCTTCTCTAAAACTTAGTCTTAAGTCATTGAGAGGTTAAGGAGTTTGTTCAGGATCACACAGCCAGTATGTATCTGAGGTAAGACCTAGATATTCCTGAATCCACAATCAGCTCTATATCCATTACACCAAACTACTTTTCTGCTGTTATTGTCCTTGTTGTTGAAAGTTTATGGTGCTGTCCGTGGTAGGAGAATCCCTTTACACTCATGAAATCATAATTATAGAACATTAGATCTGAAAGGGACCTTGGAAATCAAACAGTCCAGCAAATTGGACTGATTGATCTCCAAGGTTCCTTCCAGATCTAGTATTCTAATAAGGAAACAAAGTACCAGAGTGGTGATGTGATTTGCTTAGAGTCATAAAATGATGTTGGCTGGGGACTTGTACCCAGGCCTACAATGACAATATATGATACAAAATTATTCACACTTACTACCTGTGTGACGTTGGGCAACACACTTTATCCCCCCTTGACTTTAGTGTTCTCATCTGTGAAATGGGAGGGTTGGACTAGGTGACCCCCGAGATCCTTTTAAGTCTAGATCTATGATCCCATGTACTTATGTGAACTCTGTATTTCCTCAAACACATAGCACAGGCCTCTGAACAGACCAGGAGCTTAATAAATGTTTATCAAATTGAATAGAATTACATTGAGTTTCTTCTAGTCTCTTTGTGCTCTTCCTTCCTAGCTGGTGATACATCTTTTGAAAGCTAATTATAATTGATGGCTGCAAATTCATTTCTAGCTTGCCTACATTAACAGAAAAGTAATAACCATCTCATTTTCCCCCCACCACTCATCTGCCACGAAAAGACCTTGCAGAGGTGATCTTTTCTGTGCCTCCAACCTTGGCTGATTGTTTCTTTGTTGTCAGTAAATTGCTGTATACCAAATTAATTTCTTCTCTTGTTGCTTAGCATAAGGAAACATGTGACTTCTTGGTCTGTTCATAAAATTGTGTTGTGACCTTCTATTTTTTTGAAGGAGCTTTAATGCTTTTCTGGTTTTAAATCTCTCCTCTTCACTGCTTTTTGTAAGCAACTGTTGGGGAAAACTTTACTATCTCCCACAGCCAAGGGACACGAGGACATTTTCGTCAGAATTAGTTTATGACATTAGGTACAGGATGCTGATGAGCTGTTCTCCACTGAAGGACAAACCAAAGAAAAGAATCCTGAAGTTCATTTATAGGACTTACATCAGGCATCCGGAAGAACTGAGGGAATATGTTAGTAAAGGAGTCTCTTATTGCCTTCCCATAAAATCTTTAAAAAACATGGTACAACTTCTCTTACCAACTGTAGGCCTAGTGCTGCCTGGAGGCGCGCACACACACACACACACACACACACACACACACACACATGCACACACACACATACACAGAGAGAGAGAGAGAGAGAGAGAGAGAATGACTTTTGAGGGTTCCTGTATGTCATAGTATTAAATAAAATTCAACTGGTATTTTAAAAAATTAATTATTTATTTTTAGTTTTCAACATTCACTTTTATGATATTTGAGTTCTAAATTATTTCCCCTTTGTCCCCACCCCCTCCCCAAGATGGCATGCAATCTGATATATGCTATACATGTACAATCATATTAAACATATTTACACATTAGTCATGTTGTAAAGAAGAATCAGAACCAAAGGGAATAACCACAAGGAAAAAAAACCCAAAAACAAAAAAGAAAATAGTAGGCTTCAATCTGCACTCAGACTCCATAGTTCTTTTTCTGGATGTGGATAGCATTGGAATTATCTTAGACCATTGCATTGCTGAGAGGAGCTAGGAACCAGTATTTATTAAATGTTTATTTTGCATACGGCACTGTGCTAGGTGCCATTAGGGACATGGTATTGTTCCCGACTCTAAGAAGTATATAATCTTTCTACAATTTTAGGAAGAAAAGACATAAAAACAGAATTGGGACTTCAGTCCTATTTCCCATGTTAGAAAGTATCTAGTGTTCTTAAAGACAATCAGGAGTGTTCTCTTTGCAGTCCTATGGGAACCAGAGTTTATATGGATGCAAATTCAATTCAGTTCTATTCAACAAATATTTATGAAGTACCTATTAATGTAGGGCACTATGCTTTCATTTGGGCAGCTAGGTGGCATGGTGGATAGAGTTCTGGGCTTGGAATCTGGAAGACATCTTCATCAGTTCAAATCTGGCCTTAGACACTTACGAGCTGTGTGACCCTGGGCAAGTAACTTAACCAACCCTGTTTGCCTCATTTCCTCATCTGTAAAATGAGCTGGAGAAGGAAATAGCAAACCACTCCAGTATTTTTGCCAAGAAAACCCCAAATGGGGTCACAAAGAGTTGGACATGACTGAAAATGACTGAACAACAACAAATGCTTTCATGCAGTTGTAGAGCAGGACAATTTGGAAAGAACTTCCAAATAGTACTGTATTTTCTGGACCTTGCTCTATAAGTTGTCAGCATTATACTTGTATACACATCAGGGACCTACAAGAAAGAATGTGGTGGAAGAAGGGGTACTAAAATAGCAATAGAGCTTTAAAATGATTTTATTGATTTTTTTTTATCTTTATGTCACAATGATTTCACACTCAACTCCCAGCTAGATATTTACCTTGTGATGAACAAAAAATTAAACAAAAATAGTTGTTACAGAAACCTTGTCTGACAATATATACAATATTCCCACCTCTCTGTCATGAAGGAGGAAGTATGTTGATTGTTTTTGCCATAGGAATTTCATTGACTTCTAAAAATTAAACATTTTTTATTAGATCTGTGATTTCATCAATATAAGAAAAATACAGTGAGAAGATTCTTTTTACTGATCCAGATCCACATTTCTGTTCAATTTATGGTTTTAGAGGTTTTTTTTGGGGACACTGCAAGGCAAAATGACTTGCCCAGGGTCATAAAATTTGTGTGTGTGTGTGTGTGTGTGTGTGTGTATGTGATGGGTGGAGTCTTCCTAACTCTGAAGTCAACTCTTTAACAACTATTTCACACTAAGTTTTCTGGGGTTTTGGAATGTAATGTGGTCCATTTGCACTAATCTCCTTTAATTGGTAGAGAATGATAGCTTGACCTCTGTGCCTATATGAGGGGTGAGAGTGGTGAGAGTTTGGGAGAGGAGAGATCCCGATTTTTCTGGCTTCCAGCTTCAATAAAGGATACGTGTGTTTCAGGTGGTCTTCAGAAAACAGTTTTTATAGAGAGACAGACTTTGGGAAAAAGCCACCATGTAGAAGAACTGGTGCTTCAATCATGTCCCTGTTCTTACATTGTGAGACTAGGAGACTTTGGAGAATTTCTCCATGGGGGAGGTGAAGGCTCCTTCTGTTTTCTGTCTCTATATTTCTAGCTGTCTGTCAGTTTCTGTTGAGCTGAGATAGCTCACTCCCAGTTGGAGAACTCATTCATTCTGCTTATTGTCTGGTATAACTTAGAATCTGTATAACTTCTCTGAATTTTATTTGCTATCAGCTTGAATAAATGGGTTTATTTTTTATCTACTATGTGGAATGGTCTTTGTGTGAATGGCATTTGGTGAGGAGTCAAGGCTTTGGATATATAGCTTGTAGCACTCCTTCTAGTTAAAAGGATAGCAACTGGGAGCATACCTTCAACCTAAAAATTATTCCCCTAGATTTGCAATATTTAGAGGGGCAGACAGATATAATTCTAGCTCAGTACTTTTCTCTGAGGAAAGCAGAGAGGCCAGCCTTGTGGCCCCAACCTTCTATTCCCTTCCTGGCAGGAATCACAATCTCCTTTGTATATTCATTTCTGGTTGTATGTAGAGATAGAAATATTTATATTGGACAACTCTGTAAGTGTTCTCTACCACCAGACCAGCAACCAGTGTGCCAGAAGCCCAAATGTATAACCACATTTTCAAATAAACTAATAGTTATTAACCTTGATTTTAAAATTTTTGAAAACTATACTTCAGGGGCAGGTAGGTGGCACAGTGGATAGAGCAGTGGCCCTGAAGTCAGGAGGACCTGAGTTCAAATCCGGCCTCAGACACATAACACTTACTAGCTGTGTGACCCTGGGCAAGTCACTTAACCCCATTGCATAGCCAAAAACAAACAACAAAAAAACAACAAAAAAACTATACTTCAATATAATTAATTTCCAGGGGCAGCTAGGTGGTGCAGTGGATAGAGCTTTGGCCTTGGAATCTGGAGGACCTTGGTTCAAATCTGACCTCAGACACTTGACACTTACTAGATGTGTGACCATGGGTAAGTCACTGAACCCCGATTCCCTTGCCAAAAAGCAGAAACATATTAATTTTCTTCGTAAACTTTTGTACTTTATTTTATGAATCTAAAATCATTATTCTGAGAAGGGATCTATAGGCTTTACCAGATTGCCGAAGGTGTCTGTGACAAAAATAAAAGGTTAAGAACCCCGATTTAGAGTGACAGATATTTTTCCCTATTATTTATTTGTGTGAAATCTTTTCTACTGCCATATCTCTATAGACTCAATACCTTTAAGACACACAATTCCATTAGCTCCAATATCAGATTGCAAAATGAATTCTAGAATGAAAGAATAAACTGGATTGTATCTTAATCACATCTGGAAGCCAAATTCTTTGTTGATTTCATTTGAGTCAGAAGACTTGTCTGAAATATATAGAAAAAGTAAGGTACATGGAAAGGAGGCTGGATTTAGAGTCTGAAGAACTAAGGTTCAAATGTCTACTCTGCATTTGTTACCTATGACCTTAGGCAAATCACTTAACCTCTCTAGGTCACAATTTCCTTATCTGTAAAATGACAGGGTTTGACTAGATGAACTCGGAGGCACCTCCCGGCTCTAAAGCCATGATCTCAAGGTCAAGAACATATTTCTAATGTGTTAGAAAACAGCAAGATAATATTTCTGATGAGTAACAAATGTTCTTTGACACCCTCCCTCCCTAAGAACTTTTACATTTAATTAAAGGTAGTCATCTTGAGGGCAGGAACTATATTTTGTTTTGTCTTTGTATCCTCAGTGCCCAACATAAAATCTTGCCCATGGTAGGTAGTTATTAAATGATTGTTGAATTTTATTGTATTGAATTGAATCCAAAATAAACCAAGTGGCAATGATGTTTCTGCATCTCAGCACCTAGTGTGGTGGTGTTGCAAGAGCTAGGTCCAGTCTCTGCTGCCACTGACTATGATCTTGGTCAAGTTAATCTCTAGGCCTAAGGTTTCTCATTCCCCATTTTATAATGGAGATATTTCATATCTATTTCATGGAATGGTTGCAAATCTCAAATGAAAGAAGTATGTGCAATATGAAAATGCTTTCAAAAAGTATAATAAAAATAAAACATCTGGTTACTGGAAGAAATTCTTACTGTTGATAATACCATAAATACAATTTGCAAAGTTCAATCTCATAAGGTAAATCCTTCTTGGTTACTATAAATTTTCTGTTTTCCACAGTTACTTCTTCTAAGTGCCTCTAATTATATGGATATTGCCTTTGTTTCTTTGCACTTTTGCATTAGTTAGAAAATAGCTGGGTAGCCTGGTGGCCTCTATTTTTGACTGTTTTCCCTTCAAAATGCTTAATGACCTAGGATTATGGAAGTTTGTCTAAATATTTGGTGAAATTCATTAAATCTTGTCCTTCCTAGGAAGACAAGATTGGTCCTTCTTGGGGACTAACTTGGCTGTTGATTTCCCCTCATTTCCACCAGGATAAAAGCTGTGGACCATCAATGTAATAAGGAGCCACTCACATTTCAAGCAATAAGCACCTCTCTTTTTGGGGTATCTCACGTATTAAAAAAATATGGAGAAATGTGGTTCTATCATTTCCCAATAGATATGTATCAAAAGTCATGAATAATTTATAAAGGAAGAAATACAAAATATCAACATCCATTCGAAAGAATGCTTCAAATGAGTAATAATGAGAGAAATGTATATTAAACAACTCTGAGGCTTCACCTTACTCCCACTGAACTGGCAAAGATTATAGAAGATAAAAATTGTATATGTTATGTGGGGTCTGGGAAGATAGGTATACTCCAGGTACTATTGATAGAGCTCTGAATTGGTCTGACCATTCTGGAAAACCACATAGAATTAGACTAGAAAATTCACTAAATTATACATACTCCTTGACTTATTAGTAAGTATATTTTGAGAAGACAGTTGAGTGCTAAAATGCAAAGGATCCCAGATTTCCCCAAAAGACTCCATTAAGGTTTAAGAAATGTACTACTCCGCTAAGCAATAGAAAAAGAAATCATTAATAGACTTTCCAAACAACCCAGGAATCCATAGAGAGATCCAGGAAAGAGAGAGAGAGAGAGACAAACTGGGGCAGGTTGAGAGCAAAACACAGAGGGCTGAGGGTGAAGGGGGGCCCCGAAGCCTTCGAGGCTGTTTCAGCATTCCCCCCCTAAGCCGAGTAGAGTCCAAACTCAGCCCAGTCTGGGACTTCCTGAAAACAGTGGCTGCAGAAGAATGATTTTGGTCTGTCTGCATGTTAGTTAGTTAGTTAGTTAGTTAAACTAATCATGCATTAGTCCATCATGATATTCCCTGTCTGAACCAAAGAACACCATAGTTCAGGCTAAGCCTTCCCCAGTCTTGGCTGGAAATAAAGCCTGAAGCTGACCCAATCCTAACAGCTCTGAAATCCAGTCTTAGTTTAGCAGAGAGAGTAGCCCTAGGGCTTTTCAAGCAGAAGTCAGAGGGGCACCAGGGGCCTCAGTCAACCTTAAGGAGAAAGGCCTTCAGGCAAAATCTAGTCCAAGCAGTCCCTGAAAGCTGTAGTGGGAGCCCGGTACAGGATTAGCTCTTGACCCTAGCAACATGGGGGAAGGACCCTAGGCAGAACCTGTAACAGGAGAGGTTCCAAAAAGAATAGTAACCTCACAATAAGTCCATGTAAAGCTTCAGAGAAAAAAGTTCTGTTCAAAGGTACTATAAAAGTACCTGGAAAAAATGAGAGATATACAATGAACAAGCTAAGGAGGAAAGAATGGCAAGGAAAACTGACAAATTAAAACAGCGGAAAACCTCACTCAAGGACTAAAGGCCTTGAAAATTAGTATAGGCCATACTTAAAGTGACTCAATAATTGACAACAAGAAATATCAAAACAAAGATGAAAGACTGTGAAAAAAAACAGAAGAAAATCTAAGAAATATGTCAAAGAGAAACAATCTTAGAATTATTGAACTATCAGGAAATTATGATCAGAAAACATCTGGATATTATATTTCAGTACATTATAAATGAAAACCACCAAGAAGTCTTAGAATCAAAGGACAAAGTGAAAATAAAAAGAATCTACTGGTCACCTCCAGAAAAAACAAAAACAAAAACAAAAACAAAAACAAATAAAACTCTCAGGCCCATCATAGCCGAAATCCAGTATCTCTAAGCAAAAGAAAAAAAATACTCCAAGGAGCAGAAAACAAAAGAGTTTAAATACCAAGGAACCACAACAAGGATTATACAAGATTCAGCAGCTGCCACTGTAAAGAAAAAGAGAACTTGGAATACAATATCCCCAAAGATCAGGGTTTCCCATGAAGAATGACCTATCTTGGGGGCAGCTAGGTGGCTCATTTGATAGAGGACCAGCTCTTGAGTGAGGCAAAACTGAGTTCAAATTTGGCTTCAGATACTTCTGGGTAAGTCACTTAACATTGATTGCTGAAGGAAAGAAAGAAAAAGAAAGAAAGAAAGAAGAAGAAAGAAAGGAAGAAACAGAAAGAAAGAAAGAGGAAGAAAGAAAAAAAGAGAAAGAAAGAATAAGCTATCTTGGCAAACTATGCATAGTTCTATTGGGGAAGAATGGGGCTTTAATGGAATAGAGGATTTCCAAGTATTCATAATGAAAAGGACAGAACTGAGGGGACATTTTGAAATGGAGATGTAGGCACTAAGAGAAAGGTACACATATTAGTTTAATTGAAAGGAAATATGTCCCTTTCATGGATATATTGCTTACATGTTAACACAAGGATAATTAACCAATATCTTTTCATAACCTTAATATTTTTAAGGGTCATAGAGAAAAGTTAAAATGATGAGTTAAAAAGATAAAAAGATCTAATGGTCTTAGAAAAAGACAAAAATGGTAGTAACATGAACTATATTGGGGAGGAGAGGGAAATTACTATTGTATCATAGAGGTATACAAAATGAAAAGTATATAGTTATGGAAGAAGAGGTAAAGCACAGGCATCCTGTGAACCTCACTTCCATCTAATTCAGATAAAGGAAAAGTGAACACAGATTTTGATATAGAAATACATTAAACTCAACAAGAAAATAGAGGGGGATTGGGAAAAGGAAAAAAGTAAAAACCTGAGATTTGGGGTGGTTTAAGGAGAAGAGTTGCAACAGAAAGGAAACTGACTGTTTCACTTATAAAATCACAAGTGTCAATTGAACTCCTTTTTTTCTACCTGCTTATTTTTTTTTTTTTTAGGCAACTGGGGTTAAGTGACTTGCCCAGGTAAATGTCAAGTGTTTGGTCTGAGGCCGGATTTGAATTCAGGTCCTCCTGACTTCAGGGCCGGTGCTCTATCCACTGCACCACCTTGCTGCCCCTACCTGCTTATTTTTAAAGAGGGAGATGGAAGCAAAATTGAACATGGGTCAGTTGAGCCAATATAATAAAAATGGCAATACTACATAAATTAATTTACTTAGTGCTATACCAAATGAATATTTTATAGATCTAGAAAAAATAAAAATAAAATTCATCTGGAGGAACAAAAGGTCAAGAATGTCAACAGTAATAGTGAATTAAGTAGGAAGGAGGGGGTCTATCAATGACAAATAATACTACAAAGCAGTACTCATATAGTACTACAAAACAGTAAGCATTAAAACAATTTGATACTGATTAAAAAAAGTGAGGTTGATTGGGTAGAACAAATTAGGTACACAACATACAGAAACAAACAAACACAGCAGTATATTTAAGATGCCCACTGGAGGAAGGAAGGGCTCATTGGAAAACTGGGAAACAGTCTGATGGAAAATTAGATTCAGACTAATACCTCATATCACATACTAAGATAAATTCTAAATGGATATGTGGTCTAGATGCACAAAGTAACATCATAAGCAAATTAGAGGGGCAAGAAAGATATTGTCTTTCATCTCTATGGATAGGGGAAAAGTTCATGACTAAACAAATTGAGAGGAAAGATAAGATAAACATAAAGGATATAATAAAACCAGATATAATGAACAATTTTGATTATATTAAAATGGTTTTGCACAAACAAATCTAATGTGGTAAAAATGAGAAGGGCAACAGGTAACTAGGAAAAAATATTTTCAGCAATTCTATCTGATAAGGTCATCATTTCCAAGATATATAAAGAACTGATTCAAATTTATGACTAAGACTCATTTACCAATGAACAAATGGTCAAGAAATATGAATTGGCAGTTTTCAAAGGAAGAAATCCAAGCTATCAATGTGAAAAAATGAAAAAATGCTCCAAATCAATAATTGGAGAAATGGGAATGAAAGCAACTTTGAGATCCCTCAAAGGTCTCACATCTATCAGATTGGCAAAGATAACAAGAGCTATAGAAAAATAGGTACACTCATGCCCTATTGCTGGAACTGTGAATTGGCTCACCCATTCTGCAAAGCAATTCAGAACTGTGCCCAGAAAGTTATGAAAGTGTCTTTAGCCTTTGACTTAGTAATACCACTATTAAACATATATACCCTAGAGAAATCAAAGAATAAGGGAAAGGATTTATTTGTACAAAAGTATTTTTAGCCACTCTTTTCATGGTAGCCAACAATTGGAACTAAGTGTATCTGTATGGTATCCTCCTATTGGGGAATGGCTAAATGGCATAAGAATATAATAGAATATTATTGTGCCATGAGATGATGAAATGGAAATTTCAGAGCAAACTGGAAAGACCTTCATGAACTGGTACAGAGTGAAGGAAGCAGAACTGGGTGAACAATCTATACAATAGTAACAACATCAGAGAAGACTAACTTTGAAACACTTTAGAACCTTCTTATTGAGAAATGGAGAACTTAAAATGCAGATGAACATCTTTGGACCTGACTAACTGAGTAATTTGTCTTGCCAGACTATGCACAAATATATTCATTTATTTATAAATTTGCTTAATGGAGGAATAGAGAGATTTAAAAACAAAATAAAAATAAAAATTTTGAAAAATTGGCATATACCCCAAGGAAGTCAAAGATAAGGAGAAAGCTCCTATCTATTAAAAATATTTATGCCAGCATTGTTTGTGGTAACAAAGAACCAAAAGCAAAGTGGGTACCCATTTATTGGGGAACCACCAAACCAATTATGGTTTCTCAATTTAACAATATTATTGTACAATAAGAAAATACAAAGATGAAGATTTCAGAGAAATTTAGAAAGCCTTGTATGAACTAATGCAAAACAAAATAAGTAGAACTAAGAAAACATTTACATGATGGCTATAATAATATAAAAGAAAACAACACTGAGACATCAGGACTCTGATCAATGCCATGTCCAATCTAGACTTTAGAGGACTGAAAGAGAAGCATGATTCTCACCTCTTGCCATAATGTGGTAGATTATAGATGTCCAATGAAGCACATATAGTACAACTTTACCATTTTGGGGGTTGTTTAACTTAACTAGACTTTGCTACAAAGAAGCGTTCTATGGGGCAGGTTTACTCGGAAATGATAGCAATGTAAAAAAGCTTAAAAATACTAGAAAAAGAAAGATCAGAATTGATTAATGCAATGGCTAATCTTGATTTCAGAGGAACTGCCTATGAAGCATGCTTTTCTCTTCCATACTGAGAGGTGGCAGATTTTAACTGTGAAATAAGAGATATATTGCTAGACTTAGCCAATATGTCAGTTTGTTTTGTTTATCTGTAGCCATCAGAGAAAGTTCTCTTGAGGGTGAAGGGAGTAATTGGATAATGACTGTACAGAAAAGGTGAGAGGGTGCCCATCAATTAAAGAAAGCCTGAACAAGTTATGGTCTATGAATATAACAGATTACTACTGTGCTATAAGAAATGATAAAAGGGATAGTTTCAGAGAAACCTGGGAAGACTTGTCTGAACTGATGCAGAATGTAGTGAGCAGAAGCAGGAGGACAGTTTATACAATAAAAATACTGTAAAGACATTTCTAGAAGAAAAGAAAACCCCAATAAAACATTTGTTTTTTAAAAAAGAGAGAAACATGAGAAAAAATTGCCAATAATTTTCATCCTTACCCTCTTCAAATACCAAGAACCATTAACAGTCTGAGATTGGCTTATAGCTATCAGGAATCAGCCTGAAAACTGTCTGAGTGCCTATAGGAAGAGGAAGGGTCAAAGTCATTCCCACGCAACTTTGTCCCTTGGAAATACTTTTGCTAGGGGGCAGTATAGACAGCTCATAGAATGCATGGCATTGTACTAGGTGCTACAGGGTTGACTAGTGGGGAAACAAAACTGTTCCTACCCTCAAGATTTTTACATTCTTTATTATCATTATATGCTCCTTCCCTCCAGTAATTTCAGGTCTTCTGGGAAATGAGAAATAGGCTCTCCTTGCAAAAAAGGTTAAATGTTTTTGATTTATTGGGTTTTAGGGAGATGTCATCTTTTCATCTTAGTGTTATAAGTGATCTTATAGGTCAGTTACCCTCATTTTAATTGTTAATCTAAAGTAACTTGTACAAAAAGCCTGCTTCTGAGCAGTGGGTGATTGTTTTCTGTGGCAATTATCTGAATATTTAGGCACTAAAGAGAGATGGAAGTGTGGAGTGGAGTATAATCTCAGGATTTGACTATGACATGGAAGTAGCTCTGTATCTGACCATGTGGGTAGCTGTAAGAAGTAGGAAAATTCTCAAGGTAAGCTCATGGGATTATCAAGTGGTAGACTTGTTTCTGGGCAACTGAGTAACTCAAGAACCAGCAACACATGGGGAGGGACTCAGAGAAGGAAGGAGCAGACTAATGGCTGTAGTGCTGGACAATAGGTTTGGCCTGGCTACTGATCTGAAAATATGGTCAGTGACTGCCACCAGCCACAAAAGGAGGTTTGGTAAACTGGAACTTGGTGAGAAAGTTTCCTTTTTCCCCTTTGACTTTGATATTAAGAAGTATCGCTAGAACTTTTTTACGAAGGCCTTTGAGTACCATTGTCTCTCCTTTCCTTGTGAGAGTAAACATTCATAACAGAAAAGAGTGGGGAAAATTGAAAATTTAGATTTTACTAGAAGCAGCCAGAACTATTTGTGCTACTCAGATGTAGGTGCTGTTATGTTTTACTTCTGTACATTTGCATTTTATCTTATTTGCTGAGTTCTTTAGGCATATGCTGAAAATAGAAGTGAGATTGACTATCCAAGCCACTTAGTGGCCCAAATATGAGCATAAGTCAAATTAGTTATGACTTATTTCTGGTATTTATTTGTCCCCAGATTCTACCTACTCATTTGGAAGTGAGGTGGTAGCTAAAGGCTGAGAGATGGCCGGGTGCATTAGTGTATACCCAGTTGAATGAGATGCCCTAGCTTAAACTTAACATGCCAGTTGGTGCCTTGCATTGCTCGCTGTAGTACCCTGAGCAGCTGCAGTGAGTTGGAAAGATAGATCGTGGATTCTCCTTGGAAAAGCAAATAAAATAATTCATAGACTTGGTTTCGCCTTGTAGCCAAAGGTAAATAAAAATATAATTTAATGGTACATTTAGTAATTTTAACTGACAGTATTCATGACGAGCATAAGTAAAAAAGCTACTGTGAAGTAATTGATCATTTGTATATCAATACCTATTGCAGAGGAGCAAATAAATTCTATGAAGGACTTGACAAGATTCTTTAAACCAAATTCATTTATATCTTGATACTTGGTGCCTTAGATGTCTTAGTTAGCACAGGGGGAGAATGGGGGAAAAGTATATATTGGTAAATATAATTTAGAATTAAGAAACAGAGGCCAAAGACTGGTAAACCACTCAGAAACCTCATCCCTGTATATCACGAATAATTTTTTCAAAAAGAGTTGGGAGATACTTATTGAACCTGCTAAACACTGAATAATATCACTAAACTGACTAAAATGAAATCTATGTATCTTAACAGACAGGAAATGATTGGTTACTGATGTGGGTCATTTTCCTATCAGTGGTTATGTGTAGTCACATTACCCATGAGGTACGGCAAAAGTCAAAATCAACATCAAATTAGAGAAGGATAAAGATGAGAATATATATGTACATATACATATACATTACAGTAGCTCCACTGCAACCAGTTCAAACACTGTTGATTCTGAAAATGTGAAAAAGACATATGTAAATATACTGACTGATTATTACTATTTCTTAAAATTTTATGGATACAAAATTCACCAAAATGAGGAGGCCAAAATAAACTATTTTAGTCACTAAATACTTGGCTTCTTTGCCAAATAAAGAGATATAGCCACCAAGGGTAACCATGGTTTAGAATGTTTATTGATGAAACATTAGAGAGGCCAAAGATGTCAGATAATAATAAGCAGTATCTCCTCACAAAACATTAGAAAGCAGTAGAAGAGATATTGAATCTGTAGAAAGTAGCATATATTTATATGTTACTTTATAGCTTCAGAGTGTTCTATGTATTTTGCAAAGATGGATTTCAGGCAGAGTTTTAAAGGATTTGAGGGAAAATAAATAGTAAGAGGGCAGGATGTTGTAGGCCTGAAAGTTAATAAATTCCTTTAAGAAATAGTAACAATCAGTCACTATTTTTATTTTTACCCATTTTCCATTTTTCAGAGTCAACAGTTTGCTTCAAAAGGCTGCACTGCAGCAAATGAAATCACATATGTAGTGGTTTTTTCTTTCACCTTTCCTCCAGTTTCATCCTCACCTTTCTCTTTCACTAGAATCTCTCTCACGGAACTTATATCCTGTCTTGCTTTGTTTGCATTTCCATCCAATGCTTAGCATAACATTTGACACACAATAAACACTTAATAAATGCTTCATCTATCTAATTTGATATTGATGTTGCCTTTGCAACAATCTTTGTAAGATGGGTAAAGGATTGGGGGAAGGACAGAGGCGATCATGTGTATATATGGCAAGGAGGTTAGACAGCCTGGAGAAAAGGATGTAGTATTCAGGGAAAAAAATGTAACGAGCTATTAGAAGGCATCTTTCTTTTTAAAAAGTCACAATTTATGATGGAAAGTCAATCTAGTGGCAAGGTGATCTCAAGAGTGAGAGGATGAGAAATAGTTCTTTGTTTTTCCAAAGAAAACTCATCTTAAGGAGTCACATATTATTTTATCATCATTATCTCAAGTTCCAAAAACAACCATGAGAAAAACAAAACAAGTATTTGTATCATTACAAAATTCTTTATAGTTGGGAAAAAGTAAAGCAGAGGTTATGGCTGGGAATGATCTTGGGAGCTTGAGGAAGGGCTTTTGAACTTCAGAAAGTCCTAAGGGTACTTCATTCAACAATGTTCTCCAGACATTTAATTTCTGCTCTATATAGGCCACCATATTAGGTACTAGTGAAGATAGAAAGAAGAGGTAAGTCAGTCCTTGTGCTCAGAGAGCTTACAGTCTCCCTTATAGGAGAATAAGCTACAAACAGGATTAACTATATAAAACACCATAATGTGTAAGTGCAAAGAAGTGCAAAATAAAAGTTTGTGTGAGGTTTGTTAAGGTTGTTATAGACAGGAAAGGTTTTTATGGACAAAGTAGCATTTGAATTAGACTTTATAGAATAGCTAAAAATTCAATAGGTGAACAGGAAAATGGAAGAAGTTTCAGGAATAGGAAGCATGAGCAAAGGCACAGGGGCTGGACATGTTTGGGGGTAGGAGTTAGGGCAGAGATTAGATATATATGTTTAAAGCACAGTATTTGGAGGGAAGTAATACAAAAAAGGCTGAAAAGGAAGAATGGCACCAGATTGTGGAAGGCCATAAGTGCTAGGCAAAGGAGTATGAACTTTACTTGGTAGGCAATAGTTTTTTAATTTTCTTTTTTGTTGAAGTTATGAACTTTATAAACTTCAACATTTCCACGTATAAAGAACAGAAAAAAAAGGATTATATGAAGCTGTCTTTTTTGTATAGCTTGATATATACTTTGAAAACGAACATATTAACGCGATAGTAGCAATACTACTTTGCTTATCTATATCCCCTTCTGAAGTTCCTCTGCTCTTTTGTTTTTTTAAATGTTTCATTGATATTCTCTTTCTTTTTTTATTATCCTTAATTCTCCTTATTCTCTATCCCCAAAATAAAAGTTCTACCATCTAACAAATAAGTATAGTTAAGCAAAACAGATTCACACAGGGTCAAGCAGAAAAAATGTCTTATTTTTTACCATTAGCCTATCGTTTCTCTGTCAAGAGTTGAGAAGCATTCTTTATCATCAGTCTGCTGGAATCACAATTGGTCATTTAATTGATCAGAGTTCTTAAGTCTTCCACAATTGTTTTTCTTTACATTATTGTGATCACTGTATAAAAGGTTCTGTTGGTTCTTCTCATTACCCTGGCCTCAGTTTATACAAATTTTCCCAGTTTTCTCTGAATCTATCCCCTTTGTCATTTCTAATAGTGCAATACTATTCTATTTCATTGATAAACCATACTTTGTTCAGGCATTCTCCAATTGATGGGCACCCACTTTGATTCCAGTTCTCTAATTCAACAAAAAAATGCTACTGTATTTTTGTACATTTGTTTTTTCCTTCTGTCTTTGAACTCTTTGTAGACAGTAGTATCACTAGGTTGAACTGGGATGCAGTGACTTTTTTACGTATAGTCAATAAACATTAAGTGCCCATTGTGTCAGGCCTGGAGTCAGGAAGACTCATTTTCCTGAGTTCAAATCTGGCCTCTTGACATTTACTAGCTGTGTGACCCTGGGCAAGTCATTTTGCCTTAGTTCTTCATCTGTAAAATGAGCTGGAGGAGGAAATGGCAATCCAAGAAAACCCCCAAATAGTGTCATGAAGAGTTGGACATGACTGAAAAATAACTGAACATGTGTCAAACACTATGCTAAGTGTTGAGGATATAAATACTAAAAAGATAATTCCTGTCCTCAAGGAGCTTACAGTCTAATTGGAGAAGATAACACAAAAGTAAGCTGGAAAGGGCAGTGAAGGGACCTAGCATGGGGGAATGATGGGGAAGTCCAAAGGAGTGCAGCCCAGTTGGAAATAAAGAAATGACTGATTTTGGCATCCTCCCCTAAATGGAGGCTTTGGGAGGAACTCTTCGCCTTGCCCTCCAGTTAGAGAGACAGAGAGTACTGATGAGGTCTAAGTACCAAGGCTGATTTGATCTTGCAAGATGATGAGGTTCCTAGGGGCATAATGTAGATGTTCAAAGAAGTTCACCAAATTGCTTTTCAGAATGGTTGGAGCAGTTCTGTCCTCCCAAAGCTCCCCTAACAATTATTTCCTTTTTGTCGATCTGACGGGTATGAGGTAGAACCTCAGATTTGTTTCATTTTGGATTTCTCCAATTATTAGAGATTTGGAGCTTTTTTTCAGATGTTTGCTGATGGCTTGGTTTTATTCCTTTGAGAAATTTCTGCTCATATACTTTACTTGTCCATTGAGGAATGGCTCTTGTTCCAATATATTTGTATCATTTCTCTACATATCTTGGATATCAGAACTTTATCAGAGAAATTTGCTGCAAAGATTTTCCCCAGTTAACTGCTTCCCTTCTAAATGCACTGATTTTATTTGTGAAATACCTTTTTAATTTTATGTAATCAAAATTGTCTATTTAATTTTTAAGATTATCTCTATTCCTTATTCGGTAAAAAACTTTTCCCATCCATAGTTGTGAAACGCATCCCCTTCCCTTCTCTTCTAATTTGCTTACCTTTTAAGTCTAGGTCATGTATCCATTTGGAATTTATTGAGATAGGCAATAGAGATTCTTCCCCTCCATGAACTTTTCAATTCAGTGATACTTGCTTCCCTGCTGTTCCTCACACAAAAACCTCCATCTGCTGACTCTCGGCATTTTCACTGCTTGTATCTCCCCGCCCCCCCATTCCTAAAATGCTGTCACTCCTCCTATCTACTTCTTGGCTTCCACCAAGTACCAGCTAAAATCTCATTTTCCATGAGAAGCCTTTTCTGATTCCCCTTAATTCTAGTGCATTTCCTCTATTGATAATTTCCCACAGCATATTTGCATATAATTTTCATATTGTTTTCCCCATGAGACTGTCAGCTCCTTTAGAGCAGGGACTAACTTTTGCCCTTCTTTGCATTTGTAGTGCTTAGCATTGTACCTGGCACACAGGAGATTTTTAATAAATGTTTATTGACTACTACATCTAGCATAACATTTAAAGCCCTTCACAATTTGGCTCCAACCCACCTTTCCAGAATGGCTTCTCATTATTTCTCCTCACATACTCTATGTTCCAGATAAATTAGTATACTAACTGTTCTCCATACATGACATTCTGTCTGCCGTCCCCATTCTTTTGTATCTGCTTTCCTTTTTTCAGAAAGCTCTACCTCCTTAGTTCAACCTTTTGACATCCTAGATACCATCAAAACTCATTTCAAGTGTAACTTCCTAAATGAGGCCTTTCTTAATTTCCCAGATGTTGATTCTCTCCTCTCCCAACCCCCGGAAATTATTTGGTGATTATTCAAATGGATCTGTCAGAGGATGTAGGCCCAAATTCTGTCATATGCCCATCTGACTGTAAGCAAATCAATAGCCTCTCTGGACCTTAGTTTCTTCATCTGGAAAGTGAAAGTGTTGGATGTCTCTTCCAAGTCTAGATCTCTAATCTTGTGATCTAGAGCTGGATGTTTCTTCCAATGATGAAGATCCCAGCTTATTCATGCTTGTGTATACTGTGCACATTTTGTTCACATCTTCCCCTTAGTTCACCTTAAGAAGTCTACCCAATACTCCTTGATTCCTCCTAATTTTGAAAGAATATCAGTGGATGGCAGTGGACAAGCCAGAGATGAGATAGAGGACATTGACTGTGAACTCCCTTTTCTTAGAAGATAGGTGGTGTAGCAGACAGAGCACTGAACTTGGATTCAAGAAGATTGAGTTTGAATCCTTTGTCAGTTTACTATCTAAGTGACTTACTGTCAAATCATTTAATCTCTGCCATTTGTAGAATGAGGATAATATTATTTACTTCAAAAGGTTGTTGTGATGATCAAATGAGAAAGTATATGGAAAAGTGCTTTGTAAACCATAAAGAACTATACAAATTAGTAGTTATCATTATTCCTTCCTTCTCTGCATCTCACAAATCCTTGATATTCCCCAAAATCTCCACCTGTAAAATTCATCTCCTCCTTTACTCCAGTCTCTGATGTGATGACACTTCTCTTGGCCAATGCTGACTTCTGTAGGTGAACCCTTGATCCTATTTCTTCCATTTTTCTCCATAAGACACTTCCATAATTGCATTTCCCCCCCAAACTCTCTCTGAATCTAAAAATCCGTCATTTATATACATACCCATCCTCAACAAAACCTTCATTAGATCCTACCATCCCCTCAAGCTATCATCAAATATCTCCTCTCTTTCTCAGTCAAAATTCTCAGCACTTGACTTATTTTTCCTCTCCTCTTGGACACTCTCCTTTCCTGGGTCTCCTCCTATGCATGTGACTGCTCCTTCTCAGTCTCCTTTGCTCCCTATCACTCTCCAAGTGTGGAACTACACCAAGGTTCTGTCCTGGACTCCCTCTTCTTTTCCCTCTACACTCCTCTTCATGCACTTTACAATCCAATCAGATTGACCTTCCTACTGTTCCTTATACACTATAATGTCTGAGCCTTTGTACTGGCTGTTCCTCATGTCTGGAAAGTACACCTTCCTCACCACTGACTCTGTTGTTGCTGTTCAGGCGTGTCCAACTCTTTGTGACTCCATTTGGGGTTTTCTTGGCAAAGATACTGGAGGAGTTTGCCATTTCCTTCTCCAGCTCATTTTACAGATAAGGAAACTGAGGCAAACACGGCTAAGTGAATTGCCCAGGGTCATTGTCTGAGGTTGGATTTGAACTCAGGTTCTCCTGACTCTATGCCCAGTGCTCTATCCACTGTGCCACCTAGCTGACCCTAGAACCCTTTTAAGACTTTTAGTTTGTGTGCTGCCTTCTACATGAAGCCTTTCTTGATCCCCATGCTCCATCCAGATGGTTGTGTTCTCTCTCCAAATAACTTTACCCTTACTTTGTATATACCTGTGTATGTACTGTTTCTCCCTAAAAGTGTGCCAGTTCCTTGACAGCTGGCAGTAGTTTACTTTTCTCTTTGAATTCTCAGAACCTATCAGAATTTCTGGCACAAAAATGTTTCTTGAATAATGTAGGTGCTTTATAAATGCTTTAAGAGTACCTGATTGGGGGCAGCTAGGTGGCACAGTGGATAAAGCACTAGCCCTGGAGTCAGGAGGACCTGAGTTCAAATCCGGCCTCAGACACTTGACACTTATTAACTGTGTGACCCTGGGCAAGTCACTTAACTGCACTGCCTAGCCAAAACAAAACAAAAAAAGAGTACCTAATGGGCCTGTTCAGTTCACCAGAGGACACAATACCCTAATCCTAATGAGACCTAATTCTTTCACAAGGCCCTGCAACCAGTAAAGGAAGGGCTTTTTTGTTAGGTAAAACCAGAAACAGTTGACACATTGGCTAGGGGAAAAGCAGCAGCTGTTCAGGTTGCTGATTGATACCTCAGGGTTGTTATCTCCCTCCCCGTATGGATATTAATTTTGTGCTTATAAGCCGCCAAAATGATGCCCACTTTGTCTTTTGTTAATGTTTTTGTGTGCAGAAATTGCATTTTCTGGACATTAGCTCAAATAACTACTTATTTTTCCCACCAAGTCAAACCACAATAACTCCCCCAAGTGTCATGAAGTAGAAAAAGATAAATATCAAGTTTGATGGAAAGAGGAAGCAGGAGTTGATAAATCCTAGCAATTGTGATGATGGAATGCTACAAAAATATCTGGGAAAGCGGCAGCAATCTGGAATTGACCAGTAAGAAAAGCAGTCAATAAAAAGACAAAATCAAGAAAACATTAAGCAGAATCCCTTAAAACTAATTAAAAATATCAGTAGGTCTCAGGAGTAACAGTTTAAGTAAATTGAAGTGAGAGTCCTGAAGCCATTGGAAAAAAAGTTATTGTAGTTTTGTAGATGTTGCTGTTGTTCAGTCATGACCTCATTTGGGATTTTCCACTATCTCTGGAAGTATCTCTCTGGATACTGTAGTAGTTTGCCATTTTTTTCTCCAGTTCATTTTGAAAATGAGGAAACTAAGGCAGAGTTAAATGACTTGTTCAGGGTCACATAGCTAGTAAATGTTTGAGGCCAGATTTGAACTCAGAAAGATAAGTCTTCTTGACTCCAGGCCCAGTACTCTACCTGATGCACTACCTAGCTGTCCCAATTTTGTAGACAGTAGGAGCTGAAAGCATGGAAAAGGCCTTATTTTGGAGGGTGAAATATAATAAAAGGAAAATAAGGAGAATTATTACTGACACCTCTAGAAAAGTTTAGGGCTACTATGTCATAAAGCCTCTTCTAACGTCCTTAGGTGGAACCAAACTAAAGCTCCTTAGTCCTTAAGGGTGCAATTCTAGGGCCAATGTTCTAGGGAACACTAGCTCTAGGAAATGTCTTTTTCTCATTTTTGGTGGTCTCTTTATATGAGTTTTGGGGAAATGTACAAAAATCCTTTGGATTTGGAACTTGAGAGCCTCATTTAAGGAAAAACAATTTATTCCTAAGTGCTAGTGACAGGTCTAATATATAGACAGCAAAGAGGGAAAAGGGGAGGCAGCTTTGTACAGTGTTAACAGGGGACCAGATTTATTTTCCTTTTCCCAGCAGTTATCACAGTACTCTTCTGCACATAACTAAGTAATACTTTTAATTTCATTCATTCACTGCCTAGACTTAGAGGTAGATGCACTGGGTTCAAATTCCACCTCTGTTGTGTGGCCTTTTCCAAGTCATTTTAACGTTCCTGGGTCTCAAGTTTCCTCATCTGTAAAATGGGGAGGTTGGTATAAATGGGGCAGTTAGGTGGTACAGTGGATAGGGCTAGGCCTGGAGTCAAGAAGATCTGAGCTCAGATTAACCCAGTTTATCTCAGTTTCCTCATCTGTAAAATGAGCTGGAGAAGGAATCACAAATCCCTCCAGTATCTTTTCGAATAAAACCCTCAAATAGGGTTAGGAAGAGTCCAACAGGACTGAACAAAAACAACAATGTACTAATTATTAGCCTCTAGGGTCTCAGCTCTAGAAGAGGTGAGAAGGTAGTGTCTGAATCCATGAGGCAATGAATAGAAAGAAAGGAAAGAATGGAGGAAAAATTGCCCTGCTAGAGCTGTGAACAGTTATAACATTCTGAAAAGTTAAAGGAAAACGGAAAGAAAGAGAGGATACCACCCAGTTACAACTGGTGCATCTCCAAAGCAACCACATCACGCATTGCTTTGCCCCTTAGTGCTCTTCTGAGGACTCCCTGACAGTTCCTGACCTTTTCACCCCTCGCCTCCCCACCCACTGGTGCTTCTTCGCCCACCTCTCCCCCTCCTTGTCCTCCTTTCTGTCTCCTACTTTCCTCTGTCCCCGGTTGGCATGACACCCTCAGGCCCTGCCTGTGAACCCACACCTGTCTCTCCCCCTCCTAATCTGAGGGAAGGGGAAGGGGTGGAGGGGGCCCAGGGGCAGGTGTATCAGCCCCCCTCCACCCGTGCCCCGGGGTACTGACCTCCACCCCCAAGGGCCAACACCCCCCTCCCTGGAGGAGGGCCCTCCGGCGCTGCCCCTTCCCTCCCCTCCCCCCAGCTCCGGGCTCCCCCGTCCTAGGCCGCTGACCCCGCGGCCCGCGTTACTAGAGGGCGGACCCCGGGCCCGTCCCCGCTCCCGGCTCCGCACGCGGCCGGTCGGTTTCCGGCGGAGGCCGCGCTGTCACAGGGAGGCGGTGCTGGGAGCGGAGCGGGCCGGGCCGCTGTGTCCTCTCTCCCTTCCCGCCTCCCTCTTTCGTCAGGTCTGGGCTGCGGCGGCAGCGGGGCAAGATGCAGGCAGAACGCGGGGCCCGGGGAGGACGGGGGTGGCGGCGGCCAGAGCGGGACCGTGATCGGCCGGGTCCGGGGCCTGAGCCGGGGCCCGGCGCGGCTGCGAGAGGCGGCGGCGACGGAGGCGGCGGCGGCGGCCGAGGCGGCTGGGACCGAAGCCGAGGCCGAGGCCGAGGCCGGGGCAGCCGCGGGGGCCGGGGAGGCCGGGGAGGCGGTGGCGGCGGTGCGGTGCACAGGCCCCAGCGGGGCGGCCGCCGGGAGCAGCGAGGCCGGGGCGCGGGGCCCAGTGAGCTGGTGAGGGAGGAGCCTGTGTGCGTGCGTGTATGTGTGCATGCGTGTGTGTGTGTGTGTGTGTATGTATGTATGTATGCGCGAGCCCGAGTGCCTACGTGGACCTCTCCCCTCCCCTCCCCCCGCCCCCTGCCCGGGTGGGTATGCCCGTGGACCCGATAGTTTGGGAGTTTGCACGTGGAATCTCTGCGCATGGGGCGTGTGTGTGTCTGTGTGTGTGTGACTTTAGATATGACGTATGGTAGAAGTGGGGGTGTGTGAGAACACGTGTTTGCTGGTCTCTGGCGGGAGAGGGATGGGCTGGGATTGGATTCGTGGGGTGAAGGAAGAGCCGCGCACCCCGAGAGGGGCAGCAGGCAGCAATAGATCAGCGACGGGAGGGGTAGGGATGGGTTGGGCATTTCTGGGAGCTGGGCATGTGTGCACTGAGAGCATCCTTCGTAGGAATGTATGTCAGAGAGGGAGATTGATGGCTCATTTAAAATTTAGCTAGGCCGGTCCTTTGAGGACAGACTGCAGTTTGTTCCTCTTCTTAGGAGATAGTGCTGGACCTCTGCTTTGGTAGAGAGAACTCCCAGGGGAGGAAACTCCATAGGACAGCACCTGCTCTGGAATTCATGGGTTATTGATAGATTAGATGACTTGTATGTGGTCACACTGCCACTATGTGCCAGAGGTGGGTCTTGAACTCAGGTCTAACTAGCCCCTGCTTTCTACCTGCTATGCCGAGTCGCTTTTATATCATTTATCATCATTCCACTCTGAAGAGATGGATTTCTTCACAGCCCTAATGTGGATAAATCACCATTTAAAATAGGAGCAACTGCATTTCTCTCCCTTTTTTCTTGTTTTTCAGACCCTTAGGGAAACATGGTGGCACAAATTGCTGATACTTAAGAGTGGGAAGATGTCTAGAGAGATACATTTTATATACATGCCTTTGGAATCTAAATCTGCATAGATTCAATTCAACAGACATTTCAAAAGTCTTGTGCTAAATGTTAGGCTCACAAAAAAAAAATAAACCCTACCTTCAAAAAGCTTACGTTCTATTGGAGGATACATGTACAGATATTAGTAAATACAAAGTATGTACAAGATAGTACAAAATAATTTCAAGAGGAAGAACACTAAAGCATGGAGGAGTGGGATAGGAAAAGGTCTTTTGTAGGAAGTGGAATCTGATCTGTGTTCTGGAAAAGCTAGAGGTTTTATGCTGTAGAAGTGCCTTAGTGCCTTCCAGATACAGAGGACCGTTTGTAAAAAGGTAAGAAAGTGAGAGATGGAGTGCCATGAATAGGGAACAGTTAGGTCAATTTCGCTAGACCTCATAAAATTTGAAGTTAGTTGGGAGACAGATTATTAAGGCCTTTAAATGCCAAGCAGAGGATTTATTATTATTATTATTTTATTACCGGAGACAAAAGAGAGCTACTGATGATTTTTGAGTAGGGGAATAACATGGTTAGATGTGAGTTTTATGAATATCAATTTGATAGTTGTGTAGAGGATGCATTGGAGAGGAGACTGGAAGCAGGGCGATCAACAAGAAGTCTCTTTCAGTTGTAGGGGGGAAGTGATGAGTTCCTGAACTAGGATAAAGGCTATGAATAGTTAAAAGGGGACTGATAGAAGAGATGCTGTGGAGAATTAAAATCATGCCTTTTTCATTGTGTGATCTTGAGCAAATCACTTAACTAGCCTCTCTGCCTTTCATCTTCCAAGTGAAGGGGTTGGGTTAACTGGAAGGCCTCTGTAGTCTTTTGGAGTTGAAAATCTAGAAGCCCATGGACATTGTGACCTGGATCTTTCTGCCACTTTATCTGTAATGCTGCAATTTAATGGGCTATTGGCCTATGGGAAATGCTTTACTGAGCTAGTTGCTGGTACATTATTAGAAAATTATCTCTTACCTAGAGAACACAAATATCTAGAATTTATTAGGACTGAATTGCCCATGAATTTTTCCTTTTCTTGTCGATTAGTTTCATTTTGGAGGTGTAAAGAAACACTACTGGTTTTTAGAGTGAATTATTTATGCAACTATTCAGGGATTCCAAGGTTTCTACCCTGGGGTTTTCTGCTCTTGTCTGGGTCTGTCTTAGGATCTCTTAGTTCATGCTGCTTTCAGAGCCTTGTAGATTATATGTGTCTCTGGCCTTTATTTCTGGTTTCTCTGGGAGGCTGCCAGCTCATTTGCCTGTTCTGGCACTGACTTGTTGGTGGCCCCCTTTCCTATTGCCTGTGGGCTAACTGGATTTGTATAATCCTGAGGTGAAAGAAGGCA
Organism: Vombatus ursinus; assembly: GCF_900497805.2. NCBI lineage: Eukaryota > Metazoa > Chordata > Mammalia > Diprotodontia > Vombatidae > Vombatus > Vombatus ursinus. The sequence continues at coordinate 30,748,336 of NW_020954572.1, read as the reverse complement.
TTTGCTGTGGTTTCTCACTGGGTTACTTGATCATTATTCAGTCTGGTTTGAATTTCAGGTTTTTGCTAGAATAGAGATGTGGGAGTTGGGCAGTCTCCAGTTTAGACAGCCACCTTAGAGAGAAGTCCCATAGTGTTTGAAGAGTTTCATATCCCTGTTATATTCACAATGTTTTGTCTTTTTACTTTTCAAATGGTGGCTAATATGAGATATTCACTTGGAGGAATCTGGTTTGTTTTTAGTAACAAAAAGTAATTGATCATAGTATAAATAGTGCTGAACAACAGTTTTAGTACTTTAATTTCTAGATACTTATTGTATTAGTTATAATTAGTAAGTTTATATCAACTTTTTCCATCAGTTGGCATTTTTTGCCACAGTATCAAATTTTCAATGATCCTACTAATAGCCACCAAGGTATGTATTCAGGTCTGGGTTTGACTCTAATTAGTTGTGTGCCTATGGGCAAGTCACTTATCCTTTTTCCTTATTTGTCAAGCTTTAATTTCCTTATTTATAAAGTGGGGATAATAATGATACCTGTCCTATTTTTTCCACAGAGTTGTGAGAAAAATATTTTTTAGATTGTCAAGTTCTATATAAATGTATAGAGTTTTGTTTTGTCTGTACCTGTTATTTAACTGGTGTGGAAGTTTCTCTGTTAGTGGGAATCTTCAACCTAATTTATGATTTTATATCATAATTTATGATTTTAGATTTTATGAATTTATGATTTTAGAGAGTTTTATGAATTTATGATTTTAGAGGGTTGCTATGCTTTAGAGAGTTTTATGAATTTATGATTTTGGAGAGTATTTGCATACTAAATGGTTAAATGACCTAACAATGGTATCATCTCTAAATGTGTTTCAGAGTCATGACTCCAGCCTTAGTCTTTCTAATTCCAAGGTTGTCTCTCTATCCATTTTTGCAACATTGTCACTCTGTTATTATTGAATACCTATTAGGTTCGAAGCAAATTTTTAGGTACTCTGGGAGATAGAAGATAAAACTCACAGGAGATTAAGATAGGCTCAAATTGCTGTTTCAGTAGCATACATCTCAAAGCACTTTTAAAAGATTGTGATTTTCTGACAGGAAAGCTTGATGACCAATCATAATTTAGCTTTGTTTCCTTATTTGTACTCTATTTTTTTTGAAGGATCTTCAGAAGTCTACCCAACCATTATTAAGTTAAATTCTTCCTGCACAGATTAATTTTATTTTCTACTTCTTTCGAGATTATTGAAGAGAATTGACTCCAAATGTCTTTTCTATGTCATGACTTCTAGTATTTGACACTTTTGGTGATTCCCTTTCTCTTGAAATGGGCTTCTTTGTTTTGCCAAACACTTAATCTGGCTCTCCCTCTTTCTCTCTCCAACTCGATTTTCTTTTCCCATTTCATAAATATAGACATTCCTTAAGGATCAAGCTTTCCTTTTTTCCCCTCTCTGTATTTTCTTCTTTGGTGATCTCATCTACTCTCATGGCTTCACTCATCACCCCTAAGAAGTAGTACATTTTGGTGGAAAGAGCATCGGCCTAGGACTCAGGAGAACTGGATTCTTATAATGATTCTGCCACTAACTAGCTCTATGATCTTGGTAAAGTAATTTCTTTGTTGGTAAAATGAAGATATTGGATTAGAATGATCTTTAAGGTCCTTTCTAGCTCTTAAGTTCTGTGTTCTATAACTCTCAGATGTATCTCTAGTTGAACTTGTTATTTCCCAAGATTTAGATGTGTAAAGGATTACGTAGTGAAAGGAAATTCCTTTTTGCCTGCCAGACATCTTCATTGGTATTTCAGACTTGTTCAGATCCAAACTTACCATCTTTTTCCTCCTGAGTTTCTCCCTCACCCCCCCAGCCCCATTTTTTTCTTTTCTTGTTGTAATCCCTGTCACTTAGGCTAGAAACTTTGCAGTTCTCTTCCACTCCTTTCCTTCCTTTCATATTCCACATATAGCAAGTCAAATCTTGTTGATGTTATCTTTGTACTTCTCTCACTTTGTAGCTTAAGTCAGGCCTTCATTACTTAGTTGTGGTTCTGATATGTTTCTCTGGGTTCAGTTTATCCACTCCTTCCCTCTCCTGTCCTTCATATGTTGTTATGAGCTCTGATCATTTACCAGCTTAGAAACCTGCAGTGGTTCTCCTGTGGCCCCACAAAATAGTCAGAAGAGTTCCTTGCAAAACCAACTTGTAATAGCAAATGGGCACACAGCAAACTTGTCTGCCTCATTTTTTATGCTGTTTTCTGCCTTCCTAGCTGCATCTGGTGTGCACATATACCATAGCAGCTGGTCCTTGGGAGTCTCCTCAAGGCTCCAATGCCTTTTTCAATCAAATCTCCTGCCAGGGGCTGTGGTACTCTTAGAGGTAAGAGGCTGAGCTAAATGCTTTATGAGATGAGTTGGAAGCTTAATATAGCAATGGAATCATAGATTCAGAGCTGGAAGTGCTAACCTCCCCACCCATTTTACAGATGAGGGAACTGAGGCTCAGAGAAGTTAAGTGGCTTGTCTAGAATCATGTAGTTAGTAAATGCCTGAAGTGGAATTTGAACTTAGGACTTTGTGTTCTAGCACTTTATCCATATTGTCAATGCTGCTGCTATCATCTTTCATGCCCTACTCTGGCCTGCAACTTCTGGTTCTTAAGATTAAAAATGTGAAATTAGAAGAGTTTTCTTTCTCAGGGGCTATTTATATCCTCCTACCTTGGTGGGAGAGAGTAAAATTGGAAGCAAAAGTTGGAGACCCAGTCAGGAATTATTGCTGTAAATCTTACTACTTTGCTGTTGCTTTCCTTGGGTTGCTGATACTATCATCCTACCTCTTGGTTGCCTCACAAATTCCCATCTCCAATTATTTATACCTCTTTCTCCCAGTGAACTCCTAATCCATTCCAGTAGCTTTAGTTATTACCTGTATACAGATGATTTCCAAATCTGTATTTTTGCCCCAAAATCATTTTCCTAAGGTTCCAAGTTCCAGCTATCTGCTGGATATATTCACTTAGACTGCCCTCTTCCCGAAACTGTTATCACCCTTAATATTTCTATTTTTGCTTCTTCTAGGAACCTTAGAGTCTGTGACTTCACAGTTCCTCATTCTATAATCCATTCAATTGGTTGTCAAATCCTGTCATTATTCTCTTCATAATCTCTCTCATATCTGACCCTTCATCTGATTCTCATTGCATTCACTCTGGTTGAAACTTGTATTTATTCTCTTGAAGAGACAAAACTATTGTAATGGCCTCCCAACTAGTCTTTCTACCCGTGGTCTGTCCATGCTTCAGCTCCTTTAGAACAAGGGTTTTTAACCTGGAATCTGTGAACTTTTTTGTAACTATATTTCAATATAATCAATTTCTTTTGTAATACTACATAACTTATTTTGTGCATTTAAAAACATTTTTTTTCTGAGGAGGGGTTTATGGACTTCACCAGACTACCAAAAGGGTTTATAGTGTGTGTGTGTATTTGTACAGTTTCAACCAAATTGTACTGCTTTCCATTTCTCTTGTCTTTCTTCTTTGCTTATGCTGTTCCCCATCTCTAGAATGGATTCTCCTGTCCTTCACCCAGGCTCAATCTTTTGAAGTTCCTTCCTTCTTTCAAGGCTCAACTCACATGCAACCTGCTCATTGAAGCTCTCCCTGGCTGGTGAAAATGGTCTCTCCTCAAATTTCTTTTAGCACATCACCTGGATTTGTTGCTTACATTTATCTCATTGTCCCTTATATACTAGTTATTTGTGTACTTACATTCCCTTTGTCCCTTTTCCCACTTTAGATTGTAATATTCTTGAGTGGAGGGCCTGTATTATGTTTATCACCAATGTCTGTCACAGTGCCTTGCATGTAGTAGTTTCTTAATACATTTTTGCTGAATTGAAATGAAGAGGTGGAAAAGTGCGTGTTCAAGATGAGTTCAGAAAATGCAGAGTAGTTCAGTTTGACAAGTTTAGGAAAACAGGTGAAAGTAAGTCTGGGAAGGTCAGTTGATATCACATCATGGTGAATGGTTCTTCTCTCTATTCCTTTGTCTTCTTTCCTTCTTTTCCCTTTCTCTATCCCCCTTTCCTTTCACTCCCCCATTCTCTTTCCTTCCCCCTCTTTTTTCCTTTCTGTATCTGGTGTCCTTCTATGTCTCCTATTCTTCTTCCCCCACCTATATTCTCTTTAGTCTCTCTCCCCCAAAATCTTGTTCTTCCTCATTCCTTAAAGTATTGCAATGTAGAATTAACATATTTTAATATATACTTTAATATTTGTTGTATTTGCTGAATAAAGTTTCAAGATGCTTGATGTTAATTTTAAAATCAAGTGAATTGAACATTTTATATTTCCCTTTCAAAGATAAGTGATCTAAATTCTATTACTTTTTAACATTTTTATATGGCCCCTTATAAATTGTTTTCCTTAGGGTCAGTGGTTGTACACAAGAGGATTCTTTAATCCATGGGCCTGCAAGAGCTGCTATTATAGGATTCTTATTTAATTTTTTGATCATTTATGGGCATATTTACATTTTAAAACCTTCTAGAAACAGTACACATTTAAAATGTCTTAAAAATATCCATAGGAAACAGCATTGTGAGGGTTTTTTCCTCTAGGTATTCAACAGTGGTGTCAAGTATGCATTACAGAAGTATAAATTGCTTGAAAGGGAATGTATCGTGGTGTTGACTTATCTTTCTGTAAAAAATTTCACATTAAAGAATTTGTGCAGGCTGGGCACAACTGGGAATGTAGTGAATATGAGTTTGTTGTTCAGTTGTTTTCAGTCGTGTCTGACTCTGTGACTCCATTTGGGGTTTTCTTGGCAAGGATACTGGAGTTGTTTGCCATTTCCTCCTCCAGTTGATTTTATAGATGAGGAAACTGAGGCAAACAGGGTGAAGTGACCTGCCCAGGGTCACATAGCTATTAAGTGTCTGAGGCCAGATTTGAATTCAGCAAGAGGAGTCTTCCTGACTCTAGGCCTGGAACTTCCTCTATCCACTGATAGCTGCCCCAAATATGAGTTGGTGTAGTAAAATAAAATAGTGTAATAAAATCATTCCTACACACTATACTTTTAGTGCTTTTTAGGTTGGTAACTGAAACAAAACCAGCAACTCAAAATGCAGTCTTAAAAATGAACAGTAGGTGGGGTAGTTTGACCAATGTCTTTCTTCATTCCACTCTGGCATTTGACTTTCATTCATACTGCAGAAATTGATTTGAACTGTGGAAATATTGCAAGGCTGCATAGTTTAAATCACATCTAAGGGTATTATACTATCTTGATATAAATTAATAGTTCTTTCTACCTCTTAGCTTGGGATATTAATTTGGTCAATTCCCTGGATTGTTGAAGTTTGTGACCATATTTTACTATAATTTTCTTTTGTGCCTATACTCCAGTTGTGAAATCAAAGAATGTAATGACTAGAAGAGCCTTATAGATCATCTCAGTGAATGGTCTTATTTTACATATGAAGAAACTGAAGTCCAGAGAGGTAAAGGAATTTTGCCAAGAGGACACAAATTGAGCTAAACTGGTATTAGATCTCATGTCTCCTGATTCCTAATCTTTCCATTACATCATTCCATGTCTTGCCTTTGTTGCTCTGATGTCATGAATCTTCCTAATGGGGAAAAGATAAGAAAAGGGAGCTAGTAAGAAACCAGAGGGAGGAAAGCACCAATACTGATGGGGGTATAATCAGCTTTTAGATTTGTCATTATTTCTGAGAGCTGAGTCAGATTTTTTTGTCTGTCTTTATGTATATATGTGTATGTATTTGAACAGACCTGTAGCTACATCAGGGAGCTCCTGCAGATCTGGCACCTTTTCTGCAATTTATAGACTTAGAAAGTTTCCTGAGAAATTAAGTGAATTGACCAGGATCATAGAGCCAATTCGTGTTGGAGGAACATGAATCCAAGTCTTTCTGACTCTGTGACTAACTCTTTACTGCACTCTGCTGCTTCTGCTTGCCCTTTTGGCTCTTCTCTTGTTTCCACATATGTCTGTATTCATTTATATTGGATGTATCTGTAAATATGTGTTTGTGGAGAGGGTCCCTACCTTGTGTAATCACAGAATTAGTGAAGTATTTAATTCTTTTACTTCTTAATCTTTCAGCTTTCTCTACTCCCCCATTGTTTATTTCATTCTCCTTATGGAGTGGTAGCCTGCTTCTATTTTTAACTATAAAAAACTCCACTTGGCTTAGAGATAAAAGGATGCTCTGTCATAGCTTCTCTCTACCCTCAGTGGGATAAATTGGCATGTTCTGTGGAGTGGGCAGGAACTGGGCTGCAAGGTTACTGCAGTTCTTTGGTTCCTGCCTTTTCCCAGAGGATGGATGGGTATTATAAGGTTTGCATCACTTGGCTCATACATGATTTTTTTTTAAGTCTTTGGGACATAATTGTTCTTATGTGTCTACTATTATCTCCCACATTCTTTCAAAGTAAGATATGTTATTTACATTGTGTTTATCCCTTCCATCTCTCCCTACCTTTTGTATTGTGTTTGTATATTTCTTTAAGGAGCCTTAGTATTGTATTATGAATGTTTTCAAGCAGTACCTGAACCCTTAGTAGGTAGGCACAGGCTGGTGCTACTTTTTCCCACCTATGTGTCTCAGCGGCTAGCGCATCAGGCCTGGAATCAGGAAGACTTGAGTTCAAATCCAGCTGTAAACACTTACTGGCAGTGTGATCCTGGGCAAGTCACTTAACTTATGTTTGTCTCAGTTTCCTTATCTGTAAAATGAGGATGATAATAGCACCCACCTCACAGGGGTATTGTAAACATTAAATGATTTAATAGTAATTGTAAAGCACTTAACATGTTGCCTGGCACCTAGTAAGTGCTACATAAATACTACATATTAATAGCAGAACCAAGACTAGAACCCAGGATTTGTTATTCTCAATGTCAGTGTCAAAAGGACTCCTAGCAACAGGAATGCATAACAACAGGTGATTGCTTCCTGTTGATATGCAATGTTGTAAATGTGAAAGTTCCTACTGTAGGGGAGCTGTATTGTGTGTTGGATCCTCTGTCACATTGGCAGGAGACACCATAGAAACCATTATATATATTCTTTGTATCTTCTACTGCATATCTTAAACTTGGCACTAACCGGCTGTTTTTGTGAAGGAATACTGTGTGTATGTATGTGTGTGTAATAGGCCCCAGAGCAAATTTGTTCTTTCAGTTACTTTTCTTTAAAATAGAAAACTGTAATTTAACATTTGGGGTTTTTCTATAGGAAAAGCAAATATTAGATCTGTATCATTTACATCGTGTGTGTGTGTGTGTGTGTGTATGTGAGAGAGACAGAGAGAGAGACAGAGAGAGAGAGAGAGAGAGAGCGTGAGAGCGCGAACCAACCAGCCAGCTAGCCAGCCAGCCATCAGTTGCTTCTTACTCTTCAAGTGGTGGCTTGAATTTTTAGTTTTTCTTTTCCTGTTGCCTTCTCCTCTATTTTACTGAACATAGGATGAGCTCTTAATTTGATGATAATCTTCTTGGTAGGGATGAGGTAGTTGGCAAGATGAAAGAGATGGGGCTTGGCATTATATTTGTTTCTGTAGGTGGTTTTCACAATGAGATGTATGTAAGTAGAACCTTCCTTCCAAGGCCTTGAAATGTTTCATTTACATTCTCTGGCAGCAGATGTTATCCTTTTATTTTTACAGTGAGAAACATTGGAAAGTGGGGAGATTTAATGAGCTGCCTATGATAGTGGTACTACTAAAAACAGTGCAAATTCCAACAGTGTTCAAATTCCTTAGTCTTTGGTATATTTATATTACATATTCTTCATGGGAAAAAGATAAAATCAACACCTGGCTAACTTTAAGTGTATGTATTTGTTGGAACTTCCACACAAGTTCCTATCTTTGGTCATGTCAGCTTAATCATGTCAGGTAGTCTTGGGTTCATAAATCATACCTGATACACGGCTTATTTGCTTGCTTAAAGATTAATTATAGGTTTTCTAGCTCCCTTTTTAAAAGGTATCCTATATTTAATAAAAAAGTTAGAACAAAAACATAACCATTTAAGAAACAAAAATAAAAGTATCACAAAAAAAGATATTTTTTCCTTTCTTTCTCTCTCTTTAGCCCAGCAGAGAGGGAGAATTCAAATTTCTTACTTTCACAGAAGCAAGTATCCAGTGACAAGTGACTTCTAAGAGGATAATAAAAGTAAATGTATGTATGGCTTTATAAGAGTGAGAGATGAAGCTTTTTTTTTTTCCTGGTAGTAGGTTTCAGTGACAAAGGTTTTGGCCACTCAGTTCACTTGTATTCAAATTGTGATTATCTGAGGCATTTGTGGTGCATTTCGTTTGACAAAAGAAATTCATTTATATCAGGCAGAGTTAAAGTGGTTGAGGAACAATATCTTATTTTTATCTGATTAAAAAAATGTAAGTATTTTTGAAGACTTTGGCAAAATTATCCTTGCCATATGAAATACTTTGGCATTTATGCTTAGACCAGTAATCTTTTCCAAATGTTTAAGTGGAATTGCTTGTCTGTTCCAAATAGCTTTTTTCTTTTTAAACTGAACTGTGTACTTCAGATAGGTATTAAATTAACAGCTTTTGAAATTTGTCTCCTCTGGAAAAGGTGTAAGGTAGGAAATGGTAGTGTTGGTTTCCCTAAGGCTATTTCATACTCATGTGATTTTTCTTTAGCTGGAACCAGATGAAGGGCTCTGATCAGTCAAGGAATCATGAGATTAAATGTTAAAAAATTCTTATATGGCTGTGGGAAAAATGTCACTTGTGCCCCAGGAAGGAATGGGAAGAACATTTCCATTTCTTTGTCTATTTGTGTATTGACTAAATATTAGACTAAATATTCTGAATAATGGAAGAAGGCTGGGCTTTTGCATTATTAGCAACAGGCAAAATTATGAATTGGGATGTTTTGTCTTTTTTTGTCATGATCTCCCTTTCAGATGTGTTTTCCTTCCTAGGTTCCTCTTTCTGCTGCCTGATTGCTTAGGACTTTCTGTTGTGTTTTACTCTGGTGCTTCCCTGGACAGTTCCCTGTGTTCCAGACTTTCCCTTTCTCTTCTAATTTAAATTTACCTATCCTGTGTTAGTCTTTGATAATAGGCAGCGACTTTTTAATGTTTTGTTTTCAGGTAAGATATTTACATTTTAATAGGGAGACAGATACCAAAATAATGAATTTAAGTAGGAATTTAAGTCATCATCATAGGGTTGTCTAGTTTTTTTATTTTTTTATTTTTTTAGTGGATGGGTCTTATGGTACTCTGCAAATCACACAAATATTGACAATCTTATTCTCTTCATAATAGAGATAGGTAGAATTTTGGAGCTGGAAGGAGACTTGGCTAGCCATCATCTGATTCACCTTTTTTAATTTACGTGTGATAAAACTGAGGCTCAAATAGATATGTACAAATCCATAACTTTCTAAAAGAACAACTGAATCTTGATTAACAGATGTTAGTGACAACAACTCTGGTCAAGGCAATGTGGAGTTGTACAAAGATCCCTGAATAGCAAGTCAGAAGACTTCAGTTCTGCCCAGTTCTAGCTCTGCTATTAACTTACAAAGCCATCTACTTCTGCTTCATTCACCACACTAAGGCTTTTGACTGTGTGGATCACAACCAAATGTGTCAAGTCCTCAAAGAGATGGGAGTGTCATACTAAAAAGCAGAGACATCACCTTCCTGATAAAGGTCTGTATAATCAAAGCTGTGGTTTTTTCAGTAGCGATGTATGGCTGTGAGAGTTGGACTATAAGGAAAGCTGAGTGCCACAGAATTGATGCCTTTGAATTATGGTGCTGGAGAAGACATTTAACAGTCCCTTGGACAGCAAGGAGATCAAATCGGTCAATACTTAAAATTAATTCAGGCCATTTGCTGGAAGGTCAGATACTGAAGCTGAAGCTTAAATGCTTTGGCCACAGAATGAGAAGACAAGACTCACTGGAAAAGACTCTGATGTTGGGAAAGATTGAAGGCAAAAGGAAAAGGGGACAGCAGAGGATGAGATAGGTAATATCATGAAGACAGTGAACATGAACTTGGACAGAATTCGAGAGATAGTAGAGGGTAGAAAGGCCTGCCGTGCTGTGGTCAATGGAATCATGAAGAGGCAATTGCATGCTGAACAACAATAACCTAAAGTGGAGATGGAGCTTTGAGAAAATCTACCCTTTTGATGGATGCTAAAAACTTCCTGTCTTTTTCAGTTCTCTTTTCTTCCTTGTCCACTAATTAAACTTCTTTTCCTCTAAGGTTGGAGTAACTTTCTAAAGATCATAAAAGAGACATAGAAGGGAAAACGTGGTATATATACTACACATCTTTGCAGGGTATGTTTCCATTTTTGGGTGAGGTTATCTCTTTACAATCTATCTCTGAAAAGTGTGTATTATTTCTTAATTCTTTGTTATTGGTAAAGTCTGCCATGGTAGTGGAAAGACAACAGTTTTTGCCAGAAAGAAACAGTGATGTCATTTTATGGATGGATAAGAAATGAGAAAATATAATACTTGTAGCAAAATAGTGAGCTGCCATCACAGTTCTTTAAAGTGCATTCTTTCCTTGTCTGCAAACAATACTTTTTTCTTCTATTTCTTAACTCATTTTCACTTGAGATCCCCAAATAATGTTTTCTCAGTAATTGTGTCATTCAGTTTCTCTGGGTTTTAAAGGTGTCATCTTACTCTGATTTCTTTTATCTTCATGTAAATGTTGTCTTATGTAAATGCTCAAAGGCAGATTTTTTTTCTTTAATGATAAAAATTCAGCTAGCCTACAGAATGGGAAAGTCGTGTTTTGTGTACAAGTCCTATTAAGCTTCATCAGAAAAGAATAGATTAAAAATCTGAAAAGCAAGAGGAGGTGGAAGCACACACATTAAATTGTCTCAGAAGTATATGATGAAAGTTGCAGTGGGAAGGCTTTTAGAAATGCCTAGCTTCGAATGAATAACTAATGATTACTTGGTGAGCATATGAACTCTTCCACTTTCAGGTAGAATCTTGAAAGGGAGAAATTGTGGCAGGCACATTCATTCATCAGTATAAAAATAGCAAATGAAATTGAAAGTTTTTCCCATATTCATGATGAGGTTTCTGATTTTATTATCATCTTTTCACTTTGGTGGTGGTTGTTGTGGTGGTCTGTTATATTTTATGCCACCATTTATTTGTGGGATTTTAACTGAATAATTAATTATAATTATACTAGCTACCGTAGTTAAGATTGTACTTCTCTTGTGATTTCAGGTTCCTTTTATCTGTAAAAGTGAATACATACAAAGTTTTCTACTATATATCTTTGTAATTTAGATCATATATTGATGTGGCAGAAATGGAAGTACAGATTCTCATGTCAAATTAATGCATTTATTGTGGGGTTGTTTGAGGGGAAAGAGATCTTTTGCCAGATGGCAATATTAACACCTTCATTAGCTTCAGAATAGCTTGAGCATGACTTGGACTATCTCCTCTCTGTATTATTTCCTTTTTTCTCGTATTGTCTCTTCACAGCTGATCTCATCTGAATGAGCTGTTCTACTTTAGTTTAGCTGTTAAATCTCTTTTGGTATTTAAAAAAAAGTTCTTCATCTACATTTGCGGAATTGTTTTTTCTCTTCAGTTTCACCAATTAAGCATTTTTTAAAAAGCTTCTCTTTTTCCATATGTAAGTATGTTGTAATTGTAAATGTTCTCATCATGTTGTATAGTGGGAAGAGCACTGGATTTGAGGTCAAAGGACCAGAATTCAAATACTACTTGTCATATATTATCTTGGGCACTTAAGTAGATGGTCTCTAATGTCTCTTCCTGCTTTAAATTTATGATCAGAGAGGGAGGGAATAAACATTTATTAAGTGCCTACTATGTGCCAGGCACTGTGCTAAGTGCCTTACAAATAGTATCTCATTTGATCTCACAATAATCCTGTGAGATTGGTGTTATTATTCCCATTTTATAGTTAAATTGATATCTATGTTCAGATTTGAGCTGAGGTCTTCCTTACTTCAGGCCAAATACTGTATCCAATGGTATATACCACTTAGCTTCCTCTAAAAATAGTAAATGAAATTGAAAGTTTTTCTAGTGGTCATGCTCATGTTTCTGACCATTTTGTCATGTTTTCATTTTGGTAGTCGTGGTGATTTAGTATTATATTTTATGCCACCACTTATTTATGGAGTTTTAACTAAATAATTAAATAAAGTTATACTAGCTGTAGGAGTTATAATTATAAGTCTACAGTTCTATTTGTGGTTTCAGGTTCCATTTTCCCTACCAATGGAGTTATGCCTTCCTGATGAATCAATGTTTGTCATGGGGGGGTGGGTAGGAGTAATTTTGTGTATGGGATATAGGGACCCATGTATGGGATATAGGGGCCCACCTGTTTCACTTCTTTTGTTCTGGGGATGATGTCCATATATGTAAAATGAAGACCTAGCTATGATGTAATTGGAAGAATTCTGAAAAACTGAAGTGCTGTGCAGAAATAAGGTAGTACTCTTAAGATGTGATACTATCCAACAGTTGACTTCACAAACATTTTTGCTTCCTATGTGCAAGGTATTGGCATTGAGGATACAAAGACTGAAAATGAAAATAAAATCCCCTCCCTTATGGAGCTTATGCTTGACAATATTGCTGAGACCAGAAGAAAAGAAAGCAGGTCATTTTTTTAGTCTTGCTGTAGTGGTCTTTCCAACCATCAAAATCCAATATTCAGACCTTGATCATAGGATCATAGATTTAAAGCTGGAAGGAAGGTTAGTGGCCCAGGTAATTCTTCTAAAACTATAAATTGTAGAGCAAGTGCTGATCTTCAATGGTATAGGAAGTTTCTTCCCTGACAATTCCCTATACCAATAAAATTATAGATATGGTTAAAAAAGCTATCCAATTACAAATTTAACAGTTATGATTGGTTACTTTTTTAGATGGTTGTCTGATCATTTAAAATATTAAGTTCTAATGAAATCCTATCTAGCTATTCCAGTGGCCCTAGAATACATTTCATTTAATTTCTTTTTCCACTGTCTTCCCTTTGATATTATCCACATTTTGTGAGGAATAGTGGGGAGCTGTTTGAAATTCATGAATGATCAAGTCCGTAAATACAAGACAATTCCTTTCCTCATGTCTTAACACCACTAAAATGCAGAACATAAACATTCAAGAGATAAGGGCATACATATAAACGACTAAAATGATCCTTTGTTTTGCTGTGTTAATAACTTATGAAGTAGCTGACCTGAATGATCATTTGAAAAATCCCTCAGGAGACTGTTAATTTTTTTTTTTTAATAAAAGGAAGAAAATTAATGAATAACATTGCCTACATAACATTCTCAGTCTGCCTTATTAAAATGAAACAGATTTACTACTATAAAGTGGTGTAGGTTATTTCTGTGACAGTTGAACATGTCTGAGACTTCAATGAATATGTCTTTTCATTGGTTCCATTGTGCAGCTCATCTAATTTTTATGTGCTGCACCCATTTTTATGGATGAATAATTTCAGTGGAAATTGTGTTTACAGAATCCTTCATAGTAACTTAGAAACTTAAGAAGGAGACATAATTTCAAGATGGCAAAGTCTCTTAAGGGTGCCCTTATTTGAAGTATGTCCAGAATACTAAAGTAAGTAGTTGGTGTAAGGTGTTTCATTTTAAGAAGGCGGAATCTTTAAAAAGGGAACTCACAGGCAGAAGGCAGTGTTAAGGTGAAATTCAAAGGTAGGGAATATCTAAAGGATAAAGTCTGCAATTTTGACTTCAGGGAATTATTCTGAGGTTTTTCTAAGGAACTTCCCTTTTTCTAAGAAAATTGAATTGGTGCTTGTAGGGCAAAACAGGGATCAAAGAATTCTTTTCCCTGACCTGGAACTGCTACCTGACAGTGCTGGTCCTGGGGACGTTGTTGACAAAGCCTGGAAAAAAGAAGGCAGGCCAGGCTTTGTAGTGCTAGCTCAGAAACTCATTTGGCCAAAAGTGTGAGATTAATAAGGGGAAATAGACTTTTAATACTTACAGTGACTTTTGTTATAATGTCCTTAAAAGGAGGAGGGATATGTGTCAGAACTATATCATAGGTTAAACTGCTTAGAAGGGGGTCTTTTTTTTTTTTTTGTTTGTTTGACTAACAAAACCTTGGAAAGAATGTGAGAGAGACTCCATTTAGTCCTAAAGTCCTCTTAGGAAATAGTGCTTCAACAGCCTGATCCATCACGTTTTCAACTTCAATCGCTCCTGAAATAAATCTGTTTTCCAACAAATTTTGTCCCATCTTGAGGACTCTCGTGTCTTTTTTCATTTTTTAATGTAAAGGAATTCCAATACTGCTCCTTACAGCAACATGTTTATTTAAAGAAACACATTCAAATTTTTTCTTCACCTTTATTGTGACATTATAAACCTCTTTTATAGGACTAGCTTAGCATTTGAAAATGTGATAAATGCTAGTATTGTCATGATTGTTGTAATTTGGGTTTCAAGTAAGTATTAGCTGTATCTTTTTCTCTGGAGAAGTCTGATAAAATGTTAGGATAGCTGGTGGTTTTTTTGTTTTTTGTTTTTTGTTTTTTTAGCTTTGTAAAGATGAGAAAAGGGAGCCAGGACAGGTTTTGTAAAGAGGGCTAGAAAAGCTTTTGAGATTGAAAAAGTCACAGAATCTGGCTCCTCGGTGACTAGTGTGTTGTCCTTGCCCATAAAAAGCTCTTAGTAAATGCTAGAATTTCATTAAATTGGATATTTAGTGCCTTCTTCAACAGGAGGATTTTTATCTTATGCTTTTGGTATCTGTGGTAAATAGTTAAAAGAAGATAGTGATGCTCTATTTTACAGGTGGAAAAATCCTAACGATTTGTCCAAGGTCAGATAGGGTGTTTACAAATGGCAGAATAGATACAGCTAATTCTAGATTATCTGACCTATTTTTGTCTCTAGTCTCTAATCTCTAGTCTAATTTCTTGGTTGAGTTTAGATTGGTGCCATCTCTGAGCAGTCATCTGATAGAAAACAGTATTTTTCATTTTCATTCTGTGAGAGAAATTGATTCAGGGCAAAATGAAAATCACTACTTGAAATGGCTAAAACCCAGGGCTCAGTGGTAGGCATTTATTTATTATATCTTTCTCTAGCCTGCCTTCATCACACTGCTCCTGCTTTCCCCTTTCCCCTTACATTTTGGTTATTGGAAGCCTTTAGAGAGTTGCAAAACATACTTGTATTCATTACTATGCCTTGCTTAGTCACGAAGCCCAATTTGTTTTAAGTGGGCCTTTTTGTGCCATTGGATGAGATAACAGCTTGGTAGCAGATTGAACATATTAGTGTCTAGCTTGTTTAATTTAATTGGCTGCTGTTCTTTTTAAGTGCTGCAGCCAACATCCAGGTATGAAATGTTACAATTAAAATTGCCAGACTGATTTTATAATTATGATCTGAACATAATAATACCTTGTATTTGTATAACCCTTTATGGTTTTCAAAGTACTTCACATGTATTATCTTATTTGATCCCTTTCCACCCACCAGCTCAAGGCTTTTACATTTCTTGTTTTGCCCATAATCTTTGGGAAATGGGCAAAACTTAAAAAAATGTGAAATGATATTTAAGAAGCATTCTCTCTCCCCCCTCCCCTCAAATTACTGCAAATGTCTTCAGAGCATTTATTCATTATTTCTCATTACACTCTTGAGGAGGAGGTTAATGACAACTCTAGTTGTCTTTGTAGTTGAAGGGGGAGGGGGCAGGAAATGAGACACCTGTTAAGTGATTCCTAAGATTGAACAGTGAGTCATTCAGCTGTTTAGGGCATAGACTATTATAAGCACTTGGTAAATATTAAATGATAATGATGGTAGAGGCCATTAATTGAATTCAGATCTCTTGCTTCTCATCTCAGTGCTCTGATTTTCAGTATTCTGATAATTTCTTAGCCTTTTTAGCTAGTGAACCATTTTGGCTTTGAATTAACAATTTTGCATAAGTTTTTATTCCTCTGATTCCCCTTAGTTATGTTTGAGGCTTTGATACTACTGATGTAGCATTTTTTATTTATGTTGTAATACCAAGTAAAGGATATTTAATTCCCTGATAATATGCCTTGTTGGTGTTTTTCTTTAGACTCTGTTATTTTCCCTATCCGATTTCCACTTATAAACACCAGGTCTAGTGTCCTTCCTTTTAGAATGTTTTTGCCAGTCATTATTTATATC
Organism: Vombatus ursinus; assembly: GCF_900497805.2. Classification (NCBI taxonomy): domain Eukaryota; kingdom Metazoa; phylum Chordata; class Mammalia; order Diprotodontia; family Vombatidae; genus Vombatus; species Vombatus ursinus. Next base: position 30,732,066 of record NW_020954572.1, on the reverse strand, counting down.
AAGGTTCTTTGTACCTGATTCTTGGTAGCATCTTTTGGCTCAAGGTATCTTTTCTTGAATCACAGTAGACTTTCAGGTTTTTATAAATCTTCACATTCTTCAAGATATTTTAGACCACTTTTATTCTCTTTTTTAAAAGGGGAGAAAGGAGAATATTCTAGGATAGGGTATGGAGAGGACCTTATAAGGTCATCTCTTGTCTCCATATTAGCCCTTCTTAGATATATCAGAATCTCTTCTTTCTCATAAAACTTCCAGACATGCTATATGAAATCGCTTGGTAATCCATCCCAGTATATAAATCCCTCATATTGACAGTAGTGCCTTTATGTACCTTTAAGCCTCTCCTCCAAACTTCTTCTAAATCTTCCACTTTTCTTTTAATATTATGGGAGCACAGACCTGGACATGACAGTCTAGAAAGAATCTGTGCAGGGTTAAGGATAGTGAAAGAATCATGCTGGGGATCCTATCTACTATACTTTGTCCATCCTCAGTGTTGATAAAACATGTTGTAGAGTATGTCTGAAATGTGAGATGTGGAAATGATAGTTTAATTCTACTTCACAGTCCCTTGAATTCAAAACAACTGCATCTGTGTTACTTTCATTTGAAATGAAGCAGTTATTATAAGTTTTAATAGCATAGTGTTTAGAGGCTCGAATATGTTAAATGGATATTTGGGGAACAACTTTCTGAATTTTCAATAAGTGAAAGTGTCTGTCAGTGAAACTCTATGATGCTTTACAGTTGAGATGTGCCAGCATATCAAACAGTTTGGTGTGTAAATTTGTTAATTCCTAGTACTTTTTGGCATTACTTATACAGTAAATGTCAAAAGAAAAAAAATCAAGTTTTTTTTTTTTAACTTGCTGGTGCTTATTGAGTTTTTTGTAATGATTACAGGTGGAAGGTGATGATGCTGAAACCTATGAAGAAGAGAACAATGAATGGGGAAATTATTCCAGAAGAAAGATTGTCTCTAACTGGGATCGATATCAAGATTTTGAGAAAGAAGCAGAAAATGAAAGTGCAGAATCACAAAGGGGGACCGATTTCAGTGTCCTGCTTAGCTCTGCGGGTAGGAGTGCCATCTATGTACTTGTTATTTAGTTTTCTAAAGGTTGGCCAGATATTTATTGCCTTTTAAAGTGTTCTTAACAACCAGCATCCCATAGATTTTTTTTTGTTCTTATTGGATTATGACTAGGTTTCAAATCTCAGTGGAGGTTGATCATAGTAGTGCTATGAAATATATGGCTTGTTTTTCTTTTTCTCTGTGGAAGTTTTCATGGACTAATATGGTATGATTAAAATCACTCTGAGAGATGGAGGAAAAGCTTTACATGAATAGAAAGTAATGAACACATACATAGTATATGATATTAGCCTGAGAAATGAAAATAAATGTTTTCTGAATTCCCTCTTTTTAGAGGGAATCTTCCTTCATTTTGGGAGACATAATTACAAATATTTATGTAGAACTACTCTCACAAGTAAGTAGCTAGCCTATATGTTGTAGCAATAATAATAATGATAAACATTAAATAGAGCTTTATGTTTTGCAAAGCGCTATATATAGTCCATGTGAGGTCTGAGGATCTCACTCTTTCAAACAAGTCTTGGTTGTTGAAATAAGGATACTTCTCTCGGGATACCTATGAGGAGTTGGAGGTGATTTTCTAGTACCATTGGCTTGTTTTTCCCCCCCCACCCCAAGATTATCAATTGAGAATCATTTTAGCCAGAGTAAGTAGTCTATAGGAGAGGTAGGTATTTAATAAGGTGGTGCATTAAAAGCAGTCAGTTCAAAATCCCCCCTCCCCCAAAGTACATACAGATTCTCAGGGAAAGCAGGCTCAAGCTTGGGGAGCACATGTGGCAAAGGTATAACAGGTCCTAGTTTGTGGAAGTATTTTTCTTGAGTTTGTACTTTATTGAAGTTCCCTTAAGCATGGTGAATGTGTCCAGTCTGTCCTTGGCTCTTTATGTAGCTGTTGCTATCAGCTATGAAACTGATGAGAAGGGGTTCCTTCTCAGGGTTTTTTTTGGGATGCCATACTTGTTCCAATTTCTGGAACAACTGCCCACTCACTGGAGCTTTAGCTCTCATTGGACTAGCTTGATGCTGTTGTGCAGGACTAAAAGGGTATGACAAATTCCCTTAGACAATTGGGATAGACTTCCTCTCTGGCATCATTTTAATGTATCCATTGACTTTGTTTTTATTACCCCATATTGTAAGGTTACTAGTCAATCAGTCAATCAAATGCTAAATCTGTAATATGATATAAATAAATCTACATTGATCAAAATCATGTGACTTCAAATCAGAATGAATACCTTACTATTCAACACACATTCTCTGGAATCCTCCAATTCCAAATTAACTAGCTGAACACTCTCATCAGCTTCTGGATTCTTGACAAGCTCTCCAAAATATTATAAAGTATGGAATTTGTGTATTATGTTTCTGCAGTCATTATGCTAATATTCCTTGTGTTGTTCCAGTTTTAGAATATGTGTTGTCAAAAGCAAGCACCATTCAATGACTTTCAAAGACTTTTCACACTTGGTTTAAAGCAGGGGTTAACATTTTTTGCATTATTGATCCCTCCAACAGTAGAGTGAAGCCTGTGGACCTTTTCTTGGAAGAATGTTTTTAAATGCATAAAATAAAATACATAAGATTACAAAGGAAACCAGTTATATTGAATGGTTATCAAAACAGTAAAAAAAAAAAGTTCATGGACCCTAAGTTGAGAACTTCTGGTGTAAAGCCAATGATTGATTGATTGAAATATGTCTTCATCTGGTTAAGGTGTTAGGGTGGAGTGGTTTCTATCCCACCCTTACATGTACATTATCTCATTTGACCCTAACAGTTATCTTGTTAGGTAGGTGCTGTTCTTATCTCCTTTTTAAAGACAAGGAAACTGAGGTTTTTGGAGACGTTAAGTAATTTGCCCAGGGTCACGCAGTAAGTTTTTAAGACAGGATTTGAACGTAGGAGTTTTCTGACAAGTCCAGTGCACTTTCTACTACGCTGTGCTACCTCTCAGTGACACACCTCCTTTCTTCAGTATCTAAAGGAATTGTGTAGAGGAATGGACATAGTGCTGGGCTGGGATTCAAGAAGATCCAACTGCAGTGTATGTCTCAAATGCTTTTAGCATGAGCTTGGGTAATCACAACCTTTCTGAGCCTAACTGTCTTTATGAGATTTGGATAATAATCTCTGTATTACTTATTTAACAAGGTTGTCTGAGGATCACATAATATACATATATGTAGGACTTTTCAAACCTTAAACCACTATATAAATGTCGGTTATTTTCTAAGAATGTGCATATCAATGGTGTTAATCAATAATGTGTATCTTGACAGAGTAGAAGAATCAAGGTTGATCATTTGTGGGGCATAAACAGATTGTTTCTTATATGAACTTGTTCTTTTCCAGACTAACTTTTTTTATTCATTTCCTACTCCTGATCTTTTTTTTTTTTTTTTAAGTGAGGCAGTTGGGGTTAAGTGACTTGCCCAAGGTCACACAGCTAGTATGTGTCAAGTGTTGGGTCTGAGGCTGGATTTGAACTCAGGTCCTCCTGACTTCAGGGCCAGTGCTGTATCCACTGCGCCCCCTAGCTGCCCTCCTACTCCTGATCTTGAGGGAAAAGGATGTAGAATTTGGGAAGAAAGAGCCAAAATAGAGACATGGGAATAGAAGAGGTAGAATGGAAAGTCTGGGGTTTGGGAATGGGATGAAGGAGCCTGAATTAGGAATGAGCCTCTAGAGGTCAGGTTTGAAATGAATTTTTTTTTTGTTATTTTTATCTTTCTCCTCTCACCTGTCAGATCAGTGATTACCTGTAACAGATTAAAATAATAAGCAATTAATTATTCCCCCATAATAGGGTGCCCTCAGTCTTATACAAGAAACACTAGTAGGAAGATATGAATAAGAAGGCAGCACACTGTAGTAGGGAGAAGATAAGAATAGAATTCAGATGATAAGGATTTAACCTGTTGTCACTAGACATAACATAGAGTTAAGCATCAACTTAGCCTTTCTTTGCCTTCTTTGAAAATGGCATTCACCTTTTTCCTTGTCAGGAGCTGAATTTGACGTATGTTTCTAGCAATATACACCCATAAAACCCCAACAGATTTTAAAAAAGTGATGTGTGCTTGCTTCAGAAATAGCAGAAAAGGAGAGAAGTTGGGAAAATAGCTTTTTATTCTGCTGTGACCTTGGGAGGAAAAAATCCAAGGGCTTTAAGAACTTGGGTGGAAGAATGGATGGTAGCAGTAGGAAGAGCAGGTAGGCTGACCTCTTGTGCCTCTGGAAGAAAATAAAGGGATCACATTGGGAGCTACTATAGGACTGAGACCTGAGAAATGGCTCTGAGGGATCTTGCAGAGGCTCAGGGTATCCCCTCAGGAGTATATTCAGTTCAACAATTCAGCAAATATTTATTAAGTACTTACTACTTACAAGGCATTGTGCCTAGTGTTAGGAATACAAAAACACCTCCCCCCCACTATGTTCCTGTTTTTAAGGAACTTGTTATGGAGAAACAAAACTGTACCTAGATAAGTAAATACAAGACATACACAAAATTAATACAGTAGGAGGTCAGTGTGGGCAGGGGAATGGTAGTCGAACTGAATATTGAAGAGAACAAGAAAGGAGCTTGAGGTAGAGATGCAGAGGGAGTGAATTCTGGGCATAGGTATGTGGGGAATAGTGGGGAGGCCTTTTTGACAGGAACATGGAGTTTGTGAAAGGGAGTAGGATGAAATTATGCCAAAAAGGTGGTGGGAGTCTGATTGTGTGGGCCTATAAATCCTGGGTCAGTGTCAGTTTGTAATTTAACTTGTAGGCAAGAAGGAACTGAATGCTTTTGGGAGTGACTGGACAGAACTTTTGCCTTAGAAATATTATTGTTACAGCTGTGTTGGGGAAATATTGGAGAAAGAAGAGACTGGAAGCAGGAAGACCAAATAGGAGGCTCTTACTGTAGGTTAGGCAAGAGGTTGAGAGGACCTGAATTATGGTGGTTGTGTGAGAGGCGAGCAGAGAGATATGAGGTCTCTTGTGATCGAATTCCACTGTTTCTTCATGTGTAACAGGCATCATGGAGAGAATGTCTTTAATCAGCACTTTGCTCAACTGGGTTGAAATACGTTTTCCCCTCTGAATACACGACAGCCTGGGATCATGGCTGTTTTTTCTAGTTTGCCTTGAAATCCTTCTATTCACTGATTAGGTTACTCTGTCTAGTGTTGCCTTGCAGGCAGATTAGACTGTACTTGAAATATTGATTTTCCTTTTTTAATCCTTTGAGGGGTGAGAAATAATAAACCTAGAGTGAACATGTTTACAAAGCCTGATAATAGTTTCAGTGCGTAAAGCTATCTCTTGAGGATTATGGTATTGAGCTTTGTTTGTTAATGGTAAATTTATATTTCATTTTAAATATTTTGGGTAGTGGGAATTATTAATGAATTGACCTCATTTGGTTGCTGTGCAGTAGACAAGGAGAAAGTGAAGATAAATGTGAGGGTAGGGGTGGTGCAGGGGGAAATCTGTTGAAGAAGATGGGATAGAATAGGATCACTTGTGTTTGTAGAGGGGTTTGCCTTGGTAGAGAGAAAGACCACTTCATGTGGGACAAGGGTGAAGAAGGAAAGAGTGGCCAAAGGCATCTGGGTGATGTAGGGTGAGGAAAAAGGGAGAAGAGGGAGCTCTTGGTCAATGGCCTCAGTTTTTTTCGATAAAATATGAGGTATGATCCTCAGCTGAGAGAGTGGGGGGGGGGCATGGGAGCCATAAGGAGGGATGAAAAGATTTGAAAAAGCAACTGTGGCAAATAGGACAGTGAGTTAATTTGGAAGGTATAAAAGGATTGCCTTGCCATAGTGAGGGCCCTGTGGAAGTTATATAGTACTAATTTATAGTGAACCCAGTCCGCATGGTTTTGTGATTTTCTCCAGTGTTGTTCAGCAGCATGTGTATAAGAGTGAAGGCAATGGATGGTGGGGGCAATCCAAGGCTGAGGCTTAGGAAGACACGATTGTGAACAGATAAGGGGCTGGCATTGTCATGATTGATAAGATAAGGGAGTGGCTGCCTAGGTGTCATCCTGAACTCCTAATCTCTCTCACTCTCCATTATCCTATCTGTTGCCAAGTCCTATAGATTTTATCTTGGAATTATCTCTTATATATACCCCTTTCTCTCTTCTGACCCTGCTGCCACTCTGGTATAGGCTCTTATCACCTCAAGTCAAGACTCTTGTGGTAGCCTGTTGGTTAGCGTCACTACCTCAAGTCTTTGCTCATGTAGTCCATCCTCTACTCATCTATCAAAATAATCTTCCTGAAGCACAGATTTTACCATGTCACTTCCCCACTCAATAAACCCAATGGCTTGCTATCACCTCCAGGATCAAATATAAAATCCTCTGTTTGGTTTTTAAAGTCCTTTATGACCTGCCCTTCCCCTCCTTTTCAGTCTTTTTATACTATCTTCTCCTCCCTACCCCCAAGTACTCTTCAGTTTAGTGACACTGGACTCCCTGCTGTTCCTTGAACAAGAAACTGACTCCTGGCCCTGGGCATTTTTCCCTGGCTGTACCTGACATGGAGTGCTCTTCCTCCTCATCTCTGCTTCCTGGCTTCGCTGGCTTCCTGTACCTTCTCTGTTGATTAGTTCCAATTTATCTTGTTTGTAGCTTGTTTGTATGTAATTGTTTTCACATTATTTCCAGATTAGATTGTGAGTCCTTTCAGGGCAGGAACTGTCTTTTGTCTTTGTATCCCCAGCATTTAGCGTAGTGCCTGGAACATAGCAGATGCTTTAATAAATGCCTCTTGACTGACTTAAGAACTGTGAATTGTGTAGTGCCAGTACATTTATTTATCTTTAATCTAAGTGTGACAGATGTTGACTATTCTGATAAAAGTGATTATTCTGGCTCTTAATGAGGAAAAAAAAATCTTTAACAAGGTTCTGATGTATAATGATTACTACAAATAAAAGCAGATCACTCAAAAGCCCTCAGAAATTCTTGTAGAAATAAGTTTTTGTGCCTTTTTATCAACATTGAAACTTCATTTGAGCAGGGTAGAATTACCATCTGGGCAGAACAGTATAGTATATGAAGGATAACCATGAACATTTGTTGCTATTTGTATAGGTTGGAAAAAAATCCCTTTTATTCTATTTTATATTCTGATCTTTAAAAGGAAGATAGTAATGCTTTATATACCTCCTTCACAGGACTCTTGTGAGGAAAGCACTTTGTAAGTCTTAAAAGTGCTATATTGATATGAGCTGCTAGTATTTAGTGCTAGTGGGAAAACTTGGGAATAGTCAGTCAGCTGTTTTAACTATGTTTTATTTTCCAGTTATTTGGAACCTAAGACATTTTATTTCTTTAAATGAATTGGTTGTTAGGATGGGATCATCTTTGTTTAGAGAGATTGTTTATTTTAGTATTAAAAGTCTAAATCCTGAAAATATTATAGGTTTCTACCTGACACTTTTCTTAGTTCCGTAAACATTTTAGTAAGGGCGTAATATGACCAAGACATATGTGAGAGGCAACGTAGCATAGTGGGTAGAGGGCTAGCCTTATAATCAGGCCTGGGTTCAAATACATTTCTGAAATGTCAGCTTTTTTTTTTTTTTTTTTAAGGAAGGTACCTAGCCATGCTTCACCTAACTCTTACCTGCATCTTTCCAGACCTCCATATCTACCACTTGCATGTTGCGATTGCATCCTGATAAATCTTGTCTCTGGGACCCTCCCATCTTCATTGGTGATTCCTTCCATAGGAGCGTCGTTTTAGGAATGCTTCATCTCACTCTTTAAAACATTTAAAATTTTTTCAAAAATTTTTATTTTATGATTCATTGATATTGCTACCAGGTCTGTGCCCCATAGAGATCAAAGAAAGAGGAAAAAGACCCATATGTACAAAAAATGTTTATAGCATCTCTTTGTAGTGTCAAAGAATTGGAAACTGAAGGCTTCATCTTACTTTGTCTTCAACTCTCCAAGCTTTTTTAGGGTAGAAACTGGCTTCCTTGCTTGTGTTTGTGTACTTAGTACTTAACACAGTGTCAGGCACATAGTAAGTACTTAAATGCTCAATTCCCTCTCTCTCTTTCCCTTTCCTTTTTTTATGCCCCTGGCATCAATAAGAATATAGGTTATTTTAAATAGTCTACTGAGAAGCAGCATGATATAGTAGACAGAGCACTCACCTTGGAGTAAAGAGGATTTGGGTTCAGGATTATAGCAGGCCATTCTAATCTAATTGGGTTAAGTAATTTGTTATTCATATTTATAACTTTTTTTTTACTATTACTTTCATGTCTTTAACTTTCATATACATAACTAATAACTTAAACTTGATTAGTGCTTTAGGTTTTACATAATTTTCTTCACAGTAACTCTCTTAGATAGGTATTGCTAGTTTTATTATCTGCATTTTACATATCAGAAAACTGAGGTTCTAAGTGTTTAAGTTATTTGCCTGTGGTCACACAGGTTTTAAGTGGCAGAGCTAGATTTTGAACCCAGGTCTTCTGATGAGAAGTCTAGTGCTTTTCTCATTAGTTAAACCACATTGCTTTTCTTTGGTAATTTAGGTTAAAAAAATATTTCTTCAACCTGTAGAAGCACTCTTACATGCTTTTAGGACTTGCCATGATGTTGGAGCTTTTGACATTAATACTGTAAACACTAATTAACATGGAAATGCTTTTTAAATAAAAAAGTAATGAATAGGTAAACTGGTAAATCTGTAACAAGGTTGGCTGCTTATAGTGATAATGTCATATACTACCTTTAAGAAAAATTTAAGGCTCATTGAAACTTAGCATGGCACTTGGCACGTAATAGACACTTCACCCTTCATCCTTCCTTCCCTCCCTTCTTCCTTCCTTCCCTTCTTCCTTCCCTCTCCTCTCCCTCTTTTCCTCCCTTCTTTCTTCTCTCTTTCCCTCCCCTCCCTATGATTCTTCAGATTTCCCACTTTTTATTAATTATTTTATTATTAATAATTATTAAATAATAATTATTTTTATTAATTCCATCAGGTACCCAGACTCAAAACTTTGAAGTTATTTTTGACTCCAAGTTATTCTCTTCCCCCCATCACAAAATTTTTAGTCACAAAATCCTGTTGACTCCTCTTTCATGCTATTTTATTTTTTCCCATTTTGATTGCTTCCATCCTATCATGGGCCCTCATCACCTTAAACCTCAGACCTGAAATAATTTCTCAACTTCTTTATCTTCATTCTCTTCTCTGATCGCTTAAGTTTCCTTCAGTTAAAAAAAAATTTATAGCTTTATGAGCCCTTCAAATTATTTTGCCTATTGTTGTCAGATTAATTTTTTACTAAAATATAGCTTTGTACTTGTTAGCTCCCTCCTCAAAAACCTTTCATTGGCTCTTTATTACCTAAAGAATAAAGTCACAGAATTTCAGAGTTGGAAGAGACCTCATTGGCCATCTAGTCCAACCCATTCTAGAAAAAGAATTCCTACTACAACATACCCAATAAATGGTCATTCAGCCTGTGTCTGAAGACTTTCAGTGAGAGGGATTCCTACTACTTCTTGTCTCTGCTACTTTTGAATAACTCTAAATGTTAGGAAGTCTTTCCACATACCAAGCCTAGATCTGTCTTTGTGACTTCTATCGCTTGTTCCTAGTTCTTCCCTCTTTCACGTTATAACCTTTCAGATATTTGCAGGCAGTTAATTCTTCTCTGAGTCTTCTCTTTTCCAGGCTAAACATCCCTGGTTACTTTACTCATATGGCATAGACTCAAGGTCCTTCACCATCCTAGCTGTTCTACTCAAGACACTCACTAAGCTTATAACTGTCTTCTTTAAAATGTGGTGTCTAGAACTGAACACAGTATTCTACATGTGGTCTGACAAGGGCAGATTACAATGGGACCTTATTCCTGGAAGTTTTGCCTCTTTTCATGCAGCCCAAAATTGACATTAGCCTTTTTGCTGTCATATATTGTTAATTTATATTGAATTTGCAGTCTACTGCAACTGCCAGATCTTTCTGAAACAAACTATTTTTTTCCACACTGTTTTTCCTATCTTGTACTTGTAAAGTTTTTTTTTTTTTTTGGCACTCAGATGTAAGATTAATTTGGCCTAGTATTCTGGCTATTCAAGATCTTTTTGTATCCTAACACTGACATCTAAGCTTGTTATTTGAACCCTGCCCGGCTTTGTGTCATTTGAAAATTTGATAAGGATGCCATTTAAATCAAAAACAGGGTCAAGCACAGATCTTTGGGATACCCCACTGGAAACTTCCTTCCAAGTTGATATCACATCATTAATCACTACTTTTTAGATCCAGGCATTCAGCCAGTTCTTAATCCATCTAATTGTGCTGTCATCAAGTCCACAAAATAGCATGAGAAACTTTAATAAATGGTTTTGTTAAAATTTAGGAGACATAGTGGTACAATGGGAAGATTACTGAATCTGGAGTTGGAAAACCTGGGTTCAAATTCAGACCCCCTGTTTCGAGCTTTGGCAAATCATTTAGCCTCTCCAGACTTCATTCTTCTCATACGTACATTAAGAGAATCAGGCTATATGGCTTTTAAGGTCCCTTGAGCTTTGAGTCTGTAAGCCTAGTGGGCTATGATCTTAGGAAAGAAATTATATTTACATCAAATTCCTTAGGCTGTCATTTCAGCCCTCCACAATCTGGTCTCTACTTATTTTTCCTCCCATTACTCTCTTGGAGGAGCTCCCTGCTGGAGTCACACTAGCCTGGTCATTGTTCATGCAATGTTCAGTCATTTTTATACCTCGCCCACTTGTACCTCTTCTTTTGACTTGACAGAATCTTTTCCTTCCTTGAAAGCCCAGCTCAAGTCTTAACCACCTCGTCATGTCTCACCAACTATGTCAGCTCACTTAGATATGACACCGTAGTTTCCTAGAGCTACTAACAGTCACAGCAGTCATCTAGTCCAACCCTCTCATATTACAGATGAAGCAACTGAGTCCCAAAGAGGCAACATGAGTTGCTTAAGGTTACATACCTAGGTAACAGCACAGCCCCAGGACAAAGACAAATCTTCCATTGCATACTCTATCAACTCGTCTCCTGTGACTCTTAATAGTATTTGTTTTTTCTTCGAACATTTTCCAAGTAGTGTTTTTCAAAACCTTGATGTTCTGCAGAATGTAAACTGTGGTTCTATAAGAGAATTTTGATGATAGTGATAGATGGATTTTTTAGATTAGACGTGATTTCACTGGTACAGGGAATTTCTAGTAGGAAATTCCCTCCACCAATGCAGATATATAGACAAAAATACCTACATGCAGTAATTCTGGGGTATGGAAATATTTGGCTTAAATTTTTTATCTTGTATTTTACAATTTCCTTGGATCCTTCTCCCCTTTTCCTGGGGGTGTTTCATACTAGCATTTGGTTTTTATAAAATATATATTTCAAGGCCCAAATTATTCCATAACCAAATTAATATGGAAAACACTAATGCAACTTATTTGATACTCAGTATGTTATTTTGTTTTGTTATTTATCTTACCTTATTTATTACCTTATCTTATTTATCTTTTTATATATTTACCCCATTTCGTTGAGTGGATGGTCAACTTTAAGGCAGGGGTTCTTAACTGTTTTTTGTGTCATGGATCATATTAGCAATCTGGTAAAGCCTGTGGACCCCTTCATAGAATGATATTTTTAAATACATGAAGTAAAATAGAATTACAAAGGAAATCAATTATATTGAAATACAATTATCGCAATGTTGAAAAAAACAAGTTCATGAACCTTGGGTTAAGAACTTGTGCTTTAAAAGGCTAGTATTCACCAGTCTTATGCTTTTTTTGTATCCCACTTTATTGCACAATGCCTTGTATGTAGTAGGAGCTCAGTAAATGTTGGCTAATGGTGATAAATTTGGTTTTAAATTACAAGTGGTAGTTTATTAACAAGAAATATTTAGTTCCTCCCATGCGCGAGGACAAACCATTGATAATTTTTCTTTTATTGTGGTATTAGTTCTTGTTAATTTCCTGTTATTAAAAGTAATTTCCAGTTTACTTTTTTGATAAGGCTTAAAACATGTGATATGGTTTTATAATCCACAAGTATTTGGTTATATCCTTTTTTTGTGGTCAAAATACTTTTGGAAAGATCAAACCTTAGAAGTTTTTGTGATATTACTATTACTTTAACTGTGATATTATTGGTAGTGATCACTTTCCCAGTTTGTGCATGTGGCTTAAGAGGCCAGTATGTGATTTGGGAATCTTTTTCCATGCTTCAACTATCAAAAGATACTGTTTTTAACTTACACTTTTATTCTTTGCACACTGCCCTATTCCTTTTATTGAAAAGATTTTTCTACCCCCCCCTTTCTCTTTCCCTCTCCCACTCCCTCAACCTCTTTCTTCTTCTCTCTTTCCCTCTTGTGGCTTAATCTGTCTGCCTCTGATTTCTCAGGCGACCCTAGCTATTGATACTGTGCTCCAGCATGTCTTTAATGCATTTCTGCTACTCTTGCTTCTTCCCCACTCCAGCACTTTAGCTAACTAAGATTATTTTATCGTAGAACATCATCTTCCTGAGAATGCCTTCAACTATTCTCCATTTGTGTACAGTTCTGTGTTTGGTTCTGGGTTGACTATGTCATCTAATTTTTGATGATTTCATTTTCTCATTTGATATCAAGTATGGTCTAGAGCAGTGGTTGTCCAATTTTGGGGTCTCAGGATCCCTCTTTATGCTCTTAAAATTATTGAGGACCCCCAAAGAACTTTTATTTATCTATGATATGTACTGTATTAGAAATTAAAACATCATAGCAATATAATAAAAATAGTTTTGACCTTGCAGACCCCCTGAAAGGATCTCAGGGACCCTTAGGGGTTCCCATATCATATTTTGAGAGCTACTGGTCTAGAGGCAATTCAAGTTCCAGAAGAAATCAGATGTGTCACTTAAGCATTAAGTGCTATTTTAAAAAATCATACTTTAATTCTGAAAAGTTCACTTTAAATAGATTTTTTCCCTTTGGATTCTCATGGTGGATTAAGTTGTATGATACTTCCCCCCCCCTTTAGTTTAATTAAACAAACTGAAGTAACCACTTTAAGTCATTTGAGTAGCATAGATAAGACTAGGACCCAAATGTCCATCTACCTACTACTTACCACAAACAAGTATTCATATTTGAATCCTATACATGCAGGAAGAAGTATGTGAGAAGTATATTTTGCTGTCAGAGAGATATTTAGTGCCATCCTCTCCTTCATTCTTGGTTCTCACTGAAAGCCTTTAACTCGGTGTTATATTCATTAGATTTTTACTAATTCTAGCTAGGAAAAATCAAAAAGGGAATGAAATGGCAGTGCTTAATATTATCACTGCCACATCCCAAACTCCTCACCAATTTTAGTTCAGTTTAATGTATAAACATAGTGATGTCTCCTTTGAGTTACTTCTGTTTCTCTCTATATAGATGTTTAATTCATTGAAGACATAGCACAATCAGATAAAATTTATATCCATCTATTTTCTTCTGAATGCCAAAAAATAGTATTGGTCCTCTGTACTATGTTTATATATTCTTTCCTCTAAGAGTTCAAAGTGTTTCATACATGTTATCTCATTGATTTTGTTTCTTTTAATGACTAGCTGGTGATTTTGCAATTGATTCTTCCACCATTAAAGATAAGTAGGAGCAGGGTTCACAAAATTTTGAAGTAGTTTAGTTTTTAAAATCATTTATTACATGCCCACTATGTATAAGGTATTATTTCATTCCCATCTGCTCCTTCTCTTTCATGGGTCCTCTTTTACCTCAGACTTTTTCTTCTCATCTCTAACCCCCTAGTCAGATTCCTACCCAGAGCTGCCTTCTTAGGGCAGGGCTCTATCTATCCCAACATTTCCTAATTTACGTGTTCCATGTTCCAGCTCTCAGCCACTAGCTCAGTAGTCAGTCATTCAGCCAATGAGCATTTATTACTATGTTCCAAGCACCGTTAAGTGCTAGGTATACAAAGAAAGGCAAAAATTGTCCCTGCTATGAAGGAGCTCACGTTCTAATGGGGGAGACAAACCCTAAATAACTATGTATACAGATTTGTGATTTGTGGCAGATTTGTGATAATTGGAGGAAAATGGAAGTAATAAACCAATCCCTGGTAAGACAATAGCTGACACAATGCATTATTCCACCCACTGCCATTTTCATTTTAACAGAAGACCTGTGAAGACCAGCAATCAAAAGAAATGAGTCTCTAATGGTAGTTCAGGGATGATTACAAACTAGATTTGAGGCATTTTTTACCACATCAAAAACAGTGTCACCATCTCTCTTGCCTGGATATATCTGTCCATTGGTAATGATATTCCTGTTTTTGTCATTAGACAGCATGGAGAGGTTAGTGGGTTTGCCCAGTCACATTGTCCTTCATAGGGGTGGGAACTGCGTTTTTTATGATGATATAAATATTTGAATTCAAAGTTTTTTATTTTTGAAATTTGCTTTTTCAACTGTATGTTAGATTTTGGAAATATTGGAAATGAGACCATGATTTCAGTAACCATCAAAGTTGCAGATTTACACCTTTGAAGCAAAGTCTTTTTTCCTTTTTTGGAATTGAAGTGAGGAAAAATACCAATCAGATGCTTTGAAGAGTCTTGTTTAAATATTATTTGGGGGGGTTTAGTTTTTTTCGTATATATGTAACATATATTCTTATTATGTAAGAATCTGCCGTATGAAGAACTAGGAAATCAGAAGACTTGGCAGAGTAAATGCATCTCTGGAGTTATAATGGTAGAATGATTTAATTTGACAAAGATAAGCAAAGTATAATATATTTTCTGGGGGAGGAAAATAATCTGGGAATTACAGAACTGGAAAGAGCTTATTTATATGTTAAGATGGTGGGGAAAAAGTCTAGTGGTCATATTTAGTATTACACTTTTTATGAAGTAACATAGTAGCATTATAATAGTAAAACATAGACTAACAAAAAACCCAGAAACACAAGAGGAGTACTGGTTTGTATAAAAAGTACAGAATACATGATTACCCATTTTACTCAGCATTGGTAAGATGTCCATTAGAGCACTGGTGTCAAACTCAAAATAGAAATGGGGCCACTAAATCATACATAAAGTAAAGATGTCTGTGAATAGCATATTGACTTAGGAAATCACATATTAACATTATTTATGTTTTGTTGTATTTTTATTTATTTTGTTAGGCTTTACTGAGGAGTGTTGTGGGTTTTCATGTGTGTTTGACATTTCTGCATGAGAGTATTATCGCCAATTCTGAGCTCCACAGCAGAGGAAGTGCCCATATGGAATATGAGACATGAGGAACTTGAAAGATAATTAAATGTTGGAAAATAATATCTGTAAAGAAAGGTTAAAGGAGCTTGGATTATTTAGCTTGGAGAAGAGAAAGCTAAGAAATTACTTAATAATAGTATTTTAAGTATTTGAAGGCTTTTTTTCTTTATAACTGCTGGTAGACTAGTTGTTTTCCATCTCTAAAGGGAGTGGAACAAAAGCAAATTGCAGGTTTGAAGAATTCAAATTAGCTCTAAGAAAGAATTTCCTAGTAGAGCTTGTTAATTAGATTGCCAAGGGGAGACTATATAATCTTAATTTTTTAAGTTTTTAAAAACAGGTTTGGATCTTATCTAGCTGGAGTGACTTAACAGAGGTTCTGCCTAAAGGACAAGAGGATGGAATAGATGGCCCCTCAAAGGTCTTAATTCCTGTTGTCATGCTATAATCCTCTAATCTCCAGTCTCTTAATTTTACCAACCATTCTTGATACTAAAATATTAAACTGCACATCCAGTGTCCTAAGAAGTGTTAAGTATAATTAGGTTTAACTGAGATAATACTAGGCCCTTTTTAGGGGTTCTACTAAATAGCCTAAAGCTAATAAACTTATTACTGTTTAGTATTAGTATTTGCAGCTGTTATATATCTTGCTGACAGGAACACAGTCATTTGAGTTATTCCTAGGAAGCCTAATTTTACAAAGCCAATTGAGTATGATTAACTTAATGTTGTTTAAGCTAAAAATAAATGTGACTATTCCATTTGAGGAAGATGAATGTTCAAAAGAGTACAACCCATCCTGGGATACTATTCTTATTTGGTGTTCTCTTAGGTGAAGTCAATTCATGGAAAAACTTTGAAAGAACTTACCTAGATTCATTATTGATTTTTTACCTTAGATATTTTGACTATCTTAAAATGAAATTTATTTATCAAATGTTGGAGGTGTATGGCTTAAAAATTGAAGGTGTTTGTGATGAGCATTCTTGTTAGAGTAGTCAAGGTTTTTTTTTTGTTTTTTTTTTTTGGCTAGGCAGTGGGGTTAAGTGACTTGCCCAGGGTCACACAGCTAGTAAGTGTTATGTGTCTGAGGTCCTATTTGAACTCAGGTCCTCCTGAATCCAGGGTTGGTGCTCTATCCATTGCACCACCTACCTGCCCTGAGTAGTCAAGGTTTTAATGTTTATTCAGTTTTGTAGTCAGTTTATTGCTTTTTATGATCTGTTGTACTTCCTTTCAGGAAATTAAATCAGAGCTCTGTGTTCTGTGTGTTTGCTTAGAGCTCTTAGAAGTTACTTTTTATTAGGCCTATTTACCCCTACTTTTAATCCCTTAAAGATTGTGTAATGTTCATGGGATGTAGCAATTCATTATCTTCTTTTATGAGTAGAGTGAATAGGATTATTATTTGAGTCAGTCTCATAATGTTTTCTACTGTTTTGTGTGCATGCACTACTTGGGTAACTAAAGTAAGGTATATTCTGCCTAATGTTTTAATTGTCTCAATTCTTCATAAAATTGCATTGTGGGTTCATAAACTGGGAACTGGAAGGGACTTTAGAGGTATCTAGTACCTCTGGCCCTCTGGTCTGGAGGTGCCAAACTCATAACCTGTGAGCCATCTGGGGTCTGCAGAACTCCTCCAGCCAGATTAAAATTTAATTGGAAAGAGTTTAACAAAATAATAGAAATTCAATAAAACATAGATGGCAGGGATCTGTTTTTATTTAAATTTGATACTAGTGATCTAGTCTAATCCCCTCATTTTATAGATGAGGAAACTGATACCCAGAGGTTGTGATTTTTTTCAAGGCAGTCAAGTTGCAGAGCCAGGATAGTTGAAAGTAGGGTCATCATGAATTTCTTGCACAGGTTTTTAATTGAAGCGAGTTCCATTGAAAAAAGCACCAGGCTAGGAGTTACGAGACCTAGGTTACTATCCTAGCTCTGCCATTTCTTAGCTATATAATTTTGGACAAATCCCTTAACTGCCTATTCCTTGGTTTCCTTGTCTATCAAATGAGGGAGTTAGATTTGATAATCTATCAAGTTTTCCCAGTTCTAATGAGCTGTAAATCTGAATTCATTTAGTGGAATTTCAAACTTATGCAGTTTATTAATTGTATCACAAATTTGCTCTAAGGGACAGCACTAAGAGTTTGAGGGTATTGTGTTATGGTTTTATCTTTGCTGCTTAGTTAACTTTGTCATCTAGCATATTGCTCAGAGGCACAAGGAGGAATTTTTTAACCTAGGGCAAAAGCAATTGAGGATCTCTTCTAATTCCCCTTGTCTCCTAAACCTGGGAATACAACGTGTGTGGGATGGGTTGGCAGCAGACAAAGTGGGGTAGGGGTGTTCTTTGACAAACAGGAGCTCAGCTGCTCTTAGGAGGGGAAAGGCTGAAGAGAGAGGATACTTAAAAATCTGCACCACCTGAGAACTCGAAGCGGCTGAATTGCCCCATGTAGAGGGTTGGGCTTCTTTAATCGCCTTTCTTTCTGGGGCAAAAGGATCCTAAAGATACCCTAGGAGCTCCAGACGGAGGGGCTAGCCTTCTTGATTAGGAGTGTTGACTGAGCAGCAGGGGCATGTCAATCTTTCAGGAGCTCCATCGATGAGGTACTTGATGGTCTGGAGAGGTGGAGAGTTTGGCTTGACCAAGTGTAATCCTGACTGAATGAAATATACAGAGCATCCTGCCCACCCACCTCTGTTTCCCTTGCTTCCCAGAGGTACCTTCAGAAGGGTGGTTTATTATCTCTCTTTTTCTAATGGCCCGTTATCTTCTCTCTCTAATCTTGATTGAAAAATTTGACCAAATTGTTAACGTTTGAGAGATCACTACTAGTACAAGTAGGAACAATATGTGAAGTAGGGTCAGGCATATAATCAGACACCTAATGTTTCTTCCACTTTCCCATATGGTTTTACCTATAGGATTTTATTTTGAACACAGCCAGTGAGGTTTTATTATATATAGGGTTCCCATTTTTTTTCTACAGAAATGTCTCTTGTTTTATAAGGAAAATAAAAGGGAAAATATTCACTTAACAAAAATTCACTTTATAGTCAACTTTTCTAAAATTCCAGTAGGTAGAGATACCTATATACCTGGGGTACAAGAGTAGCTTAATAGTGTCAGTTGTAAGTGGTTACCTATGATGTTAAATGCCATTATGGCCCATTTCTTTGATATAACTCATTCTGATATTTCTGATATTTGGGTTTTTCTTTTTAGTGCTTTGAGTTTCATGGAAAAGATTGTGTTCTTGTTTTTCATAGCAGCCTACTGTAAAATAAGATTACCTCATTATTTCTGCTATTGATCATTTTGACTGAGGTTTCTCGTTAAACTCTTACTATTTTATATTTTTCAGTAGTGTAATGGGTTCAATTTAAAATGCCATAAAATAGGGGCATCTAGGTGGCACAGGGGAAAGAGCACTGGCCCTGAAGTCAGGGGGACCTGAGTTCAAATCTGGCCTCAGACCAAACATTTGACACTTACTAGCTGTGTGACCTTGGGCAAGTCACTTAACCCCAATTGCCTAAAAAAAAAAAATTATCTCTAACATGCCATAAAATGAACTTGCAGAACAGGGTGGGGGATGGAATGAATATGGAAATGGAAGGAAAGTAACTCTTTACTATGTGGGAGCGAGTAGCTGCTATATTTTATAAGAGGCAAAGCATATTCATATAATGACTAAATATACTTTGGGATTTTTGTTTACTGTTTATTGGAGTACACGTTATATTTCAGAATTGTTCTTGTGTAATTTACTCTTTTGTCAGCAGTTTCTAAGAGGAATAGAGGCATTTAATATTAGCTTGGATTGGGTTTAATAAGCTTACCTTTGAAAACAAGGTAAAGCCGCAATGAATTGTTGATTTTCATCTTTGTCTCATTAATCAGAGCTTCAAAACATTTAATTTTTCTCTTTTGATGCTTGCTGCTTAATAGTCATGTCAATCCATTGTTTTTTGTTTTTTTATGCTAAATATGAATAATTATAAAATATGGATAATTATAGTCTCATTTGATTTATTTTTCTATTCTATTTTTATGCACATATACAATTTTTTTCTATGAAAAGTCTGGGTAGATGAGTATACTTCCTTTTTGACGTGTAATTCAGTGACTTTTAAAAATGCTGTCCCTCAAAGCCCCATAACCAAAAGGAATTTCTGTTAATTTTCAGTAATATTACTACTGAATTAATTAGATAATGTAATGCTTAGTGGACAAAGTATAATTTTAATGATTTAAAACAAGGTAAGATCTTTCTGTAATGATCAAAGTATGGCAAGTGTTTGTTTAAGCTAGTTGAATTTGGGAAGGTATAATTGGTAGGTATGTAGTTTTGCTTTTAGAAAGGACAACATTTGTATTGAGATTCTTAGAGATCCTATTTCTCTTCTAGGTTTGTCAGGTATAGCATTGTACCAACCAGGGCCATGAAGAGAAAAAAAGAAAAAAAATCACTGTTTGATGATTATGAGTTTGAGATATTTCTTTCCTTTTTAGGTTTTCTCTTGAAGTACCTATAATATTTTTGGCTGCTTTCTTTTGTTGGTTCCTCATGAAAAGTTTTATAGGTTTGATCTATATGTGACAAGGAGAAAGAATGCTAGTTCTTAATCTCAGCCCCAGCTTAATTTTCTTGGCTATTTGAATTGAAAATTTTCTTTGAAAGTACATGTAACTTCATTATAACCACCTATAGTTTATTCTCTCCCTAATAATACTTCAAAACAAACATCTGGGAACTCTGGAAAAAAGAACAAGATTTGTTTAATTTAGTCAGTCAATATGCATTTATTAAGTGCCTGACACATAGCGGACTTCGCTAAGTGCTGGGGATACAAAGAAAGGCAAAAGACAGTCCCTGCCCTTGAGGAACTCATAGTCTAAGGAGAGACAACCTGCAAACAAATATATTTCTTGTTCTGTTGTTCAGTCGTGTCTGACTCTTTGTGATCCCATAGACCATAGCACAGTAGGCCCTTCTATCCTTCAGCATCTCTTGAAGTTTGTCCAAGTTCATGTTCCTTGTTTCCATGATACTAACTATCCATTTCATCCTCTGCTGTCTCCTTCTCCTTTTGCTTTCAGTCTTTCCCAACGTCAGTCTTTTCCAGTGAGTCATGTCTTCTCATTTTATGGCCAAAGTATTTAACCTTTAGCTTCAGTATTTGACCTTCCAGTGAATAGCCTGAAGTAATTTCTTTAAGTATTGACCAATTTGATCTCGTTGCTGCCCAAGGGAGTGTCACAAGTCTTCTCTAGCACCACAATTTGAAGGCAATAATTCTGTGGCACTCAGCTTTCCTTATAGTCCAATTATCACAGCCATACTTTGCTAATGGATAAAGCATAGCTTTGACTATATGAACCTTTGTCGGCAAGGTGGTGTCTCTGTTTTTTAGTGTGCTGTCCACATTTGCCATAGTTTTCCTTTCAAAGAGCAAGCATCTTTTAATTTGATGGCTGCAGTTGCCATCTGCACTGATCTTTGAGCCCAAGAATATGAAATATGACACCGCTTTCATTTCTTCTCTCTCTGTTTGCCAGGAAGTGATGGAACCAGTCGCCAAGATCTTAGTATTTTTGATATTAAGCTTCAAGCCAGCTTTATACTCTGTCAAGAGGCTTCTTAATTCTTCTTCATTTTCTGCCACCAGAGTGGTATCATCTGCATATCTGAGATTATTGGTATTTCCTCTTGGCAACCTTAATTCTAGCTTAATTCATCCAGTCTGGCATTTCACATGATGTACTCTGAATATAAGTTAAATAAAGTGACAACATACAGCCTTGTCACACTCCTTTTTCAATTTTAAAAAACCAATCAGTTGTTCCATGTTTGTTTCAAACTGTTGCTTCTTGGCCCACATGTAGGTTCCTTAGAAGACAAGTAAGATGATCTTGTACTCCTATCTCTTTGAGGACTTGCCACATTTTGTTGTGATTCACAGCTTTAGTGAAGAGAAGTGAAGCAGAAGTAGATATTTTTCTGGAACTCCCTTGCTTTCTCCATAATGTAGCAAATGTTGGTAGTTTTATCTCTAGTTCATTTGCCGCTCTGAAAATCATCCTACATTTCTGGTAATTCTTGGTTCACATATTGCTGAAGCCTAGCTTGCAGAACCTTAAGTATAACCTTGCTAGTATGTTCAATAATTTGAACATTGCCCTTCTTTAGGATTGGGATGTAAACTGATCTTTTCCAATCGGTGGCCACTGTTGTGTCTTCCAAATTTGCTGACATATTGAGTGTGGCACTTTTAACAGCATCATTATTTAGGGTTTTAAGTAGCTCAGCTGGGATTCCATCATTTCCACTAGCCTGATTGTTAGCAGTTCTTCCTAACACCCTCTTGCCTTCATTTACCAGGATATCTGGCTCTAGATCAGTTACCACACTATTGTGGTCATCGGTGATATTAAGATCTTTCTTCCGTAGTCCTTTTGTGTATTCTTGCTCCATCTTCTTACTCTCTTCTGCTTCTGTTAAATCATTGTCATTTTTGAAACAGCTGTATGCAAACAGGCTATGTACAGGATAAATAGGAAACAAAAGAGGGAGGGCACTGGCATTAAGAGGAATTGGGAAAGGCTTCCTGTAGAAGGTGGGATTTTAGTTGGGAGTTAATGGAAGCCAGAGAAGCCAGGAGGTGGAGATGGTGGGGGAAAACATTCCAGGAATGGAGGACAGCCAGAGAAAATGCCCAGAGCCTAGAAATGGAGTATCTTGTACATGGAACAAGAGGAGGCCAGTGTCTTTGGATTGAAGAGTATGTGGGGGGATATAAGATATAAGAAGACTGGAAAGGTGGTGAGGGGTATAGGTGATGAAGGACTTTGAATGCTAAACAAAGAATTTTGCCAGCACCCTTTTTTGCCCAAGTTAAAAAATTTTTTTGGTGTTAAGAGATAACTTGTATGCTAAATATTCCATCTGCTCCAAATTCTCCAAATACTGTTGATGATTTCGAATTTTCACTCACTTCTTTGATAGTTTTCATTGGTACCCCTTCTTACTCTTTCAGTGACATTTGTTGCCAAGAGTGACATGAAGAAAGGTTGCAGTCTGGTGTGTAGAGGAGTCTGGGAGCCAGAGGTATTGATTGATGATGATTTTAGTGTTAACTTAGTATTGATTCTCTATACATTGCTCATCTTTCTGGGCCTTTTTTTTAACCAGTTACAAAATGAAGAGAGTATATATTTCCAAAGTACTTCCAGATACTGGGACAACAGCAGATACTGATTATTAGTGGAAAATGCTATTTAAAAAAAAATAAATTATTGTTGAAGATGCATTGGTGTGGATATAAGCAGATTATAACTTGCTTTTTATTTTTCCTTTGGAGGAGTTATATGGAAGTTGACAAATAACAAAGTCACTTTATTACTATGCATACTGGTCTTACACCACTTGATCAGCTGCAATTTGGGGGCAGGAGAAAAGGGTTATGAGCATGATTGTTTCTTTTAAAGTGCATAACTGTGTTTCTGTCCAATACATGAAGCTACCTTTTCAGGCACAAAAAAAGAAAATTAAGATAATTAGGTTTCCAAACTCCCATTTCTTTTTTTTTCTTTTCAGTAACATTCCCTTCCCTTCTTCTTCCTTTTTCAGGGCTTCTTTCACTTTCCTGCTTCTTTGTACTACAAAAAAGAAAGGATCCTATTTGATTGGTACTCTGATTTACACTTGCAGAAATATGTTCACTGACAGTTATTTGTATTTTTTAGGCCTGTTAGCTATAATTGTGAAGTAAAAAGCTTTGTTCCTTATAAACATATTTTTAGGCAATAGCAATAAATTGAGAGGCAAGAATGAGAGGTTTTTTCTTACCCCTGAAGTCATAATAAATTTATCATAAAGTACTTGCTTTAACCGTCTTAGAATGTCTGAGAATATTGGGTCAGAATGGATATTAAGAAATCTAGGTTTTATCTTTCTCCTCTTTTATGAACTAACTCTCTCTTGTTCCTCTCCCCCAAAATTCTTGAATACTAGGGATTCTGAACACCTTCCCATTCTTCTCTCCTTGGCCTACTTTTTCCCTACCCTTTCTAGTATTAGTGATTATGCTGTTGTTCGTTGGGAAGGCAAAACCATAGCCTTTAGCAGAGGTTCTGTTGCCTCAAATGTTTTAATACCTGGGATACCTGACTCAGCATCTCTTAACCCTCCAGTACCATTTAGAGCCAGAGAGCAGAAAAGGAGAGTGAGAGAGATTGATATGGGAATACATGGAGGTCAGGGCTGTTTCAGAGTAAGGTCTAAGATCTTTTTTTTTTTTTAAACCCAATATAAGTGTTGCCCTGTTGTATTGTTAAACACACACACACATATACACACACACACGCACACACACTACACATACATATATATGCCAGTTACAGGCATTGGAGAACTAGTAACTTAACAAAAAGAAAGTGAAAAGTTTGGTTGGCTGTGTAATTTATATGAACCGCTTACCATTTATTTATGCCTAATTAATGCTTACCATAATAATAATTTGATATATCATGTCTTTCTGGAATGAAAAGATTTTCCAAATGAAGTGTTTGCCGTACTGATGAAATCACAGATCAGAACAAAAAAAAAAGAAATCAGAAATGTGTAAGTTTGGACTAATCAATGCAATAAACTCTTTGTATGCTTGGCTTCATAGTTTGTTGCAGCATAATCATGTGCTCATACAGTGTCTGATTTCAAACATTTTAGTGCATCCACAGTCTTATTGATGCGAATTCCTCCTTAGCTATGTAGATCATTAGCACATTTTTGCAAGTCTTGTTCATATATTTCCATAATAGAGGATCTCTCCAATGAACACTACTTCTTTTAATGTTTCATTCATGCAAATTTAGGTTGTCTGTTTTACCTTCTTTAGTCTTGCTACACAACTGTCCCACCTCCTTTTCTACAATTTCTTTTACATCATTTGTAATTTGTAAATCTCTCTCTAGATGCCAGTATCTACTTAGACCCATCATGCATTTTTTCCATTGCCCTTCGGGCCACCTGTAGTTTTTACTTTTTTGAGATTGTGTTTCATAGCATTGGTAACAGAATATTGGTGTCCAACAGTATGGGCTTTTGAAAGGAGGGAACAGCCTGGCGTCACTGAAAGTGTCATAACGATTTCCAAAATGTAATCTCATATTTGATTCTGCCCCAGCTTATTATCCATCTGCTCATAACTTAAAAAAATTGAGAGAGGACACTGGCTGTGAGTTACATTAGTGTTGTTTATTTAAAGGACTGTGCTGGAACATTGTTACTTAAATGCAATTATATAAAATTTAGTCACTTTAAATCAGCTTTCTCAATGAAGTACTTAGTGGGTTTTGTCACACTGAGAAGTTCTAGTACACTAATGTAAAGGCATTTCTCTAATGTGAAACATATTAAACCACTTTAGTGTCTGTGGTCAGAATATATGTAATGAGAACTTTTCTTTTCTAAGTAAGAATTCTGCTTTCTTGGTATGGCATTAAAATATTTTATGTTCAGCTCTGCATATTTGATGTCCTTATAGTTTGTCTCCACTGGGCATGATTATTAGGAAACACACTAAATTAATTCATTAGTTCTGAGGCAGTTTCTAGCTACTTCACTTTCTTTTAATGGTCTTTCTTTGTCTCCCTATTTCTTCCTTTTAATATTTCATAAAAAGCAACAATAGTTGCTTACTTTTGTTCCAGTTTTCTTCTATTATGTATCATTTATTTGATGTTCCTTCTTCAGTATATTATTGTTGAGAATTCATACAAAATGGAGGGTTTCCCTATTAGAATTTTCCTTTCATTGAAATTCAGAGAATAAAAGACCAGAAAATGTTACATTTAATAGTTGGAATATAATTAAAATTTTTTCATTTGAATGACCTATAAGATTCCTTCTAGCTCAAAGTCTGTGATCTTATATTTATGCATTTTATTCCTATCTTTGTTATGTAAAAACTTATTTCCTAGATCCTTACTTTCAGGTGAAAAAGAAGCTATTCTTGCAGAATTATACATGGCAAACAGTATTTTCCATTTGCTCTTTTTCTATACTACTTTGCCTTTTCACCTGCCATCCTACTCAGATCTTGGCATCTCCTTCACTAACTTTGTATATTGCTGTTTTCTGTTTGTCGTGGTGCAAAGAGGTAAAAGTGGTGAAAAGCAAAGTAGATAACTACTTTAATTTTCCATTGTTGATGATTCCTACTGTGATGGTGCCTCTTGGATGCTGAGACCACGAAAAAAGAAAAGTAGCTGAGGCTGATTTTTGAGATTCCCAAATTTTTTTGGATAAAAATTCTGCAATTCATTGGGGGATGCTTACTGTTGATTTGGTGCAGTTAAGTCCTAATTTAAAAATTGTCTACATCTGAGACATTTCCCCTCCACCTTCTAGAGAGGGTTTATTCCAGTAGCCTACTACAGTGCCATATACTCAGTAGTAGCTGTAAAAATACTAATTGATAAATTGATGACAGTGGATGAAATAGAATTAGTCTGTCAAATCAAGCTAATATGCCCTCAGTGGAAGGTAAAATTTCTTTCTTCCTCTGTTCCCATTTTGAATCATGTGACTAATCAATTGTACAGCTTGATCTGTAGTGTTTGTTGATAGGACTAGAGAAATGATGTGTGGTTGAAAATGACTGCCCGTGGGGCAGCGAGGTGTCACAGTGGATAGAGCCCTGGAGTCAGGAGGACCTGAGTTCAAATCTGGTCCTAGACATTTGACACTTACTGGCTATGTGACCCTGGGCAAGTCACTTAACCCCAGTTGCCTTGCCAAAAAAAAAAAAGAAGAAGAAGAAGAAAGAAAAGAAAAAGGAAAAGAAAATCTCTTCCTGGGCACTTGTATCCATATTGTTCAGGTTGGCTAGCCTGCATTGAGAATATTTCTAGAGAATACCTATAGTTTTTTTATGATCATGTAATAGAAGACATAAAATTACTTGTACATGTTCATTACAGTTTAAAATAGAAATTGTCCATTTAAGTCAGTTGTTTTCTATTGAAATTTTATTACCTTCCGTATAGGAACTAGCCTAAGCTTTAAGGTTACATCATTGGAAAATTTGGATATGGAAGAGAGTGTCTCATTTTTCCATTTGTAGAAATAATCAAAGAATTTCAAAGCCTAAACATTGCAGAAATATTTAGGTATTTGACCTGAAAAAAGTGCTTGGGTCACTATTCCTTAGAAAAAATGTCCTTGAAAGTCAGTGGGTTGTATTTAGAGTAGTTTGGGGACAGGGTACAGTAGCCTGAATAGAACTGCACTCACACAACCTCAAAATAAAGCATGTAAATTTATAAATGCTATTGAATTTATAAAATAAGAACTCATGATAAAAATTTTTTATGAGCTAGTGAATAATAGTAGAAGAGGATTGGGAGGAGAAAGGTCATGAGTAAAGGATTTATTTTAAGTGTGACTCATCTTTAACATCTATTGGAATATGAAGCCGATGACCTCCCTGTGGTAGTTGTGAATAAGACACAATACTTGAAGTGAGGATATTTCTGAAAGCACATTCAATAATTCAGTGGGAAAGAAGATGGAATTAATTTTCTATTGTTTCCTTAATGCCATGGCCAAGTATTTTATAGTATGCCTTCTTACAAGATGAAGGGGAACTTGTTTTTTGTTTGTTTGAATTAAATATTTTTTAGAAACCTTGTTTGGAGAAGGTAGATTGTGTGTATATGTGCTTTAAATGATTTTTATAAAGGGATGAAGTACATATTTTCAACCCTTTCCTAGTTATCCCTGATGATGGCATTAGGCATAAATCACCTTTTTTTTCCCCTTTAATGTGGATCTAGTCCCAATTTATTCATGTCTTTTTTACTTTAAGCTTAAGTATCTGAAGTATATCTGGGGGAAAACACTTTTGGGAGTTAGTTTCCCCCTAAAGACAGAGGACAGTTTTGGCACCTTTACTTCTATGTATATGAAGGAGTGAAGAGTTAAGATACCACTATGAAGTAACAAGAGACTCCAAAGTGGGGAAAAGGGATGGGAAAAGAAGCTAGTTTCTTTTGACTACAACACATGTTGGAAATGCTGGTGAAACTGTAACAGTTCCCTGCTCTGAAAAGATAAACCAAGTTTTTAGTCATTGTTTTCACTGTTTCTCTATGTCATTGCAAGAGTTTAGGAGGCTGAAGTTCTCTGTGTATGTGACCATTAGTATTTCTAGTTTATATCTTGCCCCAATAAATCCTGTCCGAGGTGGCAGACATTAATTTCAGTTGCAGACTCTTGAGGTCTC
This sequence comes from Vombatus ursinus, assembly GCF_900497805.2. Classification (NCBI taxonomy): domain Eukaryota; kingdom Metazoa; phylum Chordata; class Mammalia; order Diprotodontia; family Vombatidae; genus Vombatus; species Vombatus ursinus. The sequence continues at coordinate 30,704,349 of NW_020954572.1, read as the reverse complement.
TGTGGTATATTTCTTCCATCCCTCCCGTGCTTTTTGAAATTTATTTTTCCCCACAAAACCAAACTTTTAATTGACCTTAGGGACAGACAAACATACACAAACATACACAAACACAATTTGATTTTTCTGTCAGGTGATTACTGTATTGCAGACACATTTCCCCTATGTTCCATGTTTTTTTCTTTCATCATTTCAACATTTCAATCAATGTTTAATCAGCATTATTTATTAAGTGCCTTTTATGCAACAGTCACAGTGCTATGCACTGTGGATAAAAACATGAAGAATGAAACAATTCCAAGTCACAAGGAGCTGACATTCCCATGGAGACCACACTGACACATATAAGGACATACAAATTAAATGTAGTGATAAGTACAGAGCAGTTAAATAAAGGTAGTTTGAGAAGGGAGGGCCTAACAGTTGAGAGGGTCAGAAAAGGCTTTATGTACAATGTAATGCTTTAGTTGTGTCTTGAAGAGAGAGACAGATTCCGTGTGTCAGAAGTAAGGAGAGAGTTCATTTGGGCATGAGGTACTATCAGTGTAAGCATAGAGATGGGAGATGAGTGTTGTGTATGAGGAGGAGAGAAGTCCAGTTTGACTGGCTTACCGAGTGCAGGAGGGAGAAGAATGTCCTATAAAGCTGGAAAGACAGGTTGGTTGGGACTTTGTTTTATAGGCTTTAATGGCTAAATGGAGATCATATTTTATCCTTAACCTTTGGAGTTTATTGAGTAGGATAGTATTATGGAGAATTCCTTTGGCAGCAGTTTAGAGGATGGACTGAAGTGAAGAGAGACTTGAGGCAGAGAGAACAATTAGGAAACTTCGAAGGCCTGAACTAAAGCCTGAAATGAGGGCACCTTACTTTTTGTGTAGATTTTTTTGTTATGGAATAGAGATTATAATCTGTTTTCCTTGTGGAGTTGTTGACATTATTCCTCACCTCTACTACTTGCTGCCAGTCATGTGAGAGTGTCAAATATGTGATTCTCTGTGTCTTTTATGTTCCTTCCCTGATCGTAAACCTGTACTCTATTTCCCATTTCCTCCTTGAGTTGATAGTGGATGGCTTTTGATGGACAGCTCTCACTCAGATCCATTTACCAGGCAGAAGTAAAGGGATCAGAACATAGACGTAATAATTGTAAAAGTTTCCTAACCCCCTCATTCTAGTCCAGTCTATATGGGGAAAAATGTCCCTTTACACTGTTGTAATGCATTCTGTTCAAATAACTTTAAAAATTATGTGCAGACTACAGCAGCTGAATTGTTGCCAATGATGATCAAACCATTATGATGTAGATGGCCGGCATGGTGTGAGACCCAAATGTTTAAACATTAGATGATGGTTAACTTTTTCTCCTCCAACTTTAGAAGCTAACTTCCCCAAGATTAAAATGTTTTGAAATTTTATTTACTTTTTGTTTTGAATTGATTGATAATTCTGGAACTCTAGCTATATGCATCTTATCTATTCTAATACATATTTTTTTTTTTTTGCCTTTGGGCTCTTTAGCCTACCTTCGGAGCTCTTTTCTAGGGAAACATCAGACCCTCAAAAGACACATAGAATTTGGACACTTTAGCTTTGTGCCCTGAGGTATGCTCTTCATATCCCCTTCATGCTTATTAGATATTGTTTTAGTGGAGACTATAACTAATTCTTTGTTTAGCATACTCTTTGTCCCATGGTTGATTAATTGTGAATTCAAATTTAGCAAACATGTTGGATATTGTACGGTCTAGTTTTCTGTAATTCTCACCTTTGGATGTAAAAATTTAATGCCTACTTATGTCATAGATTTATCAAGCAAATCAACAAGAGTGCTCAAATGTTTTGAACCTTTTGAAGTAAGAACACTATATAATTACCTCATGTTTTACATTAACTTTTACTATGACATTCCTTTGCTATGGGAAAATATGGTCATTTACTTAAGATTGGTGTCTATTTTCAGTATGAAAAATGATTTTATTTTCTTCTATGGATTTTAGTTGCATGCCTATTGTGTATACTTAGCCTGATAAACTGGTAAAATGTCCTTTGATATGTCTTCCATTTCCACCTACTGTTAAAAAGGGATGTAACTGATGGTCTTTGTGATTAATTGAAGTTTAAAATTAACTGTAAAGACCTACCCAGCCTACTTAGTAGCTAAAATTAGGGAGTGAAGGGAGTGGTGCTGTTCATGGAACATTCTTTTGGAATTTCCTAGTAAAGGAAGATAAGATCTTAGGGGGGAATCAGCAAACAAAAAGGGATAAGTGATTGCATTATTAGTATATATATGTATATATACTAATGTATATATAATGTATATATGTATACATGCATTAACTAAATTGAAATACTTTTTCCTAAATGGAAATTTAAATGAAAAAAAGGATTTCCACCTTTTCCAGAACTTTAATTTTGTATATAATACCATCAGTCTCTTTATTTTGCTAATGTAAAATTCCTTTTGGGATACTTGATAGTTATTTTCCTAGGTTAATTTTAATACTTGGAGCAATGGAGGTTTCATCTAATGTACCAGAGTTTAATAATTACATTACATAGCCTTTAGCCTTGTGTATCAGTATATTATTGTTAGGCTATAAATGAAACTGTTAGGCAAGTTTTTTCTTGTACTTCCAAAAATTAAATCCTTGGATGGAGTTTAGGATTTATCTGTTTTATATCAAATTCTTTTCTGCTTGTTATAACAAATTTTTTTCTTCATTCAAGTTAAACTCGTTGGTGAGACCTCTTTAAGTCTCTGAGACCTTCCCATAATGTTTCTATTAATCCATATTCTAGACAGTTTGCCCCCATCCATTAAAAGTCCTAAGATGTTGTTTGATATTCATTAATGAGTTAGAACAAACAGTAATTTGGATTTGAAAGTAGCAGTATAATGTTATAATACATTGCTTACCTCTGATGGAGAAAGAGTTAGAAAAGACATTCTATACATTGTCTTTCTTACCCAAACTGGGTTTACTGGATTACTGAATCTCTTGGATCTAATCTATATGGTGAGATCATTAAATAAAGAAGTTTATGAAAATCATACTAGAGACCATTGTGCCATGTAACTTCAGGATATTATGAAATTATCATAACCCTAATTGACTGGATTAAAGAATAGTGCTAATTGCAGATGAATTGTCTTGATAAAAGCACTTAGCAAAACCACTCTTCTTGATTGACAGCTAAAAGAGAATGAAGCTATATTCATCGCCTTCTGGAGGGACCTTTCCTCATTAGACTAAATACTTGGTAGTCACTTTTATTGAAGCTCCCAAATTTGCCTGGAGTGACTGGATTGTCTGTTTTGCCTACTAAAAGCTAAAAGCACTATTTCATTGTTGTTAGTATATACTCATCTACTATGTTAAACAAAGATAAAGAGAAAAAAGAACAGAGATCTGGACAAACTCATCACATCTGAGAAACTCATAAATCTGAGAAACTGATCATTGTGGAAGAGTTCATTCAACAAACATTTATTAAGTACCTGCTGTGTGCAGTGCATTGTGCTAAATGAAGTGTTGATGCAAAAAAAAAAATGAAGCTAGAAGTGTCATTAAGTATTATCTTGGAATTTCTTTGGGCAGATGATAATATTTTTGAAGCCTGTATATTGTGAGATGTGCAGTTGATGATGGAGAGATGTTTGATGATTTATTGAAGTATCAGAATGCTTGTAATGATACTAAGCCTGAGAAGACACTAGTCACATACAAGTCTGCACCAGAGATAATCTGCATGAAGCCTTTGTGTGTGATAATAAACAAGGAAACCATCACTGAATTTTGGTACTTAGGCAACACATTATTCAATAGTGCATTGATCAACAAGAAATTTAAAAAAAAGGATAAAGAAATACAGCATATTATATAGAAGGATTGAGAATATGGCAGAAAACACTACAGACCTTTAACCTGGCAGTACTTCCTAAGCTATGACTAATCAGTGTGAAATCTGGATTTTTAAACAGTTTCATCAATGTCACCTATAACTCTTAGTAAATACTATGTGGCACAAGATCATCAATAAAGAAATTATCTAATGAGGCTAGTCTACTATAATTGAAAGGTAACACTAATAATACAACTGTGATTGGAGGAACATATGCAAAGAATAGGGGCTAGCAATATACTCAAGCAGCTGTCATATAGTGAGCTGACATGGGAGTAATTATAAGCAAGGGGGACAGGAAAAAAAAAAGCTTTAAGGATTCCCTGAAACACAGCCTCAAGACATATGACGTAACTGGGTGCTAGAAAATATGAGGCTCTGAGGAGCAGAACTATTTTAAGCCTGGGTTTTTCATGCCAATTGTGAATCTAGGAGTAAGTAGCAAAAAGGGAAAAGGGCAGTTTAATTAGATAGGAACTGTAGTTAGTAACCTAGGAAGAGGCTCCATACGTGCTGACTATGAAGAAAACATTAGTGAATTTTTATTTTATTTTATTTTATCTTTTAATTTTTGGTCTTTTCAACCTCACCTATGCATAGAGGTTATAATTTATTAAGTAGTGTCATTTTAAAATACCATTTTATATGAAATGTAAATATGTAAAACAAATTCTATCTTTTGTGTTCTCTCTGAATTCTACATATCTTCAATCATTTTTGTTACCTCTCTAGTTTTGTACAGTGATTTTTAAGAGAGAGCAGTACTTCCATTATGAACCCATTTCTATTTCTTTCCTTTTCAGGTTGTAGGCTTTTGGTGTCATGTTGCATCTCAAGCTTGCATGTTGTGTACTGTCATGTGCTACTTTGCGTTTAATATTTATTTCTTTGTAGAAATCTTTTTTATCTTTTCTTTTTCTTTCTTTCTTTTCTTTTTTTTTTTGGTGACGCAATCAGGGTTAAGTGACTTGACCAGGGTCACACACAGCTAATTAGTATCAAGTGTCTGAAGCCGGATTTGAACTCGGATCCTCCTGACTCCAAGGCTGCAGCTCTCTCCACTGCGCCACCTACCTGCCCCCTGTTTGTAGAAATCTTTATCCATTAGTGAATAGTGATAGAAAATGGATATTTTGATGACTTTCTTGATTCCTGAAATTCATTAACTTTTCTTTTATTTGTATCAAGAAGAAACAATTTTACTCATTTCCCAGCTTCGCATTTTTCTTTGCATTTAGTGGTATTTTCACCACTTTTATTTTACTATCAGCTATGACTTTAACACTGCTGTTTATTCTCCTTCCAGATTATTAATGAAGTAAACTGTGAAATGGTAATTTTCATTCTTTAATCTTTGATGCTAAAAAAAGTGACAAACGTAATGAAAACATCTTACTCTAATTCAGTTGTTGTCATGCATCTGTTTAGTGTCTATGATATGACTGGAAATGATAGTGTTCACATCTTTGTTGTTGTTCTTCATACTGAAAGGATATAATCATACATTTGCTATCACAGCTACTTCCACAACAACAGATTTTGATGTCACAGACCAAAAATTTTTGTCTCTCATTAGGAATAAGCTAGAGAAAAGATGGAGCTTTAGGAAGAACATTCTTCCTTTTTCCTATTTAGTTACTCCCCCCCCCCAAAAAATGAATCATAGTAAGAGACAGATTAATTGCCTTACTAAAATACCTTAAAGCATTAAACTTTGAAAATTTATGGCACTTGGCAAATTCATAAAAATTAGTTTTTATGATACTTACAGTTACAGTATTTCATAACCACAAAGATAAGCAAATGGTCTTTTTCTAGTATTCAGTTTTATGCTACATGACATGCAGTATAGGCACGGTGATCCTTAGCATAATGTCATGAATACACAAAATTAAGAGTACACTTAAACTGATTCTCATTGAGCAGTGGGCCTATATATTTTATGTGAAAGGTACATTTTTACATGGGCATTTCTCAGACTCTCTAAGCAATTAAGCTATTTCAAATGTACTACTCTGTTTAAAAATAAAACAATTATATAGGTAATTAACAATTGATGTTTAGGAATTTGATAATAAACAGCATTATATAAAAGTCTATCAATTATCATTTGTTCTACATGTGTTATTGAGATATTAACTCCATTTCTGCAAGCAAATAAAAATTTACCTTTTTAAACTCAGAGGTAGCCTCAAGACTATACAAATGTTGAAAGTACATACTATTTTATAAGAAAAATTTATCATATATGATTATGTTCCAAGCATCTTTTACGTACCTCTTAATCACTGAGACCATCTAAGAAGAGTGTTCTCATGAACAAATTCAAGTCTTTTAGGTGCTTACATAGAACTCCTTTCCTATTAGATTCCAATGAGCTCTTATTTTGCCCATTTTCAGCCTTCAAGATGTTCACTTTAAATTAAGAAGTGATGTGTCCAAAAATAGTGTGATAAATATTTGTCTTCCATGAAAATGAATGAAGGAAAGTGCACAGCCTAATTTTGTGTGTGTGTGTGTGTGTGTGTGTAAAGTTGTGTTATTGAGCCTTGAATAATTGTTTTTTGATTGTAAGAGGAAAAAGATTGATTTAATCATGAAAGGAAGCATGAGATTTACTTAAGGTGAAGTTAAGACAGATTAAATGATATAGGCACTTAATGATATCAGTTTATTTACACATTGTCACTACCAGATGAGTGATGGAGGAAATGTTACCCAGAAGTGATAATGGGAGATGAGTGTTTCATTTACATAAAAACTGGTAAGACAATTATTAAAAGATATAGTTTTTATAGTATAAAAATAGTTTGTTTTTTCTCCCAGTGAGGATTAATTATTGAATTTAGATAGGTGATAATGTTTTTTAAAATCTCGTTTGTCTCCCAGAGAAGTTGAAACCTCTTAAAATTGTGATTGGGGATATTGTTAGTGGTATTTGTCAGTGGCTCTATTTATAGATTTTCAAAGCAAACTTTGTCCACGTATAACTTTTTTTTTTCTGATTAGATAACAATAATAGAGAGAAAATAGTGGAAGAGAAAAGGTAGCTAAAGAGATGAATACAGAAGGTGCCTTGGTAAGTATCAGTGTGGGTTAAAAGGAACTCTATTTTGGTTAGTTTGTATAGAAATGAGTAATCTTTTAAAATATTTCTGTGAAATGTATATAATTTAAAAATTACATATTAAAATAGCCATGCTCTTAATATAATGGAAAACATAATTGATTTGAGCTCAGAATTCAAAACTATTAGTTTTGTGATATTTAAGTTTATCTCTAGCTTTTATTTTCCTGAGAAAAGTGAAAGGCTCCCGTAATTCAGTGCTTTAATTAAAATTTGAAAGAGGGAAATAATCCAATGAAATGGAAGAATAGCTTCTGTTCAGTAATTTCAAATATGGTTGCTTTTCAGACATGTACTGATGAATGATTCTGAAATTTCTGCTTGTGTTATCTAAAAGGTTTCTATAAGTAAGAGGTTTGATTTACTTTTTCACTTACCCTTGTGTTTTGTAAGACAATAGAAATAGCTTAGAAATGGGAGTATTCAGAGGGTTCTCTATGAAAAGGTTAATTTTTGAGGATTTTTTTTTTGATACCCTGACTGATGGATTCAGTTGTAAAAAGTATGGGGCCAAATTTTGGGAAAAGACTATAGGGTACCCCTCCTCATCTTTCCCCACCTTTGATTTAAGGAAATACTTTTAGCTATTTGTTCTTTTTTTTTTTTGCACAAAGCACAAAGATATTCTATCTGAAAGCTGCCCTGTAAAATTGTTCATAGGGTGTTTCTAAGACTCATAGTATTCCCTAAGGTGTTTTGACATTCTCAGTCACTTTGCCCATCTTCTGATGTGAATATTTGGTCTAAGAGCTATTGAAGCATTAATGTACCAAACCTTTTTGTTGTTGTTGTTGTCTTGAATGCTACTGGTTTAGTATTCATAATAAAATTGTCTTGTTTATTCTTTAGTGTATATTAGCTCTATTTTATTGGAATAGCATACCTCAGATGCTTTTTTCATATGTCAGTGAGAGTGGTATATCACCCTTTTGTTAATACTTAAGCCATCATACAGTCTAGGATCTGCCTTCCTTGTATTAACAGAGATAGAAAAAAATTTTAATTACACCATTATTAAATGTTCTTTGCTTTAGTAGATTGCAATTGAAAACAAAGTTCATTGAATGCATTTGAAGAATAGCAACTGTGTCATGGCTTTTGTGCACATTAATACTAATTTCACATTTTTTTGGCCATTGAACACAAAATGACTTGAAAATTTTAATATGAAGCAACAGAGACCAAGTAAACAAAGCAAAAAGTAATGAAAAGGATACATTTTCAGAAAAAATATCTGCTATAAGAACGTCAGTTTGTGTAGCATAGAAAACGACAGAAGTGTTTACCTTTTTAAGCTTAAACCTGCATACTGTTTGGGGACGGTTTTCTTGAAATTTAAATCTATTAACTTGTTTGTCAAATTACTAGGTACAATTTTTATGAGCCAAAATAGAAATTAATATTAAAAACTTAAAACTTACCTGGAAACTGTTTGAAGCTCAGTTGCTGGAATATAGGAAAGTCTCACCAGGTAGGAAGCTTCTCTATTTAAATGCCTTCTGCATAGTAGTTTTGTGCTTTCTTTTCCCACAGTGCCTCATTTTTTGCAGCTTCTTCATCTCTTTTTTTTTCATTCCAGTGTATTCCCTTTGGAAGCAGCAATTGGTGATCAGCAACAGTTATGATATTCAGTTATGATAAAATGAGAGCAACTGAAAGATGAACTTTGATTTTCTTCATCTGATTAGAGCAGTTCATTTGACCCCAGATGATTTGAGTGTTCAGAACTTATTAAAAATTCATTGAATGCTTCAGTAAGGAGAAATTCTTAGCTGATTCTATAAATGAATTATGTTACTCCAGAAAAGTTCTTTTTCTGGAATCAGAATGTTCTTTTTCTCAAAATTAAAAAATAAATCCTGTGTTTTTGCTATTCAATCAGGCATTTTCTTCCCCCCCTCTTCTTTTGCTCTCTGTCTCAACTTTCAATCCAGCAGCTTTTTAAAAATAGAAGATGAAGGTATCTGTTCCTCTGTCCTTCAGTTGCTTCTGTTATTCACAGATATGAAACAGTGTTTTTTAAAGGTTGGGTGAAAATCCCAAAGGGTGTAGTATTTTGTCACGGCTCAGGACACTGAACATGCATGGCATCAACGACGAGCTGATATGAGCTATTCAAACCAAGCAGCAAACTGACAGGATGACGCTTCCTACATAATAAACCCATTAATTACTTCTCCTGATGGACAGCAGTGTCTGCTGAAAGGAGGGAAAAAGAGCAAGTGATAATATTAGGTTTGATAGGTGCTCTCTGTTTGAACAGCTTGTCATCAAGAAATGAATGGAGAAAACGACTGCAGCTTTAGGGTATGATCAGGTAGAATGGACAGGAGTTGTTTTGACACACAGTAAGTGACGTATTTGGAGGAGGAACGAAAGCTCCGTTCATAAGTAGTTGGAATCAAAAAAGATTCAAAATACTCTTAAAAATATTTTTCTTACATTATGACTTTTGGTTGACAGATTTCTGTTCTTGGCCTTTAAGATTGATCATTCACAGAGATTTAGCTTGTCATGTATTTTTATCATGTATTTTGCCATTTGTTTTTCATGTCTTTTTCCTGGGAAAGTAAAAAGCCTCTAGGTTTTAAAAAAAAAAATTCACAATACTCTTTCCCCCCCAGTCATAACTACTTTATGTGAAAAAAGATACCAGGTTTCAAACACGTTGAGTTCATTTCTTTTAGACCAAGACATTGAGTCAGTAATTTTAATGGTCTCTTGAATGAGTTGCTGGCTTTCTGTGTATGTATGCATGTGAATATCTGTGTCTGTATGCATGTGAATATGAACATAAATAAAATAAGCTCTGTCTATCCTCCTTATACTTAAGTACCATTATAGATCTTAGATGTTATATGGACTAATTTTTTTCCCCTGCCTATACACATAACAATAGTATGAGTCATATAGTCATTTAGAACTGTGCATGTATATAATAAAGTGACTCTAAGGATGTAAACATTGGCTTAGAGATGCACTAAAACTTGCTAATGGATTAAGTTAAAATTTTTATTTTATGACATCTCTTAATGGCAATTTTGTGTTTTCTTCTGTCTGTGTGTTTTAAAAAATACTTTATATGTGCTTCTTTTAGCATGCATTTCAATAGAGGAATATGATTTTTGGGGAGCTAAACGTTGCTTCTTTGGGGATCTTAATTTTGGTTTTGGAAAGATAGCTCATTTTTGTGGATTACTAATGTTTTTTCCCTTATACCAGTTTCAGTGACATCCCATTAGGACTTAAGACAATTATTTCTTTCCTTTTGGAAACATATACCTCTTCTTTAAGCCTCAAAGGAGATGGTTCTGTAGTTAGGCTTGAGCATTCCCTGTAGTTGCTTGCCTACGTTTCCATTTAGGGTTTTCATAATTACAGCATCTCAGAGTTAGAGGAGACTTAAGAGATTATATAGACCAACTTAATATCTGAGTAAGAATTCCCAATCTACAACATACTTGACTAGTGTTAATTCATCTGTTGCTTAAAGACCTCAAATGAGGGAGAATTCAATACCTCCTATCATTAGGAAAAATTTCCTTATATCAAGCCTAAATCTGCCCTTCTGCATTTTTCACCCATTACCAGTTGTGCTCTCTGGGTTCAATCTTTCTTTCACATGATAACCTTTCAAATACTTTCATATTGTTATTAAGTTTTAAAAATGCTTTAAAAACAGTAGAGTAACATGTATATGCATATAGATATGTTTTTATATACATATATTTTGTTTTTGTTGAAAGATGTGAATTAAAAGCATTTCATAATATGGGATGTGAAGAATATCAACATTTTGAGCCCAGAAGTCACGTTTGTAGATGCAAAGTTTTTTAGTGGCTAGAGGCATTCATAACCCATAGAGTGCTACTCCAAGCCATAGCAGGAATGGTTCTTAATCTAGTCAAATGTGGTGAAATGCATTTTATAGCTGCCATGCCTTATAGCATGGTTATCAGGTCAAACCTAGATTAAAATACTATGTAGTTGTACTCTGTTTTTAGGTGAGAGTTAGACTACATTCTATATTTGACAAAACTTAAGAAACTTTTTGAAGATATGATTTTTTTTTTTTGGTTATATGGAAGAGTTCTATGGATGGGTGGAGGAGGAGAAGAAGCAAAAGTGGGGGCATTGGGAAATGGCTTCAGTATTGAAAAGAACATCAATAAAATTTTTTAAAGCAAGCAAAGCATTTGTAGCAAAGCAGATTACCTCTGCCAATTGCCTTCTTTTTTTCTCCTATTTGTGTAAAAATGGCTTAAGCAGTCACTGCTTTGAAGTCATGAATGTTTATGCAGTGTTTATAGATAACAGATATGTCTTGGCTGTCATTGACACGCTCACCTGGGATGGGACAGTGTGGGTAGGATTTGCTCACCTGGGAGATTTAAATGGGAGTGTTCCCATTAATGTTGGCTGTGGGATTTGAGTTGTGTCATAGAGTTTTGAAGGTGAAAGGGAGAAGGCACATAATGGCGACCAAGCTCCAGCAGTTATCCCTGCTGTTGTGTGTACCAGATTTATGATTGTCTGATGTGAGCTGAGTGTTTGCAACGTGGAACTCTCATGTGTATCAAACTAAGAAAGGCTGTGACACAACTATATGGCACATTTGATAAATTCTAGGAAGTGAAAAGCTGAGATGGCCACTGATGGAACCAAGATTGTAGTGCTTGATGTAGTCTGCCTGCAGAGCCTATCATGCCTCAAGAGTTTGGACACTAACCTATCCGGAGGTTTTGGCTAAGAGAGGCTTTTGCCTGAGCCTTTTACCAACTTCTTGGGATGGGAATTTAGCTCTGTATGATCTGCTTCCCTCTGGGACCATGAGAAGGATCATTTGGGTTGGGGGACATTGATGTTGGGTTCATAACTGTAATTTATTATTATTATTATTTTATTCTGATTTAAGAAATAAATATTTCCATAACAAAGCAGAATAGAAAAAAAGAATTGTACATGAAATTGCCAATCTATTATGTACAACTTGCTTTTCCTTTTAAATATAAAGTTATTATGTAACTTTCTTTTTTTTCCCTCCCTGCCCTCCTCCCCATTTGTCCTAGAGATGGCTACCATTAGACACAAATACGTGTTTTTTATATATATCTATCTATCTATATCTATCTATCTATCTATCTATCTATATATATCTATATCTATCTATCTATCTATATATATATGTGTATGTGTGTAAAACCATACTATACATATTTCTGTTTATCAGTTCTTCTTCTGTACATAGATAGCATCTTTCTTCAGAGGTCTTTTGTAGTTACTTTGGGTATTTATAATAGTCAAAATGACCTACTCATTCAAAATTGTTCTTAAAACAAAATTGCTTTTGCTGTATACAGTGTTTTTTTGGTTGTGCTCATTTTGCTCTTTTTTTCATGCAAGTCTTTCCATGTTTTTCTAAAATCATCGAGCTCATTGTTTCTTATAGCGCAGTAGTATTCCAACACTATCATTTACCATAACTTGTTTAGCCATTCCCCAATTGATGGCCATCTCTGAAATTTCCAGTTCTTTGCCATCATGTATTTTTGAACATATAGGTTCTTTTCCTTTTTCCCTAATCATCTTGGGAAACAGACTTAATAGTGGTATTGCTGGGTCAAAGAGTATAGGCAGTTTAAAACTCTTTGGGCGTAATTTCAGATTACTCTCCAAAATGGTTGGATCAATTCACAGTTCCACTAGCAGTGAATTAGTGTCCCAATTTTTCTACATTCCCTCCAACATTTGTCACATACCCCTTCTATCATTTTAGCTAATCTGATAGATATAAAATGATACCTCAAGGTTGTTTTAATTTGCATTTATCTAATCAATAATGATTTAGAGGATTATTATATGACTATAAATTGTTTTCATTTCTTCATCAGAAAACTGTTCATATTCTTTGACCAGTTATCATTTGGGGAATGATGTACATTCTTATAGAGTTGACAAATTTCTTTATATATTTGAGATTTGAGAGCTTTATCTGAGGAACTGTCTATAAAATGTCCGCCCCCCCCCCCGCCACTTTCTGCTTTTCTTCTGATTTTGGCTACATTGGTTTTATTTGTATAAAAACCTTTTAATTTAATGTAATCAAAATTATCCATTTTACACCCCCCAATGCTCTAGATCATATATCCACTTTGACCTTATCTTGGTAAATGGAGTAGGATAATGGTCTATACCCAGTTTTTGTCAGACTACTATTCAACTTTCCCAACATTTTTTTTAACCAAATAATGAATTCTTATCCCCAAAACTTAAGCCTTTACATTTGTCAAACACAAGGTTACTACAGTCATTTGATGTTGTAAATTTTATGTCTATTCTTTCCACTGATCTACTTTTCCATTTCTTAGCTAGCACCAAATAGTTTTGATAATTACTGCCTTATGATGTAGTTTAAGACCTGGTACTGCTAAACCTCCTTTATTTGCATTTTCATTAGTTTCTTTGATATTCTTGACCTTTTGTTCTTCCCAATGGATTTTGTTATTATTTTTTCTAACTTGGTAAAATAACTTTTTGGTAATTTAGTTGGGATGGCATTGAATATGTACATTAATTCAGGTAAAATTGTCACTTTTATTATATTGGCCCTGCCTACTCATGAACAATTAATATTTCTCCAATTATTTAAATCTGAATTTATTTGTATAAAAAGTTTTTTTTAATATAATTTTGTCCATATAGTTCCTGGGTTTGTTTTGGCAAGTGTATTCCAAGGTATTTTATAATGACTACAGTTATTTTAAATGGGTTATCTCTTACTATCTCTTCTTGCAGGGTTTTGTTGGTAATATATAAGAATGCTGATGATTTATGTGGATTTACTTTATATCTTGCTACTTTGCTAAAATTATTGTTTCAATTAATTTTTTAGTCGACTCTTTAGGATTTTCGAAGAATGTCATCATATCATCTGCAAAAAGAGATTGTTTTATTACTTTATTGCCCATTCTGATTCTTTTTGTTTCTTTTTCTTCTCTTATTGCTATGATTTTCAATACAATATTAAATAATATTAGTGACAATGGGCGTCCTTGTTTCATACCTGATCTTACTGGGAAGGCTTTTGGCTTAGCCCCATTACAAATAATGCTTGCTGATGGTTTTAGGTAAATGCAATTTAAGGAAAAATCCATTTGACCTATATTTAAGTGGTTTTTTTTTTAATAGAAATGAGTGTTGTACTTTATAAAAAAACATTTTCTGCACCTATTGATAGAATCATATGATTTTTAAAAACTTTTGTTATTGGTATAATCAATTGTTAATAGTTTTTCTTATATTAAAACATCCCTACATTCCTGGTAGAAATCCCACTTGGTCATAATGTATAATCTTTGTAATATGTTTTAATATTTTAGCTAGTATTTTATTTAGGATTTTTGCATCCATATCATTAATGAAATAGGTCTATAATTTTCTTTCTCTGTTTTTACTCTTCCTGGTTAAATAGCAGCATCATATTTGTTTCATAAAAGGAATTTAGTAGGATCCCTTCTTTGCCTATTATTCCAAGTAATTGATTTGATATGGGAATAAGTTGATCTTTAAATGTTTGTTAGAATTCACTTGTAAATCCATCTGATCCTAGCACTTTTTTTCTTAGGGTGCTCATTTATGGCCTGTTCAATTTCTTTTCCTAAAATATGTCAAATTTAGATATTCTGTTTAGATGTTCTATTTTCTCTTCTGCTAATCTAGGCAATTTATATCTTTGCAAATATTCTTCCATTTGGCTTAAATTGTTAAATATATTGACATATAATTATGCAAAGTAGTACCTTATGATTGCTTTGATTTCATCTTTGTTAGTGGTATATTAATCCTTTTCATTTTTAACATTAGTGATTTGGTTTTCTTCTCTCTTTTTTAATCCTATTAACCAATAGTTTGTCAATTTTATTGGCTTTTTCATAAAACCAACCTCTAGTTTTATTTAATTCACTGGTTTTCTTATATTAAATTTTATTAATCTCACCTTTAATTTTGAAGATTTCCAATTTAGTGTTTAATTGGGAATTTTTAGTTTGTTCGTTTTCTAGTTTTTAAAAATTACAAACCCAGTCCATTGGTCTGCTCTTTTCTCTATTTTATTGATGTAAGCATTTAGAAATAATTTTCCTGTGATTACTGCTTTTGCTTTATCTTACAGGTTTTGATATATTGCCTCATTACTGTCATTCTCTTTAATGAAATTATTGATTGTTTCTTTGTTCTTTAACCCACTCAGTTTTTAACATTAGGTTGTTTAGTCTCCAGTTAGATTTTATTCTGTTTCTATGGTCCCTTATTAAATATCATTTGAAAAGGATTCATTTATTATTTTTGCTTTTCCACTTTTAAATATAAACTTTTCATGCCCTAATATATAATTGATCTTTGTAAAGATACCATGTACCACTGAGAAAAAGATGTATTCCTTTCTACTCCTATTCAGTTATCTCCAGATAGCTATCATATCTAGCTTATCTAAAATTCTATTCACTTCTTTGACTTTTGTCATTTTTTTTGGTTAGATTTATCTAGTTCTGAGAGGGGAAGATTAAAGGCCCCCACCTTTATAGTACTATTTCTATTTCCACCTAAAATTAATTTAACTTTTAAAAATTTAGATGCTATGGTATTAGGTGCATATAGGTTTAATATTGATTTTGCTTTATTATCTGTGGTACCTTTTATCATAATGTAGTTTCCTTATTCATCTCTTTTTAACTAAGTCTGTTTTAGCTGTAACTTTGTCTGAGATCATGATTGCTACCCCTGCTTTTTTTTTATTAGCTGAAGCATAATAAATTGTACTTCAGACCTTTATTTTAACTCTGTATGTATCTCTCATTTTTAAATGTGTTTCTTGTAAACAATATATTGTTGGATTCTGATTTTTTAATCCATTCTGCTATCCATTTCTGTTTTATGGGTGAGTTCGTCCCGTTCACATTCAAAGTTATAATTACTGTTTATGTATTTCCCTTCATCCTATTTTTCCTCACTATTGTCCTCCTCAGCCTGTCTTTTTACCCTATCCCTCCTCACATGTTTGGTTTACTTTATACCCTTTTGAAGAATCCTTTCCTTATCCTATCTCCTTACCCTCCTATTCCTTATTCTCTACCTATGTCTCTAATAGTATCCTCTCCCCCATCCTCCTAACTCTTAATCTACATACCCTTCTAAAAGTCCCTTCCTTTTACTGTCCACTTGACCTCTTATTTCTTTATAAATTTAAAAGACTCTTATACCCTTCTAGATGTCTATGTTGTTCCCTCTTTAACCCAGATGCAATGAGAGTAAGGTTCCAGCACCGCCAGCCCTCCACCCCCACCTTCTTCCTCTGCATCACTTCTTTCTTTTATGCCTCATTTGTATGAGTTAATTATTCCTTTTTACCTTTCCTACCCAATTTTGTTTTTTAGAATCACCTCATCATACGCAGTTCAGCCTCAACCTTTCTTTCAAACTACCCAAGTAATGGCAGACTTAAGAACACTGATAACATTTTCACATTTAAGAAGTAAACAGTTTGACCATGTTTAGTCCCTTGTAATTGGTCTTTAATGTTGACCTAATGTATCTCCTCGATCTTATATGTTGAATTTTCTATTGATTTCTGGTCTTTTTGTCACAAATACCTGAAAATCTTTCAAGTTTGTTAGATGTTCTTTTTTTTTTTTATTCAGATTATACTCAACTTTGGTGGGTAAGTTATTTTTGGTTGCAACCCTAGCTCTTTTGCTTTTTGAAATATAATGTTCTAAGACCTACAGTCTTTTAGTGTAGAAGCTGCTAGGTGTTGTATAATCCTGATTGTAGCTCTGCAGTATTTAAATTGTTTTTTTTTTTTTCTTGTTGCTCATAATATTTTCTCTTTGAAACTTGGTTATGACATTTCTGTAAGTGTTTATCCTGGGATCTTTTTCAGGTGGTTATTGGTGGATTTTTTTTATTTCTACTATACCCTTTGTTCTAGAACTTCAAGGTGATTTTCCTAAATCATTTCTTGTAATATTGTATCAAGATTCTTTTTTTGATTGTAACTTTCAGGTAATCCAACAATTATTGTATTGTCTCTCCTCAGTCTGTTCTCCAGATCAGTTGTTTTTCTAATGAGATATTTCACATTTTCTCCTTTTTTTTTCCATTCTTTTGATTTTTTGTTTTATTATTTCTTGGTGTCTTATAACATCATTTGCTTCTCCTTCCCAATTATGGTTATCACAGAGTTATTTTCTTCCTTAAGTTCTTGGTTCTCCTTTTTAAATTGGTTGACTCTCTTTTCATAATTTTTTTGATTTTCTTGGAATGCTCTTATTTTTTCCCCTTATTTTTCCCTTAATCTCTTTTATTTGATTTTTGAAGTCCTTTTTAAGTTCTTTGAAGAACTCCTTTTGGGCTTGTGACCATTTGATGTTTCTCTTGGGGTAGGAGTGGCTTTTTTTTAACTTCACTATCTTCCTCTGAATATGAACCCAGAACTTCTCTATCCACATAGTAGCTGTCTGTGGTCAGGTTCTTTCTCCTTTGCTTACTAATTTTTATTTTTTTTTTAGCAACTTATTATTGTAATCAAATTCAAGTCCAGAGATGTGGGTAATGGTACCCTGGGCCTCAGGTCCTTCTTACTGTAATTTTATGAACTCTGGCTGGAGGCCCAACCTTAGACACTTCTCTCACCCCTAAGCCATGGTTGGGGACCCTCAGTCATGTTGTCTCACATATGCTCTTGCTCCCTGTAGTCTCTCCTGTAGCTGCAAGCTTCAGCTCTCCCATCTGCTCTGGAATCAAAATCAGGGACTCTACTCTCCTGCAAGTGCCCATAGCTAACAGGGCTCCTGCCTCTGTGTTACTGCACTCACTGGGCCTGTGCTTGCTTCTTCTTGCAGTAGCCTATCTGGTTGGCAAAGCTGTGCCTGGCATCCTGAGACAGGGAAGAGTCCTTCAGTCTTCCCCTACTCACCCAGCTGACCCCCATACTGTCTCTGATGTGAAAGTTCCTGAGGCAGAAGCTGCTTCCAGACTCGGCTGCCTCCGAGGCTTGTTGTTTGTTGGTTCAGTGGAGTGGGCCTGAAGGTGTTTACACTTCACTTTTCACCAAAGGTTTTTCACCAAACCTTTACCCCTGGAGGTGAGTCTTTCCTAAGGTCCTCTCAAGTTGTGTTAGGAGGACAACTGCTTTACCCTGACTTGTGTTTATTAGTTCACTTTGAGGTGATGGTTGTTCTGTCCTGTTTGTGGAGGAAATTTGGAGAGCCTGAAGTTTTCTGACCTATTCTGCTATTTTCCCAGAACCCTCTCCCTTTACCTACCTATTATTATCATTATTATTATTATTATCATTATTATTATTTATTTATTTATTTTTGGTTAGGCAGTGGGGTTAAGTGACTTGCCCAGGGTCACACAGCTAGTATTATGTGTCTGAGGTCGGATTTGAACTCAGGTCCTCCTGAATCCAGGACTGGTACTCTATCCACTGTACCACCTAGCTGCCCTTTCTACTATTATTTTTTAAAAAGAAAACTTTAATCAGCATATTAGAAGTGATTTAAGACACACCTATAGATCAAATACAAACCAATCAAATGGGGCCATTTTGATCACAAAATGTAATGATGAGAATAACATAATTTTACTTCATCTTTGTCAGGAATTCTATATTTGTTCTATATGTTAAATATTTTAATTCTCCTTTCTCTTCAGCCTCAATCTCTCCTAAAATTGAAAGCATTTGGCTCGTTCCCTTAATAGTTTTTGTCATTCCATGACTGAAGTTTAGTGACGTTCTTTAAAGTACTATGTGTGACTTTTTGGCCTCCCTGGTTACATCTCCTTTTGTCTTCCAAATTGTTTTGAAGTTTGAGGACAGGGACGTATATGTAGGGCATTGTAGGAAAAAGTGGGATGTAGCCCTGGTGCTTTTCTGTGCCCATAGTGTTTGTGTGAAGGTAGGCAAGTTGCTTAATCTTTCAGTGCTCTAGGCAGCTCTTTAAGACTATAAGTTGTAGAGAAGGTGCCAGTCTGCATTGGTAGAGGGAGTGTACTCAGCTGGGCTTTCCCTTTATGAATGAAATCATAGATTCAGTCCTTTTCCTAGTCCCAAAGTTAGGGGCCCTGTACTACAGCTTATATTCCCCATTTTCTACAGATCTATTAAAACCTTGTTGTCCCCATAGCTGTTCATTAACCACATTATCTTTGCTATGTTTCCTGCCATTTGTTGCATTATAGCATGGCTATTGTATAGAATCCAGGAGCACTTAAGGGGAGAAGAATGCTTCATAGACCACTAGGAAATGGGGATTATAGGAGGAGTGGTTTAGGGCAGTAACTTTGGGATTGTATGAGCACAAAAGCATTAATCCATTCCTTGACATGTTTCTCACTGTATGTTCTACAAGGTTCCTTGACCCAGGGGGAATGTGTATGTTACCTTTTGTATGACTTTCCCAGAGTATATAGTTCATTTGATACTACATACCCATTTGGTACTACATTCTGAGTGGCTGGTAACTTTATGCAACCAACTATTTTTTGGGAGGGGAAGTTGGATTAAAAGGGGGAACCGAAAAGGAAAACTTTGTTTTTTTTCCTCCACATTCTCTTTTTTCTCAAGGTGTTTCCTCTCTCTCTCTCTTTTTTTTTTTTAATTATAAACTATGAATACAAGTTATAAATTTGGAGAGTCAAATCAGGTTCTCTGAAGAACTTTGTACAGGTGACTCACCACAGAGGAGTTTTGTAAGAAGCCAAGTAATGAACTTGAGGTGAGTCTTATGTTTGATTCTTCCTTGTTTTACCTTGCTAGGTAGGGCAGTTCATTTCAGTTTGTAATGGTATATTTTGCCACAAGCAGTTAATCATGAAATTCTAAACCAGAAGTCTTCGTGCTTGACCTCTGCTATTTTGTGAGTAACTTTGTATTCCATAAACCAGAGGTGAGAAACTTGCAGCCTCCAGGCCACGTGTAGCCTTCTAGGTTTTTGGGTGCAGTCTTTTGATTGAGTCCAAGTTTTACAGAACAAATCCTTTTATTAAGGGGATTTGTTATGTGTAGTTTGGATTCGATCAAAAGGCCACACTTGAGGACCTCGAGGGCCACATGTGGCCTTGAGGCTACAGGTTCCCCACCGCTACCATAGATTTTTTTATGTTATGATTTTCCCTTTACTTAAATTGATGGAAGGCTATCTAAAGGGTTATTTTTCCCTTACGGAAGCAAAAAAAACCTTGTTTGTGTGAATGATATCTTCCTTGCATCTACAATGAGAGTGAGATGGTATGTTACTTCTTATTTAGATAGTAAGAGATACTGGATATTCTTGGAGACTAAAATATTTTCAAATTACCTCTCGGTGCCTGTTCTGATGTGCATCTTCCTCCCCACCCCCTTTCAGTTATACAAGGCTCAGCACCTATTTTTTTTCCTTAGTATCCCTTTCCCTTCATTTTTATTTTCAATGTTTCCATTCCTGGTAGAAATTCACTAAATAATTTCTGAAGCTTCTTTGGTTTTAACACTTAAAAATTAATGCAAGGACTAATATATTTCATGGACCTTACTCCATGTAACTTTTAATCACTAGCTAGCAGGTCACAGTTTATGACATTGCTTCTTTTCCTAAATCTTTGGAGAATTATTGCTACCAGTAGGAAGAAAATATTTCATTATGTACAATCTGTCTTGCCTACATAAACTTTGTGGTTGTGGTGTTTATTATTTAACAACTACTTCTTGATATGGCATTTAAGATATTTATAAGCCTGAAATGAATGTGATTATTTTTTAGTTAAAATAAATAAAGAAGGAACAAAGCAGTTTTCTGCAGTTGTTTTAGAATTTTGTAAACTGCATTGTTTTCTAAAAAGGAATCAGTATCTTAAACACAGAAAGTCTACTGAACTTTAGTGACATCTGAATCACCCAGATACTTTGTTGTACTAGATCATATTAGTTATTTTCTTGCTGTGAGAGTAAAGCTCATGTTGACTTTATTTTTTAATGGAAGAAATTACCCCTAATCATTGCTGTACTTTTTTAGAAAGAAAACTTATGTTTAAGACCAAGTCATTTCCCAACAGAGAAGTGGTAGCAGGATGTGAACAAAAAGTTCTCAAAAGAAAATGTACAAATGATTAATAACCACTTTAAAGAATGTTTCCAATCATTAACAGTGAGAGAAATTCAAAACAAAACAACCTTGAGGTTTTACCTCACGCTCTGCAAACTGGCAGAGATGACAAAAATGGCAGTAGTCATTGTTAGTGGGGTTATGGGAAGGCAGACATATTGATTCATTGTTGGTGGAGCTGTGAATTGGTATAACCCTTTTGGAATTATGCAAAAAAGTGACTAAATGCCCTTTGACCCAGATGTTTTGTTGCTGGAATACTCGAAGGAAGCCATTGGTAAGAATCCTCATATGCACCAAAATATCGATAGCTGTGCTTTTTGTGAAAGCAAAGAATTGGAAACAAAGTAAATGTTCTTTGATTGGGGTATATCTGAACAAATTGTGGTACATGAATGTAATAGGATATTACTGTGTTGTAAGAAATGATGGATGTGATGAATACAGATGGAAAGATCTATATGAACTTGTGCGGAGTAAAGTAAGTAGAACCAATTTACACATCGATTAAAACAATGTAAAAAGAAAGAATTATCACACACACACACTCAAAATCTAGAAGAAATGTTGCAGAATTATAAAGAACAAGCTTGGCTTCAGATGTGAGAGGATACTCCTAACCTACCCCTTCTTAGAAGTGGGAGGTCCACAGGTGTTGTACAATGTATATTATTTTGAATTTTTTACCTTAATTTCTATACCCTGGCTTCTTTCTAGTTTCTGTTCAGATCTTTTGGACATTTCACCATCTGGCTTCTAGCTGTCTTCCCATTATTACACCTCCATACGTTCTGCCTTTCAACAAAATTGGTCTATTTGTCATCCCATTTCCCACATCTATGCCTTTGCCTAGTCTGTTGCTGGTGTCTGGAATGCTCTTCCTCTTCACCTCTCTCATCAAACACGTAGCTTACTTTAAATCAGTGCTGCGATCTCTCAGATAAGATGTGACTGAGTGAGTTTAAATACTGCTATAGTGTAGGGAATGATGAGCTGGTTGCTATAGAGAACCATTAAGGAAGATGCTGTCCACCTTCAGAGAAACAGATGACAGGTGGAAATAAGTGCAAACATACACACACACACACACACACGCGCGCGCGCACACATTTTACTTGTAGCCTTCTTGGGGAGGGGGAGAGAGGGAAAAAAATAAAAAGTGCACAGCAGAGAACAAAAGAAAATCAACAAAAAAGCAAAGAAAAGCTAGGCAGCTTTGAAAACATTATGTAGTATTTATTATATAGGCTTTATTGAAATGGAAATTTTTTGTTTTATATTGAATCCCGTTGTATGATGTGTTGTGTCCATGGCAATTTTTTTTGTTTTCTCATTTTGTATTTAAGTTTAAAATAAAAAAAAATTATTTAAAAAAATAAATTAAACACTGCTAAGGGTCCGTTTCTTACAGAAGGTCTTTTTTGATTCTCTCCCTCCCTCCCCCCAAATTCTTGTGTATTTATTCTGCATTTACTTGGCTACATATTGTTTTCTCCTGGTAGAACATATGCTTCTTGAGAGTGCGGAATGTTTCATTTTTCTTTCTATCTCCAGTGCCTAGCTCCATGTGGAGCATATGGTAGATATTCAATTGAATTTTCAACTCCTATTACAAGCCTTTCCCAGACCCCTTAGATAGTGGGCATTCTCTCCAAAACTGCATTATATTAATTTTTTTTTATCATCTTGTAATTGAAGCCTGGCCATTTCATTTCTGTTTTTGTATCCTTAGCACCTACCTTAGAGCTTTACACACAGTAGATACTTAATGACGGCTTGTTGAATTGAATTCTTGAAAATGTGGAAACCTCAAAATCAGAGCCCTAGACTTGGAAGGGACCTCAAAAGGCCGTCTAGTTTAGACCTTTCATTTTACAAATGAGAGATTGAGGCCCAGAAAGGTCTAGTGACTTGCCCAAGGTCACACAGGCAGTAAATGGTAGAGTTGGTAATTGATCCTGAATCCTCTGATTCAGCACATTTTCTACTGTACCATGTGGCCTTTCCAGTGAAACTAGAAAAGGTTCAAAGACATGCAACTAAAATGACCAAGGGTATGAGAAGACTTCCATATGAGTTATACTTAAAAAGATTAGGTCTGTTCAGTGTATAAAGATAAAAATTGAGAAAAAGTTTATCGTTAGACAATGAAATCAGGAAGGCTGTGAAATACGGTGAACGTGAATTAAGGGATAGCCCTTGAATTGGATTGAATTAGATAAATTTAGGATAAATACAAGGAATTGTTATATTATGTTATATAGCATATATATGTCATTTTGTTATATTAGGTAAGAAACTTACAGAACACAATAACTATAAGAGGTGGTATAGTAAGAAAATATAAATGACTTAAAAAAGAAATGTATTAATAAATGACATTCATAATGGTTAATTAAATGAAACTAAAGATTTTGGTGATATCCCTTGCCATCATCAAGGACCTTTTCATATCCCTTGGTGTCATTTTTCAGAGACAGAATACTGGGGTAGTTGAGATATATATCTGACTGATTCATTCTCATTTATCGTTTCAGCCATTTTTAGAACACTTAACATTTAAAATGTACTGTGCTAGATACTGTGGGGAATAACAAAGGTGAATGTGACAGAATCCCTAGCTTTCAGGAATTTCAAGTCTGTTGGTAATAGTAATTTAGGGTACCAGAATAATTCTTATGTTCTCAAATACTTGAAAAATCTAAAAGAAAATTTTGTAGCATTAAATTGCAATGATTAAAATGTTATCTTAAGATCTTTTCAGAATTTGTATTACACACTTGATAAGTGCTAATGCACTTTGAATTTCTTTTTGTTTATTCATTGACCGTCATAGATTAGAGAATTACAGTGCTTTGAGTGACCTTAGAGATAATAGAATTGAATCTCTTCATTTTTTAGATTAATAAATTGGGTGCTTAGAAATGATCAATTATTTGTGTAGTCACATGGCTAGTTAGTTGCAGCACTGAGACTATAGCTCAGCTCACTTTCTACTGTAAGTACCTTCCCTTTGAGATTACGGCCACAAGTATGTAGTTGTTTGCATGTTGGCTTCCGTATGATAATGTTATCTCCTGAAAGATAAGGACTATTTTTGCCTTTTTTGTATTTCCAGTACTTAGCACAGTGTCTTGCATACAGGAACTGCTTAATAAATTATTGTTAGACCGACCTTTAACTAAATCATTGTACAATACCACTTACTATTAAGGGAAATATAACATGGTAAGTAATAAAAGATTATTTTTAGCAGAAATTTCTGCTTTGTTATTCCTATAGAGAAAGCATGTAATTATCATTGAAAAACAATGGCACCTTAGGCTTAATTTACTTTGTGTTTTGTGCTGTTTTATAGTTTTAGTGATCAATTTTAACAGTTCTACTTGATTTATTTTTATCCATAGAAAGAATTGATAAATTTGTGCCCTAGAAGATGAGGATAGTTCTTAGTTTATGAATGAGACATTTTTGTAATATTTCTAAAGGGAGTGGCAAGAAAGTTATACATATACACATATTGTCATCATCATCTCTTTGGCCCAAGTATCCTAGTTGCCATAACAACTTGATTATGGTAGAGCATTTACTGCTGTAGTTAAGGTTGTTTCAGTGGTTCCATTATAAGCTGCAATTTTCAGAGGTTTAAAATTCATCTACATACTCGCACAAGTGACATAAAAATCACATCTATCTAATGAATTCTCAAATTTCCAAAAAACAAAAGATTTCTGATTTTTATTTATGTTAAAAGGTGTGTGGGTTCCTTTTCTCAAACTGTTCCCTCTAACTAAAATTCCTTCCTTTCATCTCCTTCTTTTGAAAAGATTCATCTCCAGCAAATGCTACCTCTTGACCAAACCATCATTCTTAACCATCCTCCTCTTCTGTGTGTCTTAGCACTTTGACTACATTTCTGGTATGATAGTTATCACTTCCTTTGTAGTATAGTTATTTGTGTGTCTTTATCTCTTCTTGAAAGCAGAGACTGTTAAATTTATTTGTATATCCCCCAAACACATAGCAAAATACATGGTAGGCACTTAATAAATCCCTTTTGAATTGGATTATGTAGTATATATCTAAATATTTGTTATATCCTTTTATTCTTAGACTATAAGCTGCTAGAGGGCAGCAAGACTTAACTTGAATTAACTTCCTATAGTGCCAGCAAAATACTACATACATGGACACATGCTTTTTGAGGATGGTGTTTAGAGGAAGAGGTTCAGATCAATAAAAGAGTGCAAATGATGACAGATGTGTATCAACTGAACTTTTGTGTCTTTACCTAAATAATCATTTACATATACAGCTGCAAGATAGTACCTGTGGGTAGGTGGTATGGGTCTCTACCCTTCTGTCATGAGCAAGAAAAAGTTCACTACTCTTTGTTAGTCAGTCAGCAAGTATCTCTTAACTGTGTGCAAATCACTGTGCTGAACCCTAGGGATACCAAGAAAGGCTAGGGATACCAAGAAAGGCAAAACAAAAGTTGAAAAAACCCAAACCAGTCCCTGTCTTCAAGGAGGATTCATTCTAACATATGATAATATTGCAATGAATGACAGTTTTAAATAATTAGATATATACAAGATATATACTGAGTATATGGAAGATATTTAAAAGGGGGAGATTAGTAGCTAGGGAGCCATGAAAGGCTTCTTGTAGAACGTGAGCTTTGAGTCTTGAATGAAGCCATGGAAACTAAAAGGCAGAGGTGAGAGGGCAGAACATTCCCAGGCATGGGAGACAGCTATACAAAGGCACAGAGCTGGGAGATGGGAGTGTTATGTTCAAGGATCTGCAAGAAGGCCAGTGTGCCTAGACCAACTGTAGCGTGCATGGTGGGGAGTTAGGTATAGGAAGTCTGGGAAGATATGAAGGGGCCAGGTTATGAGGAACTTTAAAAAGCAGACAGAAGACTTTATATTTGAGCCTGATGGGGAGCTATTGGAGCTCACTGAATGGCAGCCTTTGTGATAGATTGGAGTAGGGGAAAGAAGTAACCCATGGAGACCATTTAGAAAACCATTGTAATAGTCCAGGCCAGAAGTGATGAGGGTCTAAACTAGGGCTGTAGCTATGTGAGTGGAGAAAAGGGGACCTAGACTTGTTTATAAAGTCTTTATTGCTGTAACAAGATGTAAAAGCTAATTAGAGCATAAGGTAAAAGTTGCTTCACTTCCTTTAAGATTAATAGCCTTAATGAAAGGATGAGGGGTTGAGTTAATAAAGTTAGAAAGGGATAAGGGCCAGTTAGCCCATTGAAAAGGCACACCAGCCATCTTTGGACACACTATAGATATTTTAGGATAAGATTTTTATACTCTTAAGTAACCATATCAGTTTTATACTCTATATTTTATTTTATTTTACTCCCCCTTCCCATTTGCTATTAAAAATCTTTTTTTAAAAAGACCAATCTTTGTCTTAGGAGAAATGAAGATTCCTCCCCCACCCCATACCCCTTGATGCTTAGGCCAAGAGATCCAAGGAATACTAAGTAATATCCCAGTCTATTAAAGTGACAATCTCCAAAAAGTGATATGGGGTTCAGCTATGAGTGCTGTTCCACTTCCTTTCTGGATTTTTTATTCACTGTTTGAGCATATTACTTAACTGTAATCTCTCTGGGCCTCCTTTTTCTCATCTGTGAATTTAGAGGGTTAATTTAAATGATTTTTAAAGTCCCTCCCAACTCTAAAATTTTATTATTTTTAAGCTATTCCTATGTTTATTTAGTTATCTTTTAGTCCTTTATTTAAAATACATATTAGGGGGCTTATGACCTAAAATTAACAGGTTGTAAAATGTTGAGCACTAATATTTTCTTCTTAATCTAGCAGTGAAACTAGTTGGAAGCCATTTCAGTCTTTGCTCTTAGGCTTCTATGGTATCAGCTTCATAAAAATTTTCACAAGGAATCTGCTGTCTCTTGAGTAGGATTATTTGCTAATTTTCATATGTAAAGAAAAATGTTGTGATTTCATAGTTTGTGGGTAGTGAAAATTGCTTTTTTACTAAGAGAATGATCAGATTGTGGGTGGTGAACACTAGGCATTCTTTTCTTTGACATACAATCCTTGTAATAGCTGATGATGTTGCAATGACATTCCAGAGAACATAAAATGGTTTTTCTTCCTTCTTGGTGGGTCTTTGAATTTCATTTAATTGTAAATGTTGTTACTCTCTTGGTTAAACTTAATAGTTCTTGGATTTGGAGCCTGTCAGATTTTATTACAGTATTAGTTTACATGACCTTGCTTTCTGTAGATTTAATTTCTTTTCCATTAAGAGTTAACTTTCTTAGCTCAATATTAAAAACAACACTTTTCACTTTCTGAAATGCCTTTTCAAGATACGAGGTTATTTGGATTTATTTCTAAGGAAACTCAAGGGAAAGACCCTTGTCTTAAAGCAAACAAAGCTGCTTTACACTGAGGTGTGCCCTTTAGATCTTTGATCTCACCAGTTAAAATGGTGCACAATTCCTATAGTTAGGCTTAGGAAGGAAGAAAATAACATTGCACTTTTAACCATGCAGAGTTAATCTGATCTGTTGCTTTTATTTTAGTGGGTGCATATTTATTTGTGGTGTGGAAAGGGAGGAAATTTGTATAAGCAGAAGACTGATTATAGTGATCTCTAGTGACCAGAATTCTGCTTAGACTGTAAAATAATTTCCCAATATGTGATTAAATTTTCATTGGCCTTAATGGATTTGCTAAACACCAATTAGACTAAAGGACTTTCATTCATCCAGAGTTAGCACGCTTTTATCCATGTTGAGCTTGGAATATATCTCGGCCACGTGACAACTATGATAAAATATCACTACTTATCCAGCATCCTCAGCTAAGAGGCGTAGTGGATAGGCTCGTGCTCAGATCCTACCTTTGCACATATAAGTCACAACCTCTCACTGCCCTGGATCAGTGGTCTCCAACTTTTTTTGATTGTCTCCTTCTATCCATAAAAACTGCTGTGCATGTATCCACAATATATGTATGTTTACTTATACATTATGTACATGTACTACTATTCTAATAATTATATACATTATAAAAAAATTTTTTAAAAGGATGAGTTAAAGATGAAATAATAGTTGATCCTGGAGAGTCGATAGAGAGCCACTGGAATTTATTGACTAGAGGAGTGACATGATGAGACCTGTGCTTTCAGAAAAATCACTTTGGCAGCAGTGTAGAAGATGGGTTGGAGTGAAGAGACACTGAAGATAGGGAGATCAATTAGGAGGCTATTGCAGTAATCTAGGTGAGGAGCAATGAGAGCCTAAACTGGGGTGGTCATTGGGTGAGAGCAGTGAAGTGGACAGCTGTGGGGGATGCTGTGGAAGGAGAAATCATTAGATTTTGCAACTGATTGGACATATGAGGTAAGTGAGAGCGAAGAGTCAGGGATGACATGCTCGGTAATCAGAAGGATGTTGTGATGGTACATATAATAGAAATAATTTTGAAAGAGGAGTTGTTTTGGGGAACTAGCTAATGAGTTCTGTTTATCTGTAAGATAAGTAATGTTCTTAAGGATCAAAACTTCACAGCCATAGATTTAAAGCTGGAAGAGAACTCAGAAGTTACCTTGTCCATCCCCCATGTTTTTCAAATGAAGAAACTGGAGTGCAGGCTGATTAAATGATTTGATCAAAATTACACAATTGACAGGGCTGTTTCAAAAATGGGTCATCACACTTCAAGTCCAATTGTTTATTTACCCTAAGTTATCAAAAAAAGTTAGAATTTTGTTTAGTATTCTTTATGTAAGAAGGTATTATAATATGTTTATTTTTACCTCCATTGCCCAATTGTGGAAATTTTAGAATACTTTGACAGTAACCAGACCAACTGAGTTGTTCTGAAGTCCTTTTTTTTTTTTTTTCACGTGGGGTTAGTTCTCTTTGGGTCAAGTACCTACCTTAGCCAAATCATTCCGCTTGGGATTACCAAGTCAAGGTTTACATATTGATAGTGTAATAATACCAACTTATTTCTTCCCTCAGCTTTACCCTATAGAGATGCTTATGATTACCTGTTAAAATGAATACATTAGTATATGCCACCTTTGGATACTTTATGGTTCTCTCTCCCTTCATTGTAAATCTCATGGTAACTTTTAGAAAAATATATTTCTTTAAGGGGGATTACCTTGGCAACTGGCCTGGTCTGCTGTCCTTTTTACGTATGTATATAAACTCTGATTTGGAAATGGTTTTTGAAAAGTGAAGCTAAAAGGTTATAAGATATATTTTTATATTTTCCTTTGTCTGATTTTACCTACTTCCTCCACCTTTAGCCCTGAAGCCTAGAGTACTTTTTCAGCTGAGGAAAACCAGAGTGATTTACTTTACTAATTGAAGATAACATTAATCTCCTACCACTGTCTGTGAGCATTTGTTATCTTCCCAGCCACCTTGGCACAAATTCTGAAGCTGGGCCAGACAGGAAAAACTCAGTACTAAAAATGCACCTATTGTATTTCCAGCCACATAAAACCAGACTGATCTAGAGGTACTATGTCGTATACTCCCTTTCAATTGTGTTTTTTTTGCATGGCAGGTGTTTTAGGAAATTTGTATTTGTTATGTGTATTTGACTTTATCCTATCTGCTGCCAGTATCGACAGTGATGACTTTGAGTTTGAGTTTCAGATGACTTTGAGTTTCCGACATGAACTTTAAAAAATTATTTCTCCTTTTAAGAAATTAATTATTTATTTTTTACAGGCATTTATTATCTCTCCCACTGCTCCTTCCCCAATTGAATGATGATTTA
The DNA here is from genome assembly GCF_900497805.2 of Vombatus ursinus. Classification (NCBI taxonomy): domain Eukaryota; kingdom Metazoa; phylum Chordata; class Mammalia; order Diprotodontia; family Vombatidae; genus Vombatus; species Vombatus ursinus. The sequence goes on along the minus strand of NW_020954572.1, from coordinate 30,674,374 downwards.
AAAAAAAAGAAAAATAACAAAAAATATAAGCTGGCAAAACACATTTCTGCATTGGCTATGTTCAAAAATATGTCTTATTCTGCTTTTGATTCTATCACCTCTCTAGGAGTAGCCTGTTTCATCTTCAGTACTCTGGACATGGCTTATCATTGCATTGATCAGAATTTTAAGTTTTTGAGAGCCATTTTTCTTTATAGTATTGTCATTTTATAATTTTATTTCCTATTCTACCTCAATTTACTTCACTTTGCATCATTTTATGAAAGTCTTCCCAGTTTGCTTTGAAATTGTCCATTTAATAATTTTTATGGTAAAATCACATTCATATGCCATAATTTATTTAGCCAGTCTCCAGCATTTGAGTACCTCCATAGTTTCCAGATTTTGACTACCACAAAAAGCTGCAATAAATGTTTTTGTATATATAAGTCCCTTTCCTCTTTGATCTTTTTGGGCAATGGAACTAGTACTGGGTCAAAGGTATACATAATTTAGTGACTTCTTAGGCATAGTTTCAAACTGCTTTCCAGGGTGGCTGGACTAATTCATAGCTCCAGCAACAATGAATCAATGTGCTTATCTTCCTACAGCTTCTCTAGCATTTATCACTTTTTTGTTTTGTCTTTGCCAGTCTGGTGGGTGTAAGGTAATATCTTTGTGCTTGGTATGTAGAGACATTATACAAATGGCCATTGATTATTTTTATAGTAAATTTCATTGTTAAAAGCCAAACCAAATTGTCTTCTTTAGTATTTATACTTTCTCTAATTAGTGATTTAGACCATTTAAAAAAAATATGGCTATTGATAGATTGCATTCTTTTCCTTTGAAAACTGCCTGTTTATATCCTTCATTCATCTATTGGTGCATGGCTCTTGTTTTTATAAGTTTGAATCAAGTCCTGATATATCTTGGGTGTGTGATCTTTATTATAAAAAGTTGCTGTAAAGGTTTTTTTCCCAGTTGCCTATTTCCCTTCTAATTTTAATTGTATTCATTTTGCAAAAAACTTTTTATATAATAAAGACTGTCCATTTTATCTTCTTTATCTTCCATTATCCTTTCTATCACTTGTTTGGTCACAAACTCTATCCATAGATCTTTCTTGCTTCTCTACTTTGTCATCTTTTTTTATGTTTGTCATGTATCCATTTGTCATTTAGTTTAGTATACAGTGTAAGATGTTGGTCTATACCAAGTTTCTGCCAAGCTGCATCTAGATACAAGTTTTTCAAGTGAAATGTCCTTCCACTTTAAAGTTTTTCTACCTTATGCTCCTTCCCAATATCATTCAAATTTGCATTCAAGACATTCCTTGCAATTGTTCAGTGAATTAGTTGTTATTTTTTTTAGTGCCCATGTGGGCATGGCATTGTATTAACCACCTGGGAGTATTTAATAAAGAACAGAAAGTTCCAGCTCTTAGGGTACTGAAGATTCTTCCTAATTTGATTGATTGGATTATGGAATCATATCCTTTTTTGGGGTTTCTACCCTTCTTCCTTCCACCCTCAGGAATGCTTAGGACCATTCAAGAAATTTTATCGGTTTTTTTTTAATCTAGACATTTTGGTTTATTTCTTTTTTTTAAAGAATTCCATTCTCCTTTCCTATTTTTTAATGTTCTATATCCTAAACAAAATGAGGTTCTCATTATTTCCCCATTTCTACAATTTAATTAAAAGCTCAGCTGCCACCTAGAGTAATCAATAAATAGTTTTCTATAAATTTGCCATGGCTTACATTATATTTCTGATCATTCTATGCCCCAAAAATGATTTAGTGGCTATAAAGGTGTTGAAATTCTGTACACTGTCCATTTGGCATAAGGCCTTTTTCAGTTCAATTCTCTTCAGGCTTTTCTTTTCTTTTTTTTTTTTTAATTTAAAAAATTTTTTTTTTCCTTTTCAACATTTACTTCCACAAGATTTTGAGTTCCAAATTTTCACCCTATCTCACCCCTCCCCCACCCCAAGATGGCATGCATTCTAAATACCCCTTCCCCTAGTCTGCCTTCCCTTCTATCTCCCCCCCCCTTCTCTTATCTCCTTCCCCTTCAATTTTCCTGTAGGGCAGGATGGATTTCTGTACCCCATTTCCTGTATTTCTTATTTCCCAGTTGCATGTAAAAACATTTTTTTTAAACATGTGTTTTTAAAACTTTGAGTTCCAAATTTTCTCCCTTCCTTCCTCCCCACCCACCCTCATCGATAAGGCAAGCAACTAAATATAGGTTATATATGTGCAGTTATGTAAAACACTTCCATAGTAGACATGCTGTGAAAAACTAACTCTATTTCCCTTAATCCTATCCCACCCATCCATTTATTCTATTCTTTCTTTTGACCCTGTCCCTCCTCAGAAGTATTTGCTTCTGATTACTCCCTTTCCCAATCTGCCTTCCTCTCTATCATGCCCCTACTCTCTTGTCCCCTTTCCTCCCTATTTTCCTGTAGGGTAAGACCGATTTCCACACGCAATTGAGTGTGTATGTTATTCCTTCCTTAAGTCAAATCCTATGAGAATAAGATTCACTCATTCCCTCTCACCTTCCCTCATTTCCCCTCCACTGTAAGAGCCTTTTCTTTTGTTTTTTTTTTTTTTTGTGGTATAATTTACCCCGTTCTACCTCTCCCTTTCTCCTTCTCCTAGTATATTTCTCTCTCACCCCTTAATTTTATTCTCCAGATATGACCCCTTCATTTTCAACTCACCCTGTGCCCTCTATCTATCTATATCTATATATACGTACATATAATTTTTTTCCCCTCCAACTACCCTAACACTGACAAAGGTCTCATGAATTACAAATACCATCTTTCTATGCAGGAATGTAAACAGTTCAGCCTTAGTAAGTCTCTTATGATTTTCTCTTTCTTGTTTACCTCTTCATGTTCCACTCGAGTACTGTATTTGAAAATCAAATTTTCTATTCAACTCTGGTCGTTTCATCAAGAATGCTTGAAAGTCCTCTAGTTCACTGAATGACTATTTTTTCCCCTGCAGGATTATACTCAGTTTTGCTGGGTAGGTGATTCTTGGTTGTAATCCTATCTCCTTTGCTCTCCGGAATATTATATTCCATGCCCTGCGGTCCCTTAATGTAGAAGCAGCTAAATCTTGTGTTATCCTGATTGTGTTTTCACAATACTTGAATTGCTTCTTTCTGGCTGCTTGTAATATTTTCTCCTTGACCTGGGATCTCTGGAATTTGGTTACAATATTCCTAGGAGTTTTCCTTTGAGGATCTCTTTCAGGAGGAGATCAGTGGATTCTTTTAATTTCTATTTTGCCCTCTGGTTCTAAAATATCAGGACAGTTTTCCTTCATAATTTCTTGAAAGATGATGTCTAGGCTCTATTTTGATCATGGCTTTCAGATAGTCCAATAATTTTTAAATTCTCTCTCCTGGATCTATTTTCCAGGTCAGTTGTTTTTCCAATGAGATAATTCACATTGTTTTCTAATTTTTCATTCTTTTGGATTTGTTTTACAGT